>NC_059107.1:11607500-11922500 GCF_020740685.1 Jaculus jaculus | reverse complement strand
AGTTACTTCGTACAGCTGGAGAAATGGCTCAGCTGGGTGTGTGTGTGTGTGTGTGTGTGTGTGTGTGTGTGTGTGTGCCTTGTACTCTACTTGGGGACCATGACATTAGTGTTTGCTGCAAAGCATCTTTCCCATGACCTAAAGAAATTTAAACATTGGATTTTCCCCACATACATGCTGAGAATGAAACCATGCTGCTGTGAGGGTGTGTCCAGGATCTTTTTCACTTGGGAAAAAAAAAAAGCGGGGGGAGGAAGGTTAAGTGCATTACACCAATAACCAAGGAGCAGAGCACAGGGACTACTCAGACAGAAGAACCAAAACTAGCCTAATGCCAGGTTGAGAACAGCTTCATCTGGTCTCATTCCTGATTTCTGACTTAGACAGGAAGGCGCCATTTAGAATTTCTAGATGCCACTTTGGAAGGAAGGCATGAAAGCTGAAAGCAGGGCTCCAGATGGACTCTCAAGGAAAACTCCAGGCTCCCCACCCCAATAGACACACAGACAATGCAGAGAAGGATGGAATATCCCATGCCCTCTGCTGGCATAAGTTTCTGTTTTAGTGTCATCACTTCGAGGGAATGGATTTGGGATGCAGGCAACAGTAACAAACTAAAACGCATTCATTTTTCTAATGAATCCACAAATCTGTGATCTACCATTAAGAAGCTAAATTAAGCCAGGCATGGGGGCACACTCCTTTAATCCAAGCACATGGGAGGCAGAGGTAGGAGGATTGCCATGAGTTGGAGGCCACCCTGAGACACCATAGTGAATTCCAGGTCAGCCTAGGCTAGAGTGAGACCCTACCTCAAAAAGAAAAAGAAGAAGAAGCTGAATTAGGGACTGGAGAGATGGTTTAGCAATTAAGGCATTTGCCTGTGAAGCCAAAGGAGCAAGGTTCAATTCCCCAGGACCTATGTAAGCCAGATGCATAAGTTGGTCCATGTGCCTAGAATTCATTTGCAGCTGATGGCCCTGTGTTGCACCTATTCTCTCTCTCTCTCTCTCTCTCTCTCTCTCTCTCTCTCTCTCTCTCTCATAAATAAATTAAATTTAAACTTTTTATAAAAGAACAAGAAACTAAATTAGGGCTGCAACAATTGCTCAGTGGTTAAGGCACTTGCCTACAAAGCCTAACTACCTGGGTTCGATTCTTCAGTACCCAGATAGTCAGATGCCCAAAGTAGTGCATGTATCTGGAGTTGGTTTGCAATGGCTAAAGGCCCTAACTCACCCATTCATACTGTCTTCTCTTGATTTCTGTGAGTCCAAGGCAGTCTGGGACAACAGAGAGTTCCAGGACAACCTGAGCTAGAGCGAAATCCTAGCTCAAAAATAAATAAATAAAAGAAAGAAAGAAAGAAAAGAAAACATTGCTTGGACTGGAGGGATGGCTCAGTGGTTAAGACACTTGCCTAAAAAGCCTAACGACCCAGGTTTGATCCCCCAGTACCCAAATAAAGGCAGATGCACAAATTGGCACATGCATCTGGAGTTCACTTGCAATGGTTACAGGGCTGGTATACCCATAGTGTTTCTCTCTCTCTTTCTCTCTTTCTCTCTCTCTCTCTCTCTCTCTCTCTCTCTCTCTCTCTCTCTCTCTTTCTCTCCCCTTGCAAATAAATAAGTAAACTATTCAAAAATTGTAAAAATATGCCCAAGAATTAAGTCCAAATGGAGTAAAGACCTTAACATCAGACCTGAAACTCTGAAACTGCTAGAGGAAAAAGTAGGGGAAACCCTTCAACATATTGGTCTTGGCAAAGACTTTCTGAATACAACCCCAATTGCTCAGGCAATAAAACCACAGATTAATCACTGGGACCTCATGAAATTACAAAGATTTTGCACTGCAAAGGACATAGTGAAAAAAGCAAAGAGGCACCCTACAGAATGGGAAAAAATCTTCGCCAGCTATATATCTGATAGAGGATTAATATCTAGAATATACAAAGAACTCAAAAAGTTAAATAATAAGGAATCAAACAAGCCAATCAAAAAATGGGATATGGAGCTAAATAGAGAGTTCTCAAAGGAAGAAATACGAATGGCATATAAGCATCTAAAAAAATGTTCTATGTCACTAGTCATCAGGGAAATGCAGATTAAAACTACATTGAGATTCCATCTCACTCCTGTCAGATTGGCCACCATCATGAAAACAAATGATCATAAATGTTGGCAGGGATGTGGAAAAAAAGGAACCCTTCTACACTGCTGGTGGGAATGCAATCTGGTCCAGCCATTGTGGAAAACAGTCTGGAGGTTCCTCAAACAGCTAAAGATTGATCTACCATATGACCCAGCTATAGCACTCCTAGGCATATATCCAAAGGACTCATCTCATTTCCTTGAGTACATGCTCAACCATGTTTATTGCTGCTCAATTTATAATAACTGGGAAATGGAACCAGCCTAGATGTCCCTCAACAGATGAGTGGATAATGAAGATGTGGCACATTTATACAATGGAGTTCTACTCAGCGATAAAGAAAAATGAAGTTATGAAATTTGCAGAAAAATGGATGGATCTGGAAAGGATTATACTAAGTGAGGTAACCCAGGCCCAGAAAGCCAAGCGCCACATGTTCTCTCTCATATGTGGATCCTAGCTACAGATGATTGGGCTTCTGCGTGAGAATGAAAATACTTAGTAGCAGAGGCCAGTAAGGTAAAAAGGAGACATAAAGGGTAGAGAAAGGAAGGGAGGAGGATACTTAATAGGTTGATATTGTATATATGTAATTACAATGATTGTAATGGGGAGGTAATATGATGGAGAATGGAATTTCAAATGGGAAAGTGTGGGGGTGGGGAGGGAGGGAATTACCATGGGATATATTTTATAATCATGGAAAATTTTAATAAAAATTTAAAAAAAAATTACAAACGAAACTAAATTATCTAGACTTTTTAAACTGTGGGTCAAAATCCCATAGAGGATTGCATGACTGAATGTGGAAGTTATGAAAAAAAGTGGCAACAATGAAAGATGTTTGAACATACAATGACCAAATATTTATTCAAAATCAAACGTGTAATAAGTCCAAGGCATTTCTGGAAGTACCATTGTGATGCATTGGGCAGCTTTACTACAGCCTTGCATCTCTGACCATTAGCCCTCACTTTGCACTGGTTAGCACGCAATGCTAACAAACACTGCCAAGACACCTCTGCTCAGATGGAGTCTATGATATGTTAGGAACTACAATGATTTTACTACGCATACAAAATTTCCTGCTCTTATAGGAGTACAGTGGTTTAATTGTGGAAAAGCAAAGAATCTTTAGTCATTTTATGGACAATCACTGTACAGATAGACAAACCATGATCATAGGCTCTTCCCAATACCCTGCCTTTCTTCCTTACAGAATCCACCCTCCACTGAACCCTTTCTTCTTTCCAGCTAGTCACTCTTCTATTTTGATGTCATTATTTTTTTTCCTCCTATTATGCAGGTCTTGTGTAGGTAGCATCAGCCACTGTGAGGTCTTGAGTGCCATGGACCCTTTGTGCCTAGAGGAAGGTATGCCAAAGCACTCTTCCCCTTCCTTTGGCTCTGGGGGTGGAGAGATAGCACAGAAGTTAAAGGTACTTGCTTGTAAAGCTTCATGGCCCAGGTTTGATTCCCCAGTACCTCTGTAAAGCCAGGTGCACAATGTGGTGCATGTATCTGGAGTTTGTTTGCACCAGCAAGAGGCCCTGGCACACCCATACACTCTCTCTCTCTTTCTCTCTCTCTCTCTCTCTCCCCTCTCTCAAATAAATAAATAAATAAATATTTTTAAAGACTTTTAATATGTTTACTCTTATTCCCAGCATGAAAGTATTAAACCAGTGTCTTTGGATTTTATTGTATTAGAATGTGCCTTAGACAGCACAGGAAAAAGAGAATTGCTCCCAGTTCATTGCAAACGCATCAGACTTATAGCAGAAAAGCTGGCTGGGGAGAGGAAATTATTACTGGGGAATGCCTCTGCCTCTCCACCCAGCACGGGGCTGTTATTAAAAGGCACATAAGGAAATGATAAGCAAGCTTACATGTGAAAGGCATATTAAGATACAATAACTTTTTTATCTGTATCTCATGTTAGTATACATTGGAGATTTAGTAGAAACTTAAACAAGAGCAAAAACAAGCATATTATGACCTCAAACCAAGATCATTGTGTCTTAAACTCAGCAAATAGAAAACAGTTAGAGGAACCGTGTGACTTGTATGGGGAGAAATGTTGAGAAACTTTTGGACTTCATCCATTGCATGGATTCAGTGGTTCACCAGAGAATACTGGGAAATATTCACTTTCCCCCTTCCTCCTGCTGTGTACAACAGAGGGGTGTGTTTGCTCAATGGCAATGGCCAATGGGCTCCTGCAACAGGATTATCCAGTCCTCAATGAGAAACATTGAATTAAAACTTGCTATTTGAATTGGTGTTAGTTTCAGATAAACTGAGACATGACCTTTTTAGGATAGAGAGATTTATTTTTTTAACATTTTTAATATTTTATTTTATTTATTTGACAGAGAGAAAGAGAAAGAGAATGGGAGCACCAAGGCCTCCAACACTGCAAACACACTCCAGATGCATGCACCCCCTTGTGCATCTGACTTACATGGGTCCTGGAGAGTCAAAGCAGGATCTTTTGGCTTTTCAGACAAATGCCTTAACTGCTAAACCATATCTCCAGCCCAGAGAGCTTTATTTCTTGAGTGATTCAGAGAGACAGCTTTGGAAGGGGAAGAAGTGGGTTTCAGAGGTTGGACCCAACTGCCAGCTTCAAAAGAAACATGGTGGTGGCTACAGTGAACCCTTACCCTAACACGAGCCCATCACTGCCTCACTTTGGAAAAGCTGGGATGGAATAGAAAGGAATGAAAGGGGACTGGGAAAAGCTAAAGAGGACCCTGGACCTAGAAGCAGAGAAAGAGAGACTTGGGTGGGGGGGGAGTTGTGGAAGAGGGAGAAAGAATAAATAGAAGTGAGAGGTAGAGGAAGAAAAGCTACACACAGAGAGGGAGAAACATAGTTGGAGAGAGACAGAAAGGAACAGGCAGAGAGAGTAGCAGGAAGAGAGAGAGACAGGGAGAAATGGGACCCATACCTTAGAGGAGAAATAAGTGAGGAGAAGAGAGAGAGAAAGAAGCACCTGAGAAAAGGAGTTTGTAATATCCTCTTTGAGGGAGGGAACATTGCCCTGTGAATAATGAAAAAGAAGGAAGGAAGAAAGAAAGAAAGAAAGAAAGAAAGAAAGAAAGAAAGAAAGGAAGGAAGGAAGGAAGGAAGGAAGGAAGGAAGGAAGGAAGGAAGGAAGGAAGGAAGGAAGGAAGGAAAGAAGGAAGGAAGGAAGGAAGGAGAAAAAGAAAGAAAGAGAGAGGGAGGGAGGGGGAGGGAGAGAGGGAAGGGGAGGGAGAAAAGAGCTCGTCATGCAGGTTTAAGGACTGGAATTCAGATCTTCAGCGTCCACCTATGCTATAATCCCAGCACACAGGAAGTAGATGGAGACAGAGGGTCGCAGGACAAGCTGGTTAGCTAGGCTAGCTGAGTTGGCAAGTTCTGGGCTCAAATAGGAGCTCCTGCCTCAGGAAAATAAAAAAAGTGACCCAGGAAGGCACCCGGTGTCAAACTCTAGCCTCCATATGTGCACGTGAGTACATACCACATACAGGTGCAAGCAAGCAAGAGGAAAGAAGGAAGGTAAGAAAGGGGAAGCAAGGCAACATTCTTCTTAAACAATAAAAATCACTGTAACCATTATCAGAAAAAAAAATACTCATTTTGGATATTATATAAGCCATTTTCGTGACACATTTTGGGGAAATATTTCTGTACTGAACACTGTGAAATGAATGACTTGTGATTGATTGTCTTGGGTTTGCTGTGGTCATTAATCATTTTCCACTGCTATTTATTTGCTTCGTCTAACATTGAGAAGGAGATTATTTCACAAATATCCTTGGTAATTAGGGAAATGGGAGCTTTCTTTAGACTCAACCAGCCTTTCATGAGATTGGATGGCGGAAGAACGCAGCCACAGGACTTCAAAGAAGGCTGCTGTGTTGGGCAGCTTTTGGTGTTTTCTTTTTGAGGATCCAGACAAGAACCCTTTTGGGAGATAATTATAAACACATTGTCAACTTTAATAATGTCTTACATTTATTTTATGTAATTCCTTCTGTCGGTGTTCAAATTTCCCCGCCAAACCCCTACACACGACATTGTCCGTCCTCCATGACTTCCCCCCACCCCACATTTCTTCACACACTTGGGGCTCCATCCCCTGTTGTCCTTATCATTTTCAATCCACCCCCCGCCCTTCTTCAGCTGCTGTTGCTATCGGAGTTCCCTCCCATGTAGACCAGCCGTGACACCTCCCGCTCTCCCTAGCTGCTAAGCCTGCTGTGAGGGGAAAGTCACACCATATTGTTTGTGAAAGGTCTCGGAAATGTTGGAAGTGCATCTAAGCCAACCACCTGAATGCCGAGGTGGTTGTCATCATGGGCTATTTACCCAGAGCACCTATGTTACCACCATGTACATGCTGCACGACCTTGGGAAAATTACCATACTTCTCTGTTTCTCAGAGGGATTATAAAAAAAAAAAAAAAGAGGCTAGCACCTACCAGCTGGAATTGCAGAGAGCCATTGGGCTCATAAACATAAACACTTCTGTCATAGAACATGCTCTCAGAATCTTTTTAGCTATGATTCTTATTATTATTGTCCCAAAAAAACAACGGGGTCATAGAAATCTGGTTTCAAATTCCAGCCCAGTGACTAGCAATAATAGTATGTAAACAGGTCAAAAATCTGCTTGTTGGGCTGGAGAGATGGCTTAGTGGTCAAGCACTTGCCTGTGAAGCCTAAGGACCCTTGTTCAAGGCTTGATTCCCTAGGTCCCATGTTAGCCAGATACACAAGGGGGCACATGTATCTGGAGTTTGTTTGCAGTGGTTGGAGGCCCTGGTGCACCCATTCTTTCCCTCTCTCTCTCCCTCCCTCTCTCCCTCCCTCTTTCTCTCTGTTCGCATTGCGCTCCATGTGGAAAGGCGGTGCTGTTTCTTTGTCACCTCCACAAACCTGTTCACACAGGTCCTCACCCTCTAGGCCCCAGAAACTGTGGAGGGGGGAACAGACAGCCCCACCTGACTATAGCCCTGCCTAGCAAATCCTCGCTAGCACTGAGCATCCCTGGGTCGGGCTCCCTTACCTTGTCAATGTTCAGAAGCATAGTTCTACCCTTGCCAGGCTTCCCTCCAAGACCAGGAATACGGGAGGACGGCTGAGGGGCCTGGGTGGTGCTGTGGGGGAGGTCAGTGGAGAAGAGAGGATGGTAAGCCAGGCCCCTGGTGAAACAGGTTAGAGATGACCAGGCCCTAATATCTTTCTTTTCTAGAACAGAAAACTAAAACATGAGATCATTACCCTTCCTGAAAACCTACTGACACCTAGGGAACTAGATTTGGGACTGAACTAACCAGTTCAGCCCTGTCCTGTAAAATCCCATAAAAGAACTCAATCTGGGTCTGTAAGTGGGCTTTCCCATTTCTGAGCACCCTGCTCCTAAAACTGCTGAGGCAGGAACACTTGGTATTCTTTCCTTCCCTTAAGCTCTATGACCTCTATCTCTAAGCTCTTTGTGTACAAGCTCTATAATAAAATCTCTCTAAATCTAAGCCTTTTCTAAGCTTCCTCTGGCCTGTGGGTTTCATTCATAAAAATTCATAAGACAAGACTCCAACAGCCACTGATTCAATGGAAGCTTTGTGTAACTGTGACTGCCCAGCACCCTAGCTCCTGAGTTATTATCTATCCAACAGTCAAGAAAGACTCCATCACCCTGGAAGATACCATAGAATTCCCATATCAACACCCATAGCTGCCCTCCATATCCAAGCAAAGCAGCCAGGTGCCATCTCAGGCTTAGAGCACAGAATATGCTTGGGTCCAAAGCTCCCTGGCACTGTCATCTTCTGGCTCCCTACACCCCAAGTCCATAACAGGGCAACCAGGATCCCCAAGCTGCTTTGACCTCTCCCTAGCCTGGTTAGATGGCTTCCACCTTTGCATTAAACTTTATCTGTATCCTCCTCACCCAAGGCAGAGGAGCACACTGCCCAGCCAGTACCAAGAGAGGATCCTTCTCAACTCCACAGAAAAACTGAAGTGTAGGCCCTCCAGCTTTCCCCTGCAGATACCAGACATACCAAAAGCATCAATGACTGCCCACTCTCCCTTTCCCTCTCCTTTTAAAAAGTTTTTTTTAAGAGGGGCTGGAAAGATTGCTTAGTGGTTAAGGCACTTGCCTGCCAAGCCTAAGGACCCAGGTTGATTCCCCAGTACCAACATAAGCCAGATACATAAGGTGGCACATGTGTCTGGAGTTCTTTGCAGTGGCTAGAGGCCCTGTCATGCCCATTCTCTCTCTCTCTCTCTCTCTCTCTCTCTCTCTCTCTCTCTCTCTTAAATAAATAAATAAAATATTTTAAAGAGCTTTTTAAGAAACTTCATTAAGAGAAAAGCTGTAGTACATGGCCAAAGAGGGGCAGTGGACTATCTACACATAATAGTATCTCATCCTCTCCTTCTGAAGCCTGACATCTGCCATCTGATCCCAGAATTTTGTTCTGACCATCAGAAGCTGAATGGCTCATTCATTCACTTGAAGTATACTAATGGCTCATGGCTAACTTGGGGAGTCAGTTAAGTTTCCAGAAGTCCAAAGGAATTAAGCATATTTTGTGTTTCTCAACATGTTGCATTTTTAAAAATCTGGCAAGTTTCATATCCTTTTCATCACTTGGAGAAGAATCAATTATAACGGTACCTAACCATAGTATGATTGGAACAACTAAAATTTTGTGTGTATGCAAAAACATTTAAGCCAATGTTCTTACCAGCATTATTTGTAAGGATCTCAAAGTAGAAACAGGACAAGGACCCATCAGCTAAACATGGACAAATGGAATGTAGTCAAATAACAGAATAGAAATGAAAGAACTGCTGACAGACGGTGCACCATAAGTAAATCTCAAAGATATTACTCTGCGTGGATGAAGTCAAACTCAAAAGACCACATATTGCGTGGTGTGCTCAGTTGCATATTGAGAAAAGAAATAAGGAGTAAAGCGGTCCAGTGCTGGAGTGAGAGTGGGTTGACAGGAGCAGACACAGAACACCATTTGGCATGGTGGGAATGTTTTAATCCTGGATTGTGATGCTGGTCACACCACTCTGTAAATTTAACAATGTCGTTGGGTTGCACATAGACAGTGAGTAAATATGATATGTAGTTATGTCAATAAAGCTATTTTTATTTTTTGATAAGTTGAATAATTTTATACTTTAAGCAAATGTCTTCAGTTTCATGGAAACCACCAGAAATCATATACACACAAACTAGACTTAGAAAAATCTTCAGAAATATCAACATTTCATCCACCTTTTTATAATTCACAGATCTATCTTATTTTACAAAATAGGTCATCAACAAATATTCTAATTTTACCCCATCCCTTCTATCAATGAGCATCAAATAAAGCTGTGTGTACAAAACCAAAGGGTATGTACGCACACAAAAACACACACACACGTACACACACCAGCACCTACAGAAAATAAGCACTTTTAAAATGCTGATCCAATTGATTATCATATTATTAAAGTGTCTACTATCGTTAAGTCTATCATTTTCCAACAATAACATGACTGTTGCCCTAAAATAATTCGAGGACTCTTCATGTTTCTGGCATTATTTTCTCGGTTGTGGAGCCTACTATCAAAATCTTTGGAGACTCTAGAAACTGTGCAGAAGGTCAACATTACTTTGTTACATTTTAGAACCAAAGGCAAATATGGTGAGAGGATTATTGGAATTCCCCACCACTCTCTCACCTGTTGGGAAAGTCAATTTTCCAAATCATGATTCTTGAGACTCAAAATAAATAAATAAATATGAAAGCATGTAGCACACCTGCTTCACTCAGGTGCTCAGCCTTTTTATAGAATGTTGATATTTATACCCTCCCTAGGGGTTTGTGTAAGAAACAGAAATACATCACCTCTTCAGAACTGACTGCTCTTTGTCCTAACTCATGAGGCAAACCTATTTGAACAGGGTCACCTGAGGTATGCACATGCCTCTCATCCAACCAGATCCTCAGCACATCTTCATGACTCTTCCTTGAAAGAAGTTATTTCGTTTTAGATTTACCCTCTCATTGCTGGGACAAAAAATACCTGACCAGACCAGCACAACGGTGAGGGAGAGAGACACAGAGAACACTCAAATCCTACCAAAACAGCTATCCAGAGACACAGAGGCTACCTCGTCACTGAAGTAGACCTAAAACGAACCCAACGTGACTCAGGGAAATTCACGGGAGAGGGTGCAGAAAGATTGTGAGAGCCACATGTCAGGACGTTGTGCACAGAGACATTGCCTCTTACCCATAGCTGATGGCTGACCCCACAATGCATGACCAATGAGGAGGGTCCCTGCAGAGAGGGGAGGACAGGGAGGAAGCTAACAATGGTACCAACTTGGGGGAAAGAAGGGAATGGTAGGAGTAAGCTTTCAGAGATAGGAGATGAATAAATATACTGGGGATCTTAATGGCTAAGGAGCAAAGGGAATAAACTGTGGAAAGTGGCAGAATGGGGAAGCCTAATAAGACCTTGAACCCTGGATGCTCAATAGTATGTGTAGTGGGTTGAATATAAAGTGTTCCCCATATACTCATGTGATTTGGTACTTACTGCTGTCTTGTTGGTGCTGTTTGGAAAGGTTGTAGAGCCTTTGTGAGCCTTGCTGGAGGAAGCATGCCACTGGTGAGCAGGCCTCGAGGTGTTAACACCCAGGCCTGCTTACCATACCACTTTCTCTGCTTCTGCCTCAGCAATGAGATGAGGTGACACTGGTTTCCTGCTTCTGCCTTGCTTTCCCTGCCTTCATGGACTCTGCCTTCTGGGCCTGTCAGCTTTTGGTCAGGCATTTTTTCATTATTATTGTTCCCAGAGGCCCCCAACACCTCAGCACTGAAGCAGACCAAAAATGGCTCAGGGAAATTTTGCAGAAGAGGGGGTGGAAAGAATGTCAGAGCCACATGTTGGGTCATGATTTGCAGAGACATTTATCCTACCCATAACTGAGGGCTAACTCCACAATGCATGACCCATATACCTCAACAAGGAGGGGCCAATGGGGAAGGGGTAGGCCACAGATGAGCCTAATAATGGTACCAAACTGGCTGTATTTGCTGAATACAAAACTAATTAATAAAAAATTAAAAATGTATTTTTTAAAAAAGAACTTTAAAAAAAAAAGCCCTCTGGGGTTCCATAGGCAAAGTACTTGCCATGTAAATGTGACAGCCGGAGTTCTGATCCCCAGAACCCACTTAGTGCTGAATGGGCACGGCCTGTTATCCAAGCACTCGGGAAGCAGGGACGGAGCGTCCTGAGGGCAGGCTGAGCTAGCCGAATCAGTGCAATATGAGTTCAGGTGGAAGACTCTGTTTCGATAAATAAGATGCAGGGGATAGAGAGATGACTTGGTGGTTAAAAGTACTTGCTTGCAAAACCTGCCATCCTGGGTTCAATTCCCCAGTACCCACATAACCCATATAAAAACCAGATGCACAAAGTGATACATGTGTCTGGAATATGAAATGGCAGGAGGCCCTTGTGTACCCATGCATAGCCTCTCTCTCTCTTTCTCGTTCTCTCTCTCTCTCTCTCTCTCTCTCTCTCTCTCCTATCTCTTCCTCCTCTTTACTTCTTTGTCTCACTTTCAAATAAATAAGTAAAATATTTTAAAACAAATAAGATGGAGAGTTGAGGAAGGCTCTCAATGTCAACCTCTGGCCTCCACACACAGGTGCACCTGCATACACATGTGTCCACATACATGTAAGCACACGCATACACACCTACACACACACAGTCTTTAAGAAGCCATTCAACTTTCATGGTATTAAAAAAATATAGCTTGGGCTGGAGGGATGGCTTAGAGGTTAAGGCATTTGCCTGCAAAGCCAAAGGACCCAGGTTCGATTCCCCAGGACCCACATTAGCCAGATGCACAAGGGTACACAAGCATCTGGAGTTCGTTTGCAGTGGCTGGAGGTCCTGGTGCACCCATTCTCTCTCTCTCTCCCCCCCCCTTTCTCTGTCAAATAAATAAATAAATTTTTTAAACTTAAAATTAATAATATAGCTAAAATATCTTTCTCAAAGGGGACCAGTGCACCACCATCCTCTTTCACAGCTACTGTAAGAGCCTCCTGGTAGCTTTTCCAAGGACAGAGGCATCCTTCTCGCCAGGCATGCGACAGCCAAAGATACTTCTGCAACATGTCAGCTCGTATCACTCCCACCTCAGGGCCCTGGTATTAACTGTTCTCTGTCTTCCAGGAACCCTCTTCCCAGACATAGCCACAGAGCTTTATCCATGCTTTGAATCTTGGTTCAAACGTGTCTCATTTTCCCTCCTTTCCTTCATACTTGCATATTACACTGTTAACTCTGGACCTTATTCTCCCTCTGAAACATAAATTCTATAAAAGCAGAAAGTGTATCTATTTTAACTTTGGTACCAATAACCGTCAGTATTTCATAGATGAAAAAATTACTAAACGTATGGGTAAATGTTAGGTGTAAGGACACAAAGAGAAAATAAGTTACCATCCCTTGTCCCCAGTGATCTCACCATTAGGGTCATGTCTAGGTCCTAAGTCTACCTGGAGAAATTGCAATTACATGTGTGAATTATGAGAAGTTTCTACTTCTCATATTCATATCCATAGCTGAGAAATGTACAAACATTAGAGCTGAATTGGTTTTCAAACCATCTGGTGAGTCAAATTTGTCAAGTGGCAGTCATTCAGATAACTACTTTAAAATTGTGTAGCTCCTTAAAAAAACAATCTGTCAGCATTGGCCAGAAAGTAGCCACATATTTGTTTCCATCTGATGATGGAGTCAAGTATTTAGAAGTTACTTAAGAACTGAAAGATGGCTTTCTCAAATGTTACTCCCAAGAGGAACCAAGTGATGTGCTTTTAACTGCTTCTAACCACAAGGTCAAGACTGACGGCTTCCTAATGTGGGAAGTACCTCACTTTATAAGTCATTCTCTAGACCAAAGGAAACTTCTCAGTAACTTCTGTGAGAGTGCACGGAGAACAGCCACTACTGTGAGAAATGTGCTTTGCTCATTAAGTTAGGGAGAACATGAAATTGATGTCAGCAATATTTCCCCCTTGCTCATGCATTGTTTTAATGAATATAACATTATGAAGACATCCTCTCTCTCTCTCTCTCTCTCTCTCTCTCTCTCTCTCTCTCTCTCTCCCTTCCTCTCTCTATGTAACTCTTGTTATGGAATTTTTAAAAATAGTTTTATAATCACTCATCCTATTTTGTATTATTTGTCCCCTTGGTTGATGTCTTGTTAGAACAGAAACTGAAAAGATAACCAGCTCTTAAGAAAATCCAGGGTCTGTTTATTAAACCTTAGCCAGCCATTGTCTAGCAGTGTTCCCAACAGAGCCTAACTCAGATCATGGTTTCTCAAGCTGTTATGAAAAGTGAAGTCTTCAGATTGATCAAGTGAGTCTAATAGGAGGATTTCTTATCTAAACTTGAGGAAGATCTAAAATATCACAATAGTAGAAATCTGAGTGTTTGTAGATTGATGATTCTGGGTTAGAATCCCATCTTTGCATATTTCCGGAGTAAGGGGCTGACCAGAAAGTGTTGCCATCTCCCCGGGAGGGGTCAACAACTGGAAAAATTTCCATGCCAATCCAGGTGCTTTTCCAATGTGATTCAGTCCTCCAGTACTCCTGCTCTGGTGATCAACACGGGTGTCAAGCTTTCCTCTGCACTAATGACAAGCACCCTGCCGTGAGCCTGGCTTCAAAGATTTCTCCCACACGAGTGAGTTTCATTCCCCGCACCCAATATCTGTGCCTCAAAGTCAGAAGACTGAAGGACTGCCTGGTCCGATGACCCCTTCCTGCACAATGTCACTCAGAGCGTGTGCCCCGTGGTGCACTCCTGATGACTGTCATGCCATTGAGGAGTTTCTGTAAAGACTAAGCATTGAATCTCCACTGAAGCTACTTGGACCATCACAAAGCCCAGGGCATGGCCAGGCTTTTCTTCTTTTCCCTCAGCCTTAAGATCCCAGCTTGCTCATGCTGGAAACTAAAGTCCCTGTTCTTGGTGACTCTGTTGTGTATTCTCTTGGCCAAAGCTCAGCCAACATAACCAATGGCTCAGCAAGTGCTTCAGGAACAGTGACCAGAAAGCTCAATCAGCCAAAACCTACCGAGATGTTGACTGCCGACATTGAAATACATTTGTTAAAGGGAGGGATTTGAGGGCACGCCCTGCTGGACTCTGCTGACCCCAGAACACGCATACATTCTGACCACAAATGCAATTATATTAAGTCCACCTGGTATCTTCAACAGATCTGTGGGCCCTTAGTGACTGACCTCATTGTCTTCTATGATGTGGTCAGTACTTCTTAGACATGTACTGTCTGCTCTGAGTTGAAAGTCCAAACAAGCCACTGAGGAAATTAGGCAAAGAGCACATCTTAAGATCAGTGAGCATCTGTCATTAATCATGTGTGCTGTTCAGACACAGGTACACCAAGGTAGAGAAAACCTAGTCATATTGCTTTAAGCTGGTGCATTATACAGTTACAAGATTAACTTTAGGTCAAATTACAAGTAAAGAATTTAGCATCACAGGAGCTGGAGAGATTACTCAGTGGTTAAGGTGTTTGTCTGCAAAGCCAAAGGATCCAAATTCAAATCCCCAGTACCCATGTAAGCCAGATGCACAAGAGGGCACATGCATATAGAGCTCATTAGCAGTGACTGGAGGCCCTGGCACACCCATATTCATCCTCTCTCCCTCTCTCTCTCTCTCTCTCTCTCTCTCTCTCTCTCTTCCTGCCTGCCTATTTTTCCTTCTCAAATATATAAATAAAATATTTTTTAAAAATTTAGCATCTCAGGCTGGAGAGATGGCTTAGCAGTTAAGCGCTTGCCTGTGAATACTAAGGACCCCGGTTCAAAGCTCAACTCCCCAGGACCCACGTTAGCCAGATGCACAAGGGGGTGCATGCATCTGGAGTTCGTTTGCAGTGGCTGGAGGCCCTGGTGCGCCCATTCTCTCTCTCTCTCTCTCTCTCTCTCTCTCTCTCTGTCTCTCTGTCTCTCTCTCTCTCTCTGCCTCTTTGTCTGTCCCTCTCAAATAAATAAATAAAAATAGCAAAAAAAAATTTTAATTAGCATCTCACAATAATAAGCTCACAAAAGTTATTTATAATAAATATTCCCACAATTCCTTCCCATAGTTCATTTATAGTTTTCATTCTTACAGTTCATCCTCACAAGTCAAGTCCACAGCTGGTGGAGTCTTTGGGAAGTGGAGCCTTGCTGGATGAAGTGTGTTGCTGGGTGTGGACCTTGGGCTTTATAAGCACAGTTCTCTGAGAATGTACAGAATTATCCCTCTTTCTCTTTTTCTTTCTCTCTCTCTCTCTCCCACTGATACATGAAAATGTGATCCAGTTGATGACATACTTTCCCTTGAAACTGTAAATCTGAAATAAAACCTTTCCAACCATAAGTTTCTTCTGTTGGGTGTTTGGTTCCAGCAACAAGAAGGTGACTGCTACAAGGGGCTACAAAAAGTGTTTCATGGACTGAGCAAGAGTGCTGCTTTCTTGGTGAACCTGGTCCCAGCACAAGGGTGAAGGACAGAGACACAGAGAACACTCAACTCCTACCAAACCAGATATCCAGAGACACAGAGGCACCCAAGACTTCATCACTGAAGTAGACCTAAAATGAACCGAGCATGGCTCAGGGAAACTTGTGGAAGAGGGGGACGGACGATTGTCGGAGCCACATGCTAGGACATTATGCACAGAGACATTGCCTCTTACCCATAATTGATGGCCAACCCCACAATGCACAACCCACATTCCCCAAAGTGGAGGGTCTCTGTGGAGAGGGGAGGACAGGGAGAAGGCTAACGATGGTACCAACGTGGCTGTAGGCACACTTTACATAACTGATTTAAAAAATCAAAAACAGGCAGTAGATGAAAAATAGCATCTTCAAGTGGAATGAGGACATTGGAACCATTTGCACACAGACTGACTGAAAGTTTCCTTAGCACCAACCCTAAGAGATAGTCTCCTGCTCTGTACCTGCATAACACCTTGTCTGCGGATCATCAAAGGGTGATCAAGTTGGTGGTGTAGCTTCCTGGTAGACACTCGCCTTCACAGACAGAGCTCTGGGTTTGATATCCACCCTTGAAAGAACAATCAAAAATGCTTGTCAGTGGAAGAGCTGAACAGAGCTTTTTTTTTCTTTCTCTCTCTGAATTGAATCTGTGAGTCAAGCTAGACTTCAGACTTCTATCTAGTTATATTTTATCCCACTCAAATACCTACATCTGTTGTTTTCATTTTCAACACTAAATGGGATATTTAAGGGCTGATTTGTTCCCTTATTTCTTTCATATGACTCAGAATGGTGTGAAAATGGCTAAATATTTTTTAACTTAACATTGAAGAGTTTCCATGTTTCTACAAAACATCTGGATCCAGCACTGCAGGGAAAAAGGAAGAAAAGAAGCAGATACTTCCATCTGAAAGAAAAAAAGAAATATTAAAATAGGCACACAAGATATCCGAAAAACTTGGAAGGAGCAATGTGGCCTTTTACAAAGAACAGCAACAATAATATGCTGTTTTAAAACACAGAAAATATCTCTTCAAAAAAATCTAGCTTTTAAAAAAAGGTCAGAGAAGTTTGAGGTTTACTCAAGTGTAAATGTCAATCCAAATAAGTGATACTGTGAGAAAATGGGGAGACCACTGACCTTTAGTCCAAAAGAAGGCTAGAAATTGGGCCTAAAAAGAGCAGAGGAAAGAAAAAAATAGGATACTGAACTAGGAAAAGACACAGGCATGAAGGAAAGATCTAACTGAGAGTCTGCACACACCAGGTATTTAATTATAAAGCCATGATGGGAGGGGGAGTTAAATAAAAAGGTGATGCATTGTTTAGGTAAGATAGCTTCAAGAGTTTAACCAAGTTTCAGTGTGATCCTAAACTAACTTTCTCTCTTTCTCTCCCTCCTTTCCTTCCTCCATTGTTCCTCTCTCCCTCCAACTACCATTCCTTTTAAACCTCAAAACAAGGCTTCAATATCAGACGTGTTTTCTGGTAGCAGCCAGAAACTTCCATGATCCCACAGAAACGATCTATTCACTGGAACACTTAAATTGCCTCTTCTCTTGTCTGGTGGAACCTGGTTGGTTTTTGTGGTTTGACTGTGAACTGTCCCCCATAAGCTCAGGTGTTTGAACTTGGGCCCCAGCTGATAACACTATTTGGAATGGTTGTAGACCACTTAGGTGGTAGAGCTTTGCTTGAGGAAGTCTCTGGTGTTGGACCTTTTTAATGGCCTGGCCACACTGCCTCTTTACTCTGCCGTTCCACTCTGACTGCAATGTGACCATCCATCTTCCCATTCTTGCCACCATGTTTTCCCCACCATGATGGTCTGCACCCCCCCCCCCGCAAAACTATAATCCAAATTAAGCCCTTTCCTTCTGTCCATCACAAGGCAAATCACTGTGATCATGTGTGTAGGGTATACTGACTGGGTTTACTCCTATCAGCCTCCCAACCAAACCTCATGAAACATGGATTTGGAAGCTCCGCCAAGGTAAACAACAAATAAACACTCCCGTCCACATAGTGGCCAGGTTCCTATTTGATAACAAGTTCCACACCCATAGCTAAGGTGCACTTTCTTCAAAAGTTAGAGACAACATGACTGTGCCTTAAGAGAGTGCACTCAACCACCTTTGTGCCCCTCACATGCTTATAAGGAAGCATGATCAACATTTACAAAAGTGGAACCTATGAAGAACCACAAAGCCGACCTGACTGAAAAATGTTATTAGAATGGATAGGGGGTTACAAAAAGCTTTGTTTTATTAAATATTATATATATCTATATATGTATGTGTGTGTGTGTGTGTGTAATCATTTAGCTTTTCAAGTTTCCCCTAATCAAACTTCTATAGGCCTATACAGTTGTATCTCTTGATGCTCCACACTCACTCCACACTCTACAGTCAACATTCTTACTAGGCTGCTCACCGGCTCCCCCACAGCCTCGTGATTCTCGTATGTTTTTGATTTTTGAGCTCAGTGAGTATTACTCTAGTTTGCCTCTACTAAAACCTTACTGATTATGCCTTTCTGTAACATTTTTAGTTCTGCTGTCCAAGGCCCTCTTACCTGCTGGTTTGCATATCTTTTGCAGCTCAGATTCTTGTTCCTGCAGCAAGGTATGCTGTGTCCTTTGTCTCCGGGTGTTTCCAGTGTTTTCTTGCCGTTATGTGCTCTGAGCGTTTAAATGGGGTCAGTCGCATCTGTGCTCCCTGTGTTGTTTTCTTGGGCTTTGCTGTGTCGTTTGTTTGGCTCTGTTCCTTTCGTACTCGTTGGAGATTTCAGAGCTCCTTGAATCAATGCTTTGGTGTCTTTCATTATTTTTGGAATATTATCAGCTGCTATTTCTTCTGCTTTTATTTCTCTTTTTGAAATCTTAGCTCTACAAATGCCAAACTGTGTATTTGTTCTGGGGCATTCTGCAATGGCTTTTGTTCTCAGTGAGGTGCACGTGAGGCAGGTCTTAATGCCTGTGTTCAAGCTCACTGAGTCCTTCCTCGGTTGTGTTATATTTACTCGTGAGACAGCAAGGAATTCTGTATCTCTGATATATATGTTGTCCTTATTTTTGCATTTCCATTTCACTTTCTCTTATTGCTTCCACTTTCATGGAAATTCCCCCATATGTTCATCTATGTTTTCTGCTTTATTCACTAGTTCCTTTAAAATATTATCTATTATTACTTGATAGTCCCTAAATATAGGAACTTTCTTGTCATGGTGATATATGTGACCCCAGCATTCAGGAGACTCAGGCAGGTAAATTGTGAATACAAGGGAAGTTGGGCGATATAGGGAGATCCTTACTCAATTAAAAAAAAAAAAAGATTTATAAAGTTAAACTACTGAGGAGAGTGTAACACTTGACACATAGGCATGAGGGCCTGATTCACCCTGTTCAGAGCTGGGCATGACCACACTCACCTGAAAACCCAGTCCTTTGGAAAGTTGAGACTAAGCAAATCACAGGGGCTTACAGGTCACCCAGTCTAACCGAAAACATTAGCATCTCCAGGTTTAGTGAGAGATTTTGTCCCAAGGAAGCATATAAGGGAGTGATAAAGGAAGATATCAAGTGTTCTTTTCTATCCTCCACATGAGCACATATCTGGGCATGCATATATATGTATATATGTGTGTGTGTGTGTATATGTGTGTGTATATATATATATATATGTATATGTGTGTGTGTGTATATATATATATATATGTATATATATATATATATATGCCACACCACAAACCCACACAACACCATAAATACCACACACCTGTATATATATATATATATATATATATATATATATATATATATATATATATATATATATGCACAGAAGCAAAACAATATTAATTCCCTGACTGATTGTCTTAACATCTTGGTCATCTGGGCCTCAAGCTACTTATTGCTTTATCTCTTTGAAGCGAGTTTTTAAATTGCTTCACTGTAAATCTCGTCATCTTTATTGAATGCTAGACACTGTGTATGGCAGTAAAAGTGATAGTATTTTTGCTTGTAAATGGGCACACAACTTCTTTGGTGAGGATACTGGTATCAATAGTTGAGTCAAGCCAGCAAACAATGCAGCAGAGCCTAGAAACATGCATCTTACAATTGATCCTGCCTCTTGAGCCTGGACTTTTCTTCTAGCCGCAGCCAGTCTTTCCTAATCACTGGGAATTACCTAGGCTATCATTTCCCCTAAGTCTAGGGGCCAGATTCTATGTGAGACATGATTCCAGGAAGAATGTGAGTCTTCTGCCTCTCTGACTTTGGCCCGTCCTGCCTCCTGCACATTAATAAGAACCACTTTCACTAGTCCCTACTCTACCTGAGGTTCTGGTGAATGGCAGGCCTTGATCTCTGCAACAGAAATGGGAGCATGCACAATCTCCTCTTATTTCAGTGGGACTACTGGGTTCCCCTTCTTTCAGACTAGCCCACATTCAACTAAAGAAAGTCATTGAAATGCTAATTGGTTTCTTCTTACTATTTACAGCACACACACACACACACACACACACACACACACACACACACCCTTAGGAAGGTCTACCACAGAGGGAAAAGCCAACATATCGACATTTCATGTGTCTCCCTGGAAGGATCTCTCTCTTCTTAGCGTACAGGTTATTCACTTGCTGTGTGACCTCAGCTTTCTGAGTCCCAAAGCAATTAGGATTTCACAGCTAAGCTACTTGTTTTCTTATTATTGAAATGAGAGTGCTGTTTTCTCATGGTTGGAATGGAAGTGATCCTCTTTTCAGCTTCCTGCATTCTTAGTAGAATCATAACTCTTTGTCTTAAGTCTGTTTAGGCAGCTGTCTCTTATCAGTGGCTTACTAACAGCAGAAATTTATTTCACTGTTCTGCAGGCTGGAGAAGCCCTTGATGAAAACACTGGCAGATTCAGTATCTGGTGAGTGTCATAGCCAGCAGCTTCTGGCTGTGTCCTTACATGGTAGAACAGTCTCACAGGCCTTTTTCATAAGTATCCTAATTCCATTCATGAGGAGACCCTATGACCTATGTAGTCACTTCCTGAAGTCCCCATCTGCTAATGCAATCACCTTTAGAGGCTGTGGTTTTAGCCCATGAACCTGAGCACGGGGACACACTTCTGCAGACTAATAATGAAAAGAGCTCTATTTATTGCATAGCTATGATGTGTCAGCATAGTACTTAGTATGAGATTCACACAAATTAGCTCATTAAATACTCATCATTATATCCGCTTCCCCGGGTTAGGGAACCAAGACCCAGAGAAGTTAAGTTCCTGGCCCAAGGTCTCACAGCTGCTAGACGGCAGGAAATGAATACAAACCCCACTACCACCCTCGCACGCAGCCTGGCTCAGTGCAGGGGCTTTACTCTACAGTATTGCCTGTACTTCTTGAGGGAATGGACAAGTCCTTACTCTTGCATGTTCTTCCCGAGTCCGTCACATTGAAAGGAGGATGCAGCAAATGCTTTCTAACAAGAAAGAATCGATGACCTTTCCTTGCCCTGAAGGCTTAAGGGGAATTTGGAAGGAGTGGTCTAGGGTAGGCTCATCTATTCCTTTCTTTCCACATCCCAGTCTCACCCACACACACGAAACGAATGTGAGAGAAGCACCAGCACTTTGGGCATTCTCCTCTCCAGACTGCACAAGTCAGTCCATGACAAGAAAGCAATGATAAATTATGTCTCTGCTAAGGGATGCTTGCTTGATTAAGAGGAAGTATGGTCTATATTTCATACAGACATATATTTTCTCTAAGCTTCAGCCACCAGGACTGAACATTCCAACTCTATCAAGCTATGGTTTCACACTGTGCCTCTCCTACTACCCCCCCTTGCTGTGATTAAGTAATAAAACTGTAACGGGAACAATCTATAAATTGTACTTCTCTGTATCCCACACAGTACCTAGCACAAAGCTCTACAAATACCTGTTGAACAAGGAATGAAAAAGATTAACTTCAACTGCTGCAGTGTCTCAGTCTAAATGAACCATTTCAAGCAGCATTCTTCCTCTGAAAGCCAGAAATTTTTAGGACACATATAATTCAAGGTTTGGCACCAAAATGTCCCATAGATGAGTCAGCTTATCCAAGATGGATGAGTGTCAGTTCTAAATCTCTGAACTTGGTATTCTCATCTGGTTCAGGTTCTGCAGTTTGAAAGGCTGCTGGACTTGGAAAGAACAAAATGATGAAACCTAGCTTCTTGCCATTTATTGCTCAGACACAGGACATTAATAAATAGAGACTATAATATCATGGATATTGGTTGGCTTATTGTGAACCCTGAGCGAGTTGATGGATGCCAAGGCACGTCAGTTATAAAAGTACATATGATGCCTATATTCATATTAAAGTCTTTCCCACCTGGCCAGTACATTTAAATGCTGTACTTGATGATTGTAATCATGACAAGAGCTACTTTATAGTTAAGGAAGGCAGGGCTCTAGGCTATAATCTAACTTTGCAACCCTCACAGAATTTCCACTTGTTGGGCACTATCATTACCACCATTATATAAGGAAACTGGCACACAACAAACCTGGGAAGCTATATTAAGTTCACAGACTTAGTAAATTGCAGGATCTGTATTCAAACCCAGGTAGTCTGATTCCAAAGCCTTTTCTGTTGAGCACAGTGCTCTGCTGAGGAAAGGGCTCGCCTGGAGTGTGACACAGGTTGCTTACTTGATAGTTGATATCGACTGTCACCTTGAGTGGATCCACACTCACTTAGGAGACAAACCTCTGGGTATGTCTGTGAGGGGCTTTCTAGATCAGATCGACTGAGGAGGGAAGATCCACCCTACCTGCACACAGCTCAGTCCTGCGTGCCAGGATTCTGCAGTGAATAAAGAAGGAAGAGAGTCAAGTGCCAGGCTCATCTCTCTGCCTCCTGACTTTGGGTGCAATGTGATTCTCCTGGCCCTGTGGCATCCCCTCAGTGATTGGCTGTACACTAAAAACATGAAAAAAATAATAAGAATGTCTTTTCTTAAGCTGCTTTTGTTGGGTCATTTGTCACAGGAATAGAAAAATAATATAGGTTGATTTTATTCACCCTCATAATGTACTTAACATTATTCTTAGATCACTATCATTTTATCATATCCAGAGAATCTTTGGGACTAGCCAATAAGTGGACAAAGAGGTAGGAGTTGGCCCTTGCTGTTGCAAACCTAAAGGAAAAATAATTATATAAAGTAATTAGTGCCCTCGTTTACAGTTAATATACTCTAAATGTTATTTCCCTCCATTACCACTATATAAGCACACAGAATCGCACCAGACAACTCTTTTAGGTGTCTCAGGGGTCCATCTTCCTTTTTAAACCAGAAGAGAACAATTCCCTATGAAGTGGCTTTACATACCACAAGGACAAGCTACCATCTCTGAAATATAGTTGTCTGTCCAAGGTCACCAGGTATGCCTGCTGCCTAGCACTGGATGGCAAGCCGCTGAAGCTTAGATGCTGAAAGCAATCATATATATATCATATATATATATATATATATATATATATATATATATATATATACACACACACACATATATATCATGCCTTAGGGGATGGGGCTGGCACTATGAGAGGCTCACTTGTGTGCAGTCTGCTGGCTGATGCACTAGTTGATCTTAGCTGGCGCCCCACTGGGTCCACAGGTTTCCATACAACTGCCTGGCTTTCTGCACCCATGATGTCTGGGTTGCGAAATTGAGCCTCCCAAAAGAAAGAGTACCTGATGTAATAGTACTGCCTCTTCTAACACGGGCATGCCACTCTTACCACATTCTACTCATGATGACTGAGTCACTGAGGCCAACATACACTGGAGGAAAGAGAGTCTGAGTCATTAGTTTACTTTAGTTATTTATTTATTTATCTATCTATTTATTTATTTTGGATTTTTAAGGCAGGCTCTCACTCACTTTCTCATTTTTATTCAGTTCTGACCCCCATTCCAGAGGATAGTGCCACCACCCATTTTCAGGATCTTCCTTCCTCGGTTAAACCTTTCTGGAAATACCTTAAGAGATGCACTTAGATGTGTGTTTCCATGGGGATTCTAAAAATTCCCCTGATAATCAGATAAAAACTCATCTTCAGCCTCTGGAACTCCCAGACGCTAGATGTGTGCCCCCTGACCAGCAGGTCCCTCCTGTTTTCCCAGTTCATATACCTACTTCCTGACGCTGGCTCAGAGGTTGTACCAACTTCTACTCATATCAATACAAAAGTTTGTTTTTGGCCTCTTCACCTGGATCACAAACTCCTAGTGGCTATCAATTACATATTATACATGTATCCGAGTATCTTTCACTGTATCCTAAGTAGGGCTCTACCTATAATTTGTGAAATGGGAAAAGAGAGAAGAAGAGAAAGGAATATTTCTTCATCTTTATTGTTCCTGGGAATCCCACTTTAGCTTTTATACTATATGAACTACAAAATAAACACATATATACTGTATGGATCACCATGTAGATTATGTGAAAAATCAGCTTTCTAGACACCTGAAAAGTTCTTAAAGATAGTCTAAGGTACCACTATTGATTTTTTTTCCAGAATTTTTGCAAATTCCAACTCATTTAATTCCCATAAAATTCTATGAGGATAGTAGAATTATGATCCCTGTTTCTCCCATGGGCAAATGCAGCTAAGAGAATGATACTCCCAATTTCACACCAAGTTATAAACCCAAGTCTGGGTTTACCTGATTCTAAACCCAGAGGCCTCATCAATGAGGAATTGCAAGTCCACAATAAAGGAAAGACTTACCAAAGCCAGGCATGGTGATGCATGCCTTTAATCCCAGCACTTGGGAAGCAGAGGTAGGAAGATCACCATGAGTTCAAGGCCACCCTGAGACTACATAGTAAATTCCAGGTCAGCCTGAGCTAGAGTGAGATCCTACCTCAAAAAAAAAAAGACTTGCCAAAGATTAGGACTCAAATATCCTGATTCCCAGTTGAACACTCTACTCAGAAATTCAAGAGATTATTCTGTTCTCTCTAACCTCAAAGTTAAGACTCTTTCCCTTCCAGCCTGGAGTCTCAGACCATGTCTCTTACCTTCATTTATTTTGTTTTATTTATTTATTTATTTATTTGAGAAAGAGGCAGATAAAGAGAAAGAATCTGGGTTTATGAGGGCTTCAGCCACTACAAACGAATTACAGACACACATGTCACTTTATGCATCTGGCTTACGTGGGTCCTGGAGAATCTAACCTACATTCTTTGGCTTTGCAGGCAAGCACTTTAAGTGATAGGCCATCACTCCAGCCATTGTCTTCATGTTTGACTCTCAGTCCTGAATTCAAAGAAGTGGAGAAGAGTGGAAAGGCAGAGACGGGAGGTGCGTAGAAGGAGAATTCTGATGGTACAACATCTTGCTACATGAAAAGATCAAATGGGTGCTTGGTTTCTACCTGTAATAAGCTACAATTTGAACAGCCCAAACCATGAAATAGTGGGCAATTTTTTGGCCTTTTTAGCTGTGGCTGAAAATGCTTTGATTCTTGGGATAGTCTATATCTACATTTGAAACTAGCTAAAAAGAAGCAAAAAGGCTGCATCCTGAAGTCCCAACCTCTGGGATACAGACCTGGTGCACCAGTCTTTTTCTTTTGTCTTTTCTATCTTTTTTTTTTTTTTTTTACCCAATAAAACTCATGCCAGGCATGGTGGCACACGCCTTTAATCCCAGCACTAGGAGGCAGAGCTAGGAGAATCACTGGGAGTTTGAGACCACCCTGAAACTACATAGTGAATTCCAGGTTAGCCTGAGCTAGAGTGAAACCCTACCTCCAAAATAAAAAATTTAAAAAAAAAAAAAAAACTTTTCCTCACATCCCATGAGTCAATAGTCTTCTTTGTGTGACACCAGAACTCATAACATCTTGGGGGCTCACCCTGGATCCACATTTCAAGACCTCCCTCCCTGACTCTGGGGTGACTGAACTGGGGAAAGACCCCTAATCACAGCCTGAGAATCAGATCTCCATCCATCTGCATGTTCCTGGTTTTGGAGTTGGTAGGAAGCCATTGATGGGAAACTTTTGCCTAGGACTGCCGGCCCCCTCCTTTATTGGATAAGAAAGCTCCAGAGGTGCTTTTTTAACTCTTCTTTTTATTTTCATCTTTCTTCTGATTTTTCTGGATTTCTGGATTTGTGCACTTTTCTGGGTCCAAAAGGGAAGCTGGACACAGTATTAATTCCCCTGGATGAGAGATCAAAGGGCCGCTCTTGACCCTCTCTGGCCGCGTTTGAAGATTGAATGGAGGTCTGTTTCTGGTTCAGTTTTGGTTTGGCAGCCACATGGTAGAGCCAGGAGAGCTGTTATTGCTACTTGGGAAGCTGAGACAGGATGACCTCCAGTTCATGGTTCCAATGTGATAGCGTGACTCCACATTTTAAATCATGTGACTTTTAAATTGCTTGATAAAAATGAGTACATAATTTTAATTTGAACTGTGCCTGATATTTCCTCTTTTGTTTGGCCTTTAGACAAATAAGACATTGTTGATAGATACCTTTTGGTTTCTTTATTAATCCAAATGGTCCAACAGGTCTCTCCTAAAGGTTTTGTTGACATTTGATTTATTTCAAGGTTTTTGGTTTTTGTCTTCGAAAGTCAGATTTAACTAAAGCCTATGGTGAGCTAAAATTTTATGTAAACAAAGCCATATTGTGTTACATGATCTCATAAAGATAATTAGTGAGTTTATGTTCTAGGTCAACTTCAACTTACATAGAGGATTATTAAAAACAAAAAAAAAATTCTCTCTGAGATGGAGACTCATAATTTGCCCAGCATTTTAAAAGACTATCATATCCTGTTACTTAAAGGAGGAGGAAACTGATCTGAGTACTAGGCAAGCCTACCTCAAGATAGAAACAAAAAAAATGCCTTAGTTACTCATAATAAAATCATTTCCAAGTGTGTTCAAGGTATTAATAAAGATGATCCCCAGAATGGTTGTCATGTTTTGCCTGTATTCATAGAAAGTGTACTTCGTGGAGTTTATTAATAGGAGCTATCTCAAATCAGTGGGTTAGATAAAATCTAAAGGTATATATACTGGTATTATAAAGCAAACCTGGTTGTCAGGTAGTGATTTTTTGGTGACCTAAATACTAAGGAAGGCTTTTTCTCTACAAATTTCCAATAGTAAAACGGTTAACTCTTTGAAGACAAACTACTTGCTTCTTTGTCAGTGGGTAACAAGATTAATCAATTTGGTGTAGCTTTTCTTAATAGCCTTATAAGAAAGATAGTTAATTATGGGTTGAGATGAGATGATTGAAGGAACTGGGAAGGTATTTTTCAATGTTGGACATAGGATGCTTGTTTAAAATGCTATTTGAATTAAACTTAGATCAGAATGTCAAAGTATATGGATGAAGGTGTGCGTATGTAGAAAGGATGTAAAAGATCTAAAAATACAAAATTTGGCCTAAAATTAATTTCCTAGTAAAAGACACAGAAAGCTAATTTTCAGACTAAACTTATACACCATGCCCAAAGTTAAAGATTTTTCAACTGTTTATAGACTTTTAAGGATGCTCTAAAAGTTTTATATAGAAATAGACTTACATTACACACAGGTGATGTCCTATGCTAGGTGGGTCACAAGAGTCATAAGCACAGATGTAGTTCAGATTCTTTGGAGGTCTAACCAGGTTAGACATAGACAAGACCCTATCACCTCATGTATTACAAATGGGTAAGATAAATTTCCTAGGTAAAAACAAACAACTTCAGAGTGAGACAAGGACTGTCAGCATGCTTAGCTCTCTGCTCTATCATTTCCTTTTGCTCTTGCTTACTGTTATATGCTATTTTAAGTCATGGCATGCAAGTTTAAGCCATGTGTCCCCCTGACCCTGTCCAGAGACAAAGTGGCCAATTGTCTCTGACAAGAAAAAGGGAATGACAAATGGAATATAACTTTGTTTCTCTTTATAGTTCTCTTTCGAGCACCTAAAGTCACATCTGTTTGATGAAATTTCTCAGTAGACAAAAGGTTAAACAGGTAAACTGAGTCAAGGTACTTGATCAAGTTACAAACTCTTTACATAAGGCAAACATCAGACTTAACTAAAATGCATATCAGGATATTAAACAGATGATTTTTTAAAAAGGCATGAAGTAAATGATGGCTTAACGATTAAGGTGCTTATCTAGGAAGCCTAAAGACCTAAGTTCAATTCCCCACCACCCACATTCTGATCACTAAACCTAAGTCTGATTTAAAGTAGATTCTCTGATCTCCCTTCTCAAGACAGTCGTCTGTACCCATCGGCCCACATGGAAGGACTGTCACAGCTCTTGAAGACCCTCTTCACCACCACAGAGGAACATGAGAAACTAGTGTTGGGAGCTGACAGCCACTTCATGGAGAACTCTAATGTTATTGATGAGGTTTTCCCTTGCATACAACTGGACTGGGGTCCCAATACTACTGAAGGCAGGGCGACCCTTAACCTCTTTTGCCAGACTCTGATGGGTGGTCTCCAGGTAGCTGCTCACTCAGTGCCCTATAAATTTGTCTAAGGTGAGTGAAGTGACCCAAAGATCCACGGAATCTTCTGCTACTGTCCTAGAAAGGCTGAAGGAAGCATATAGAACATACCCCCCCCCCAATAGATCCTGAGTCCATAACATTGCTTTTGTAACTCAGTCCACACCAGATATTAGAAAGGAGATTCAGAGAATAGAAGGCTTTGAGGGTGAACTTCTTTCAGAGTTGACAGAGATTGCTGCCAGGGTGTATAATAACAGAGACACTCCAGAAGATAGACAGGCTAAGAAAATGGCTAAAGTTATGGTGGCTACCTTCCAGAAGACACAAGGACCCAGGAGACAGCCCTTTTACTTTGCTCAGTATGATTCCACCTGAAAGGCAAATTTATACTGTGCTAGGCCTAAAAGATGCTTTGTTTAGTATCACATTGGCAAAGGGAAGTCAACCCATTTTTTGCCTTTGAATGGACAGACCTGGAACAAGGCACCAGTGGGCAACTAACCTGGACTAGGCTTCCACAGGGATTTAAAAATTTCCCCACCCTATTTGATGAGGCTCTTCATAGAGACTTGCAGGCCTTTTGCAAGGAAACACCTGAGGTAACTCTCCTACAATACGTGGACGACCTCCTCCTAGCTGCAGAAATGGAGGAGGAATGCCTCTCTGCCACAGAGCTTCTTCTGGGCAACTTAAAATATCTGGGCTATCACATATCTGCCAGGAAGGCTCAACTGTGTGTGCATGAGGCAACCTACTTGAGATACAAACTCCAAGAAGGTAACAGTATGTGGTCAGCCTCTAGGATTCAGGCCATCACTCAAATCCCCACTAAGAGACAGATCCAAGAATTCCTCAAAGCTGTAGGGTATTGCATGATTTGGATCCCAAGGTTTGTTGAATTATCCAAGCCTCTATATGAGGCAATAAGAGAAACATCCCCCCAAAAAAAATTTTAATTAGACTGAAAATGAGAAACAAGCATTCCAGAAATTAAAGTCAGCTCTGACATCACCCCCTGCCCTGGTGCTTCCAGACTTAACCAAAGCCTTCCACTTTTACATGGATGAAAAGAAGGAGACACCCAAGGGGATCCGAACTCAAAGCCTGGAGCCATGGCATTGCCCAGTGTCCTACTTGTCCAAGAAGCTGGACCCAGTAGCCACTGGTTAGACCCTTTGTCTCTGGGATATTGCAGCTACTGCTATTCTGACAGAGAATGCTGACAAATTAACCTTGGGCCAGACTTTATCAATTATGGTCCCACATGTGATAGAGACTCTTTTTTGTGATAGGGTTTCACTCTAGCCCAGGCTGACCTGGAATTCACTATGTAGTCTCAGGGTGGCCTCAAACTCACAGCAATCCTCCTACCTCAGCCTTCTGAGTGCTGGGATTAAAGGCATGTGCCACCACACCCAGTGATAGAGACTGTTTTAAAAAGTCCCCCAGGGCTGGAGAGATGGCTTAGCGGTTAAGCGCTTGCCTGTGAAGCCTAAGGACCCCGGTTCGAGGCTTGGCTCCCCAGGTCCCACGTTAGCCAGATGCACAAGGGGGCGCACGCGTCTGGAGTTCGTTTGCAGTGGCTGGAAGCCCTGGCGCGCCCATTCTCTCTCTTTCCCTCTATGTGTCTTTCTCTCTATGTCTGTCGCTCTCAAATAAATAAATAAAAAATGAACCAAAAAACTTTAAAAAAAAAAAAATAAAGAGTCCCCCAGACCAATGGCCCTCCAACTCTCACATAACCCACCATCAGGCCTTGCTCTTATATCAACCAAGGATACAGTTTCACCAAACCTAGGCTTTGAACCCAGCCTCCCCGCTGCCAGAAACTGATGAGGTGTCAACCCCTCTGCATGACTGCCTAGAAATCACCTCCACCTTCCATGGACTCTGCCTGGACCTGACAGATGTGGCTTGGCCAGACTCTGATCTGGTGATGAATTCTGATGGCAGCAGCTTTGTCGTGAATGGAATCAGGTATGCAGAAGCAGCTTTCATGACTTTGGAAAAAACTCTGTGGGCTGAGGCCCTACCTCTGGGTACATCAGCTCAGAAAGCTGAACTGATAGCACTGACCAAGACTCTGATATTGGGGAAAGACAAAGCAGTAAATATCCGCCCAGACAGCCATTATGCCTTTGCCACAGCACATATACATGGGGCCATCTACTTGGAATGAGGGCTATTAACAGCAGAAGGTAAAGACATTAAAAATAAAAATGAAATTCTGGATTTATTGGCTGCCATTTGGGCAGTTGCTAAAGTGGCTATAATCCATTGTCTGGGTCATCAAAAAGGGGAGACCACAGAAGCAAGAGGGAACAGACTGGCAGAACTAGGAGCAAAGACTGCTGCCTCTCAGCATCCGCCAGATTGTCTGGTCACCCTGCTGGCACCTATTCTTCCTGAGCAACCAACATACATGGAACAGATACCACATATCATCTCTCATCTGGTAAAGGAACAGATACCACAAGGATGGTACCAACTAGAGAATGGACAACTGTTACTGACCCAAACCCTAGGGTGGAGACTGGCTAAACAACTACATGAAGGAATTCACTTAGGAAGCAACAAGCTAGCCAAGCTAATAAGGAAAGAGATTTTCATCCCAGGAATGGACTCACTCATCAAGGACATCACCACCCGCTATCAGGCCTGACAAAAGACAAATGCCTCCTCTGGTAAGGTACCACCAATGAAGGTGAGAGAGAGGGAAACAGAGCAAGGTAGATATTGGAAAGTTGATTTCACGGAGGTAAAGCCAGATCAGTATAGATATAAATATTTACATGTTTATGTTGATACCTTTTCAGGATAAGTGGAAGCTTTCCCAACCAAGACTGAGACAGCCCAAATAGCAGTTTAAAAAATTGCTAGAGTTCACAATTCCCTACTATGGGTTGCTTCCCAAGACATGATCAGATAATGGGCCTGCCTTTATGTCAAAAATCACTAAAAAATTGACTAAGACATTGGGAAGTAATTGGAAATTACATCATGCCTATCATCCCTACAGTTCAGGACAGATAGAAAGGATAAATCGGACTTTGGAGACTTTAACTAAATTAACCCTAGAGACTGGCAAAGGATGGGTGTGACTCCTTCCCTTCACCCTATACCCTTATGTAAAAGGAATTACTCCATTTAAACTTATGTATGGAACCGTCCCCATCCTGCCCCGGATGGGTCTTGAACAGATAAGTGACTTTACTAATGAAAGACTTCTTCCATTCTATACAAGTCTTACAAAGAGTCCAGGAGTCCATTGTTCCAGCAGTCAAAGCTTCCTTTCAAACACACCCTGTTTGCCCCCATGTCTTTCAGCCCAGTGACAGAGTTTGAATCAAGGGACATTGGAAGGGGCCTTAGCAGGTCATCCTAACCACTCCAACACCTGCGAAAGTGGAGGGAACAAAATAAAAGAGGATTAAACTTTTTATGAAACAAGGGGGAGCTATGTATGGCTTTAGGTAAAATTTGTTGCTTTTGTGCCTATCAGTCAGGAATAATCCAAGATACACTGACTTTAGTTAGAGAAAACCTCAAAGAAAGAGAACTTCAGAGACAAGACACTAGTAATTGGTTTCAGTCTATGTTTAGTTGTTCTCCATGGCTAACTTCCCTTGTCTCTTCTATTGCTGGGCTCCAGATACTACTGCTCTTAGGCCTTACCATAGGACCCTATGTAGATATATAAAGAATAAAATGAGTTCTGTTAAACTCATGGTACTGCAGACACAATACACCCCCTTAGATAAAAACACCCTAGACACTGTTCTTCATGAGTCAAGGATTTAACTTAATGTCATGTCAGAAGGGAAAATGGAAAATGGAAGGCAAAGGGACAAAATAGACCTGCTTAAACATACTCCTGTGCAGCCCTTGCCTTTAGGCACACATAATGGAGGCCACCACCCAAGTTGATCTTCTTGACAGATAAAGGAGAAGTTTCAGGAATCGCTATCACGGGCCTTATTGCAAAATGCAGGTGTTTTCTGTTATCTAAGAAATGGGATGACCCCCCTCTGTGCAATGTACCATAACCTTCCTGTACCTCTCTGTCTATAAATACCTTTATGATTACTTAGCATAGAATGTTTCTTGCCTCAGTTCCTCCTAACTTTGTGGTTTAACTCCCATCCTGTTTTTACAATGAACATCTTGTCGTTTTCTCCAATAAAAGCCCACTCCCAGCAGTTTGAAGCTACATCCTGAAATCCCGAACTCAGGGATGCAGACCTCCTGCGCCAGTCTCTTTCTTTCTTTTTAATTTTCTAACTTTTCTTTACCCAATAAAACTTTGCCTCGCCAAAAAAAAAAGAAGAAGAAGAAGAAGAGAAAGAAGAAGAAGCCAAAAAAAAAAAAAAAAGTGTTTCTAGGCACAGCCCTCTAGTGATATAAAATATAGCCTTCAGGTATGTATGGTGGACATCAGTGATGCTTGGCTTTTTGGTCATTTGCTTCATTTTGTTTTAGCTCTCAAATATTTGAAGGCCTTTCTATGACTGTAGATGTCCCGTCTTTGAAATCTTGTTGGAGATAGATCTATCTCCCCTACAAGTTAAGAAAGCAAAACATTTGTACCGCAGACTCCTTGTTGATCATAAGACCTGGGTTTGATCCAATAGAAGTTTGTACCCTGGATTTTAAGTGAGGACCTAGAGATGGAAATAAGCAGGCTGCTCCAGGAGTAGGGTCGACAATATCAACAGAACCTCCCAGCTTCCACATGTAGCTAAGTCAAGCCCACTGCCAGCCTAAATCTCCAGCACTCCACTGAGAAAGCTAAGTCCATCTTTATACACCAGGGTTTGCCAAGACCTTCGCTACAGAGGTAACTGCTACCAGTTTGCCTCTGCCTCTCTGCACATCCTGAGCATAGGTATCCTGTGTTCACATCAAAATCACTTAATAAAAACCCTTCCTATTTAAGGCAGTCTATTTTATCAAAACTGAGAACATTTAGTACATCAAAAAAATAGAACAGCTGGAGAGATGGCTCAGCAGTTAAGGTGTTTGCCTGTGAAGCTAAGGAACCAGGTTTGATTCCCCACTACTCACATTAGCCAGATGAACAAGGTAGCACATGCATCTGGAGTTCATCTGCAGCGGCTGGAGGCCCTAGTATGCCTATTCTCTCTCTCTCTCTCTCTCTCTCTCTCTCTCTCTCTCTCTCTCTCTCTCTTTCAAATAAAAATATTAAAAATTAAAACAACTTAATAAAAATATGTGATCTGATGAGGGTAAAATGTCTTGAAGAAAAACTCAAGTTATAGTTATCCATGTAAAAAGAGTCGATGGAACCAGGTGTGATGGTACCTTTAATCCCAGCCCTTGGGAGGCAGAGGTAGGAGGATCGCCATGAGTTCGAGGCCACCCTGAGACTCCATAGTGAATTCCAGGTCAGCCTGGGCTAGAGTGAGACCCTACCTAGAAAAATCAAAAAAAAAAAAAAGTCAATGCAGAGCCTGGAATGGTAGTGCATGTCTTTAATCCCAGCCCTCAGGAGGCTGAGGTAGGAGGATTGTCATGAGTTTGATGCCATCCTGAGACTACATAGCAAATTCCAGGTCAGCCTGGGCTACAGCAAGACCCTACCTGACAAAAAAGGAGTCAATACAACTTCCCATTATCACATGTTCACAATTTGTAAAGCAGAATCAAGATGCAGTCTTATTTCCCACATATTCCCAGATGTTCCTCTATATATCTCTATTCCGTCAGAGATACCGTCCATTTTGTCATCACTCGAATTTTAAAACCCACAATTATCACCATCTCTTGCTTCTTTCTCATATCCATTAAACAGATATGTCCTCTTTCTTTACAGTGACCTCTCAGTTCTCTTCATAGCTTCATACTACTGGTGGCCAAAATACAATCCAAAGTGCTCAGCATGATTTGATGCTGTCCTGTCTTTTCAATTTAAACTTTGTATGATTCTTTATATCCGCTATAACAGTATTGGATCAAGGAACTTTTTTTCAGTGCTAGGGATGGATCCCAGTACAGGCTAGGCAAGTGCTGGGCTACTAAGCTCAAAGAACATATTTTTTTTGTTTATTATTTATCTATTTATTTGAGAGTGACAGACAGAGAGAGAAAGAAGCAGAGAGAAAGAGAGAATGGGCATGTCAGGGCCTCTCACCACTGCAAACAAACTCCATGCGTGTGCACCCTCTTGTGCATCTGGCTAACGTGGGCCCTGGGGAATCAAGCCTCAAACTGGGGTCCTTAGGTTTCACAGGCAAGTGCATAACTGCTAAGCCATCTCTCTAGCCCAACAAAGAACATATTTTTTTATTTATTTATTTATTTGAGAGTGACAGACACAGATAGAAAGACAGATAGAGGGAGAGAGAGAATGGGCACGCCAGGGCTTCCAGCCTCTGCAAACGAACTCCAGACGCGTGCGCCCCCTTGTGCATCTGGCTAACGTGGGACCTGGGGAACCGAGCCTCGAACCGGGGTCCTTAGGCTTCACAGGCAAGCGCTTAACCACTAAGCCATCTCTCCAGCCCAAAGAACATATTTTTAATACATATCATACTGACTTTAAAGGGGAAAAATTAAAAGATAAAATGCATAGTTGAATAAAGATATAGCAATTTTTAAAAGCATCATAAATGGCACAAGATTTTTATGCCTTTAATGTTATAGTAACAAATACTAAAATGACTATCATGTACTAAACAGTTATTGTGTACCACGTTGTACACACATTGTACCACAATGATCAGTATTGCCTATATTGCACATAACAGTGACTTCATAGAGTAGCTTGTATAGTCTAATTTATATGAAGGAAAATGGGAGTGTTGAAGGTCCAAGAAATATAGTCAAAAACTTTTAACCATTAAGTAAATGCAGAGCAAAAATCAAGAAGTCAATTCTTAAAGAGAATATGTTCTTTTAAAAATCACTGCATGAGCATATTGTTATCCTGTGACATATGTTTTAAACAAATTCTAGAAGGAACAGTATTGCTACCATTAGTTTCATACCAGAACCTTATAGACCACCAGTCTTCTATGAAAATACCAACAGTAATTGAGAAAACTTTAAAACTGGATTTTAGGGCACACTTTCCAGGAACCTTATTCCATTGGCTTTGGCATAGAACTTATACTGTGGGTTTTTATTAAGCATCTAGGTGTTCCTGGCACAAGAGATATAACTGTTCCTTGAACTTATCTTTAAGAAACCCCAAAGTGAGTAACCATGGAATTCAGTTCTGATCAGGACTGCTTATGGGCTGCTTATGGCTCTGCCACTCACTTGCAAGGCTCTGAATACTTATCTTACTAACCCTCAGATGTATGATCTTTAAGTGCTGAATGACTGAGTAAATGGCCTAATCTTCTACCACATACCCATCTTGCCAGTGTGCTACCCCAATCAAACCAAATGCTTCTCAACTACTCACAGTGATCAATTGGTAGTGCCTGCCTGAAGCGGAAGTGTCAGGAGGATTCCAAGGTCCTATTTTAAAATAGAAGAAAAATTAAAAGAGCTTTCAGAGATGTGTGTTGTTCATGTTTGAAAGGGATTAAGTGCACAGGATATTTTCTATACTCTCAGCAGAGCCACACAGATCTGTTATGCCTCGATCAAACAGACTGTTTCTTTACTTATACTGTCCCTTTAGCCTTCCTGAAATTATCTCTCGGGCTCCCCTTCAAAGCCTGCATAAATACTTCCTCACCACTCCTTTCTACACCGCACTGTTTGTATTTCTAGTAAGTAATTACTTCAGCTTGTAATAAGCAGTGGCTTATCTGTTGCTCTTTCTTCCTCAAAACAAAGGGCGCTGAATTATGTAAAGCTTTGATACAATAACAAATATAAATTTTCTATCATACATTAGAAATGCAATTACTGGTCATTTCATCCCACTCAGCTCTAAAATTTGAGACTTCCAGGGTAAGTGTTGTGTTATCAAATGTTCCGGATTATAGCAAAGACGCATGGAGATGGAGTCGCAGCTCAGCACCTTGGACAGCTCAGGAGGCACCTGCTGCGCTTCTTCAATACACAACTCACAATAGGTTCTGTCCTCATCTTTCTGACAGGATAGCTGGAGAGCTATCTGTCTCCTTATAAGTACTGGTTTTCTCAGTCTCCCAAAAAAAAAAAAAAAAGGAACATCCTTGTCTATCAAGGATCTTTACGCCCCTATCTAACACGTTGGTCTCTCCGCAGTGTAATGAGAAGATTGAGTTAGTTTAGGCACTGGATCACATTCCTGGGTTTTCATCTTGGATCCCCCTACTTACCAGATATGTGGCATTAGACAAATTGTGCAGTATCTTAGTGCCTCTGTTACTTCCTTTACATAAAAATTCAGTACCTACTTTATGGAAATCTTAATGTAAAGAGAAACAGTTATTATTTACATATAATGCTTAGAACAGCCTTGCTCAGGGAACATTGCCAAAGAGCAGGTGGAAAGAATATAATAGCTGGAGGAGAGGAAGGAGTACTGTGGAATGCTTTCTTGTGGGCATGGCATGGCATGGCTATCATGCTTACAAGTTTATAGTGTCCATGCCTTTCTGCACAAGATGGAGCTGAATGAGACTCTATTTCTCCCAGAGGAGCTATTGATAGAGGAGGAGTGCCTTTGGTGGTGTAGCCACTGGTAAGCTGCCTATAACCCCTTACACATATCAATAACCCCTCACACATGGTCATTCAGGAAAGCTTAATTTAACTCAGTGAGTCACAAAAGAAAATAAATAAATTAAAAGCCATGAAAACAAGAGGTTTAGCAGGACTAGGCAGGGGACAAAATAGGGTGATGGAGGTGAATATGGTCAAAATGCACTAGATGCATGTATGAAATTGTCAGCAATAAAAAAAGAAAAAATGCTTTTGTTATATGCTAGTGCTCACTGTGAGCTGTCAGCTCTTAGTGACTACCACATGCAATCACAGAAGATATTTTATTTCCTCAACTGTAAAATGAGAGAGTTCAAACAGATCAGATATGCCCGAAGTGAGATCCACAAACACTGAAACATCCTTTCGTATATGCCAATTAGTTTTTCTCCTTTAACTTCTTAGGTTTATTTTTTTTTTCAGTTATCCTTGCATGCAGCCAGTAGTTTGCACACTCTAAGCTCCTGGACATCATAATTCCTAGTCTTCAGTTCAGGTTCCTTGACTTTAGTGTCTTGAGTTTTAAATCACTCAAAAAACAGCATAGGTATCTCAGCCTGCCTCTTGCTCAAATATCCTTAGCCTTCTAAAGCATGAACCTCAACTCAGATGTTCATAAATAAGAGGCTCTCCAAAAAGAAGGAGACACACAACACCAAACCTCCAGGCTTCTGCCCTGCCGTCATTCGCCATGATCTCCACTGGTAACCGTAACCATGCATTGCACTAGCCACAGAGTGCTGCAATCAAGTTTTTTATGGCTTCCATGTTTTCATTTTTCACTACACCTTTGTCACTGGATATGCCTGAAATAAATGCATGTCATTCTGAGTCCTCTGTGCAGACCTGTGTATGCATCTTCCCTTTAATTCTGAAATCACCGAACAAGTGTTTGGGGGCATATTATTAACCCGTTTCTAACACAAAATCGTGTCTTTAAATCTCCAAATCACAGTATACTCTCTTATTAACAGCAAGGGATTTCAGCTCAACGCAATGCTCTAGTAGACTGCTAGAAACTCAAGTTTATCACCCTCCAGGGTATTAAATTAAAAATAAAAATAAAAATGCCCTAAAAGCCTGAGCATTTCCATTTCATGTGAACTACAGTTCTAACTTCTCTAACATCCCAGAGCATCATTGCCCCTAAGGTCCTTACCCATGCTTAAGGGATCTGAGAACAAATGGCTTTCACATCCATCTTTTCCACTTTATTGCTAGTATGTAATAAGTGCCTGCAGTGGTGTGAATTATTATTCAGTAGTACTCACTTCCTGCTCATTACTTCCAAAGGAAAAATAGACCCCGGATTAGTTATTCTTCGTCAGGTCAATGGGAGGATAGCAAATGGAAACACGGTATTCAGGCATTTGGATCTGCTGTCTTGACCACACCTATGAGAGGCTAGCTCACCAGTCCCAGACAGAGGGTGAAAAATGTGATGTGCAGAGCTTGCAGCTCCTATGAGGCCTTCCCTAACATCAACCCAGCACACGAGCTAAATGAAAGTTTATTGTAGTAGGCTATCAGGATTGCAAAGTCACTTATTGAAGCACTTGGTAGTAGTAGCAAAAATTCTCAATCAACAAGCAAACAAATGAGCAGGTATCAGGACTGTAAGACTTCATATACCAGTTACTCATCTCCTAGACTAGAGACTAGCAAGAGAGAAAACAGGTCATTCTCCACTAGCAAATGCCTCTTTTCCTCTGGCTGGAGAAGATGGTGTGAGTGCAGGCCAAAGTTCATAGACATGATATATTTAACATCTGGTTAATTAAAAGACAAAGTTTTCACTTTTTTTTCCCTTTTTGGAAAGAGGGGTCTTTTGAGACATACCTCTTGTATTCCAGCCAACCTCACTATGTAGCTGGGGATGACCTTGAATTCCTGATCCTCTTATGACCACCTCTTGAGCTACTGTGTGCTGGGACTACAGGCATGTACCACCATGTCTGGCTCTCTAATTTTGTTCTAAAACTCTCTCTCACTTCCTGACCTTGTCTACATCACACAGATAAGAAAACTATCCTTTGGAGAAAGACAGAACTGTCCTGGAGTCATGCTGTGCTGGCGGGGGGATTAATCTCTGTTATAATAAAATGCCTTAGAATTTATAAGAATCAACAATTCCCAACAGGCATATAATTGTGCTTCTTTTTACTGCTATGGTGGAACTGGACTGAAAATTAAAAATTCATTACCTAGTGCAGTTTACAGAAACTGTGTTTCAGCTCCTTGGAAAAGGTTCCCAATTCACTCAAGTTAGCAAACATAAGAACACAAACATTACCAAACCAGGTCAGATCCCTAGCACCCTTCAGCACAGAGTTCTCTGACAGTTGAAAAGGCAAAACTTGTCCTTGATGAAAAGTTAGGTTGCAAGCAAAAGACCTCTGACTGCCCTTAATAAATCACCCTGGATCTGTCATTCAAACAAGCTTCGGGTAGAAGTAACTGGTGCAAGACTTTGCCTGTGCCACAGGAGACAGATGATAGATAAGAGATAATAGATACAGGTAGATAGAGGGCGGGTGAGTGATGAGTAGATAGAAGATAGGTGATAGATAGACAGGTAGGTCGGTAGGTAGATCAATAGGATAGATGATAGGTAGATAGATAGATATATAGATAATAGATAGATAGATAGATAGATAGATAGATAGATAGATAGATAGATGATAGGTAGGTAGGTAGATAGATAGATAGATAGATAGATAGATAGATAGATAGATAGATAGATCGATCTTGGGTTTTTTAGTCTTTTTGTTATTTTGTTGTTGTTGTTTTATTTTGTTGTTGTTTTGTTTTGTTTTTTTTTAATTTATTTTATTTATTTGCAAGCACACAGACAGACAGAGAGAGAATGGGCACGCCAGGACCTCCAGCCACTACAAACGAGCTCCAGACGTGTGCGCCCCCTTGTGCATCTGGCTTACATGGGGCTGGGGAATCGAGCCTCGAATCGAGCCTCAAACCAGGGTTCTTTGGCTGCACAGGCAAATGCTTAACTGCTAAGCCATCTCTCCAGCCCCTGTTGTTTTGTTTTTGATACTGAGGACTGAATCCAGACCCTTGTGCTTGCTAGGCAAGCACTCATCCACTGAGCTAAATAATCCCCAATCTCTAGATAGGTAGATAGATAGGTAGGTAGATAGATAGATAGATAGATAGATAGATAGATAGATAGATAGATAGTAGATAGATAGATAGATAGATAGATAGATAGATAGATAGATAGGACCTAGATAGGGCCATTCACAAACTGGGGAAATCTGCTTGGGGCAGTTTTCTAATTGACATTCAATGTGCTAACACCTAAGCACAGCATTGTGGTTCTGCTGATGATGGCAAAAATCAAAGCATGAGGCTGGAGAGATGGCTTAGTGGTTAAGTGCTTTCCTGTGATGCCTAAGGACCCCGGTTCGAGGCTCGATTCCCCAGGACCAACGTTAGCCAGATGCACAAGGGAGCACACGCATCTGGAGTTCGTTTGCGGTGGCTGGAAGCCCTGACATGCCCATTCTCTGTCTATCTGCCTCTTTCTCTCTCTTTCACCCTCAAATAAATAAATAAAAACAAAAAAAAATTTTTTAATCAAAGCCTGGAGTAGCTGAAGTAGCAGAAACCATGGGGTGAGGCACTGGAGAAAACTCAATACTCCTAAGTCAAGGTGGAGCTCACATGTACTAGCTGAGACCATAGGAGGCTTTCCAGACAATAGCTGCTGTGAGCGTGAGAAGTACCAGAGATCTTTGGGATGGAACAGTGCTGTAAAACTTTGAGAGTCTATCCCAACCCAATGGAAAGTTTAATGAACACTCCCATTGGTTCCTCATGTACCAAGCTAACCCACCAGAAAGGCTTCCTCTTAGGAGTAATGAGCTAGCCTAAAAAGCCAGAATAAAATCTACCCTAGATCCACCCTGATGAAGCCCTAAACTAAACCCTAGAAGGACTCAGAGGAAGCAGCTCAGAAGTTGAGTTCCAACAATGTATAAAAGGCTTAGAAACCACAGAGGGCTTTCTACACAAACAGCAGAAAAAGTATAAGGCCAAGCAGACACATTCAATTATTTCTTTATGTAAAACAATGGTAAGTCATCTTGAGAGAAAGATGGCAGAATTCTGTGTGTTCAAAATATACCACCAATGAGTCATACGCTATAAAATATTTTAAAAGATAAAACAAAAAAAGCAAAAAACAAGGGTTGGACCAGGTGTGGTGGTGTACACCTTTAATCCCAGCATTTAGGAGGCAGAGGTAGGAGGATTGCTGTGAATTCAAGGCCAACCTGAGACTACATAGTAAATTCCAGGTCAAACTGTGCTGGAATGAGACTCTACCTCAAAAAAATAAAGACAGAATGGAAGAACTGGCTCAGTACATGCTTGCAAGGCCAGATAGCCTAGGTATGATTCCCCAGTACCCACGTAAAGCCAGATGGCCAAAGCAGTGCATGCATCTAAAGTTCATTTGATTTGCAGTAACAGGAAGCCCTGGTGCATCTATACTGTCAGTCTCATCATCCATTCTCTCTCTAGTCTATCTCTCTCCATTTATCTATCTTTCTTTCCGTCTCTCTCTTTGTCTCTCTCAAATTGGCAAATAAATAAATTTTTTTAAAGAGGGAAAAAAAGAAAAATGTAACTACAGTGAAGTAAAAAAGAGTGTGAAAAACTGTAATTTACACACACACACAAAAAAAAAAATGTAACTGCTTAAAGCAGCTCTGTGCCTAATTACCAAAATCTGAAAACAATTCAAATATTTTTCAGGTGATGAATCGATGCTTTAAAATGAATATTATGAAGTGAGTACTGTTAAATGATAAATCCAAGATTAAATAAAAACACTGAGGCAGACTACTTAAAAGAAAAAAGGTCAACAATTCATAAGGGGCCATGAGTCAGAAAATATCCTTGTGAAGATGCACAAGATACTGGTTCCCCTGGTTTCTACAGAGAAGACCAGAAGGACGAGAATGCTTCACTGTGAACCCTTTTATTCCTTTTAAATTTTGACCAACATGGCTTGAGTGACATATTTTTAAGTAAATAAAAAATTATAACCTATCCAACCTCTTGAGAAATGGTATGTTTTGGCCAAGATTATTTACCATCTACCCCTTGCTTATTGTAAGTGTTCAGTGTACTACAGCAACATGCCCCACAGGACAGGGAAGGAGATAACCCTACTCTACCAATTGCACCTCTCCTTGAAGGCTGACTGTATCACTGTGACTCAGGTCAAGTAAAACCATGACAACTGAGCACAGAGGAATTCCCTTATGCCAAAAACATAGGCGGCCTATTTTTAGTTACAAAGTTTGGCACTTCACAAAGGTTTATTTCCCCATTTTTTTTAACATTGTTTTGCATGTGTGTGGTGAGCGTGGTATGGTATGTGTGTGTATGTTGTATGGTACATGTATGTATGTGTACCCTACATGTGTGCATAAGAAGACCAGAGAACAGCATCAAGTGTCTTCTCTTATTACTCATCCATGAATGTCCTTGAGACAGGTCTCTGCTCAGCCAAAGCTGCTGCCTGTGAGCCCAGGGATTCTCTGGTCTCCATTACTCCCCTGCGGGTTGGAGTTACAGACATATGTGACCATATCCACTCTTTATGGGGAGCTAAAGTCAGTAGTTTCTGGCCAGAGAGATACTCATGCTTAAGTAGCAAAAATTCTCAATAGACTGGGTTTTTTGCTTTTTTTTTTTTTTTTTTTTTTTTTTTTTGAGCAACACACAAGAAAAAAAAAAAAATCACACATGCAGTAGTAGCAACACACATCTCTCAGGAAGAAGCCAGACAGCACTGAGCTTCAGTTCTTCTCCATGCCTCAGTTCAGAGAGATTTGCTCAACCATGTTTATAGCTGCTCAATTCATAATACCTAAGAGCTGAAATCAACCAAGATGTCCATCATTAGACGAATGTATAACCAAGATGTGGTATGTCTACATGATGGAATTCTATACAGCAGTAAGGAAAAATGACACAATGAAATTTGAAGAAAAATGGTTCAACTTGGAACAGACTGGCCCATTAATATGTGAAAGAGCAAAAGAGAGAGAGAGAGAGAAACACAATTGGTGAACCAGGGCCTCCAGCCATTGCAATCGAACTTCAGACACATGCGCACCCTTGTGCGCAACGTGACCCCTTGTGAGCTTGTGTCACTGTCACTTGGTTCACAAGGGACGGGACCTGGAGAGTCAAATATGGGTCCTCAGGCTTTAAAAATACTTTTGATTGACAACTTTCATACATGTACATACATGATGGGCCCAATAGCATAGAGGCATTGTGCAAATAATGACAGCCACTGTGAAGTCATGAGTCCAATGTCACTTCATGTCTAACGCATTTCTTCCCATCCTCTGGCTCTTAAGTTCTTTCCATTCCTTCTTCCACAAGGTTCCCTGGGCCCTGCATTGGTAATGTAGATGTCACTTGCTCTCAACACTTTCATGAGCCTTAAGTCTCCCCAGCAGTCACTGTCATCTGCAAAAAGAAGCTTCTGTGACCAAAAGTGACAGCAGAACTAATAATATAAATAATAAGCAGGCAATTTGATAACTTGTCCACTTAGCATAGCTGCAAAAGAAGGCTCCCTGCCACGGGCTTCCGGAAGGGTGATGCGGCTGAGGCTCCCCCGGCCACACCATGTCTGCCATTTTCAATTTCCAGAGTCTGTTGACCGTAATCTTGCTGCTTATATCTACATGCTCTCATATCTGATCCTTGGCGCCCAGCATCCCAGACAGAAATGAAACTGGACTGTTGGAGAAATTTTGGAAGTGTGCCAGAGTTGGTGAATGAAAAAGTCCTTAGGTCTCCATGTGCTGTGTAGTGGTGGCCTTCAGCATCGTTTTCATGAAGTAGGTTGGAAAATGTGACACTTGAATTTCCATCAGATTTCACTGTAAACAAGGACTCGCCTGCAGAAATGGTGGGAAGGACGGTTAACCCGTGCATCTCTGAACACTGGATGAGATAACTTTCCAGGTGCTGTTCTCTATTTTTGTGTTATTCGACCAATGATCTGTATAAATAACTAAGATGCAACCATTTAATATGCAGAGTTTAAGAGCCTGTAACAATCACCTTCAGTACTGTTACTCAATATGACACTCTGCAAATGTGCTTCTGTTTTGAAGTAAGGAAGATTAAAGGCACATAGTGGAAACAAAACTGGTAAATTATTCCATTCCTTCCACTGGGACTTGGAAATGATATACCTCTAGAATGGCTGGACTCTTCATTTTTCTTGTTGTGGATTGAATTTGTATTATTAAGTTTGCTTTTCACTTGACCACAGTTTGATCCTTAACCAGAATACCTCTACTCTTAGGAAATTCTGCAATTTATTTCAGGTATTTAAAATGTTTAAAACAAACCAGGCACAGTGGCATATGCCTTTAATCCCAGCACTTAGGAGGCTGAAGTGGTAGGATCAGCATGAATTCAAGGCCAGTCTAGATCTACAGAATGAGTTCCAGGTCATCCTGGGCGAGAGTGAGACCCTATTGCAAAAAAAAAAAATTAAATAAATTAAATAAATAAAAGTTTAAAACAAGCCTATGCAGTTCTTAAGCATTATTAATATAAATGAGATGACTTACAAGTAGAACTCATAAAATGTTCAGTCTTAACACACGAGTGAGGCCTCTGGTCAAGTATGGACACATGATTTACGTGTGACCAGCTACCTGCCATTCTCTGAAAAAGACAATATTCTTAAAATGCAAAAAGCAAAATTGAACAATTGTAGAGTGATGATCCTAATTTTTTTTATTTCTTAAAATGCATGTCTTCTAAATACAACAGTTTTTGTAACTGTTCCGATGAAGTGTATTTTTTTCTTTAACATAGCACTTTAAATCTAAAAAAGAAAGAAAGAAGAAAGAAAGGAAGGAAGAAAGAAAGAAGGAAGGAAGGAAAGAAAGAAGGTGCCCTCTAGGGCCTATGACATCCTCAGCCACAGATTTTTGACAACAATTACCATACACCACAGCCTGTTCTACAGCAAGTTACCCAGTGCAGCTGAGTGACTAAGAAGGTCGCAATCACCACAGGCATGCCCGCCCATCCTAACACAGCTCTAACTTTTGTGTTGTGTTGTGTTGTTTTATTTTTTGCTTTAAGTCAGGGAAGGGTTTTCTCTCCAAAGAACCCAAACCCTCTGCTTCCCCGACACGTGGTTTTTCTCTCTGGAGTAACATATGACGAGTGTTGAATTCTTCCCGTGGAGACCCTTGCAGCTAAGGAGCTAGTCTTCCTGCCTCTTATGCCGAGGTGTTGGGACTCTTCCTGGAACGGGTGCAAGGAGCTCCAGAATTCCTGAAGAGCCCTAAGGCCTTCGTGTCACCGTTTCTTTAGAATTCAAAAACAACCGACCCACAGTAAAGAGCACATATGCTTAGTGTGACAGTTGGATGTCAACACGTGTGTGCCTATGAAACCCACACTCCTAGAGAAATGCGGAACATCCACTTCACCTCAGAAAGTTCCCAGTACCCTTCCCCTGATCTGACTCCTACTATGAATTTGTTTGTTTGCTCTTCTTTTCCCTGTAAGCACTCTGTCACCTTGAATCTAGCTTGTTTTGTATCTGCCTTCTGGAACTCAGCATAACATTTCTAAGTCTCCTGTATGTTATTGCAAAATACGGTAAGTTTTCCAGCTTTATTTATTTGTATATGCTCATGTAAGAATATGTCGTGGGCTGGAGAGATGGCTTAGCAGTTAAGCGCTTGCCTGTGAAGCCTAAGGACCCCAGTTCGAGGCTCGGTTCCCCAGGTCCCACGTTAGCCAGATGCACAAGGGGGCGCATGCGTCTGGAGTTCGTTTGCAGAGGCTGGAAGCCCTGGCGCGCCCATTCCCTCTCTCTCTCCCTCTATCTGTCTTTCTCTCTGTGTCTGTCGCTCTCAAATAAATAAATAAACAAATAAATAATTAAAAATAATTTTAAAAAAAAAAGAATATGTCGTAATTTGCTTTTCTATTTTCTGGTTAACTAACATTTGGCTATTTCTAGTTTGGGGCTGTTCTGAATCAAGTGGCTATGAACATTGCTTTACAAGTTTTCTTCATTTCTCTTGGTTAACTATGAAGAGTAAAACAAATGGGGTTCTGGAGTAGTAAGGAAATGCAATTAAAACCACGGAGAGGTACCACTTCTCACCTACTAATATAGGCATAATTAAAAAGACTGATGACCCAGAGGATTGGCAAGGGTGTGACACATTATCACTCTACAAAGTGCATGCTGAATACGGTGAGGGCTGACTAGCTCGGGTTATTGTCAGCTCCTTGGTTCTGAATGCTCAGTGTCCATTAATCCAGGTGGCTTTGCCCTGGCCATCAGCTGACAAACATTTTCTTTTTACCCTTACTACTGTTAAACTCATTCTCTCCAACCTCTTCAGTGTAAGTGATGATTAGAATCCAGATGACAGGCATAATGTTCTACTTTTAATAAAATTTATTATTTTAAATCACATTTGTTCCAATTATGAAGGGGAATCATTGTTTGCCATCAGATCAATAAAAGAAAATACTTATAAAATAAAAATGTCTATTAAATGTCTGTAAGATAAAAGAAAACCAAAAACTACAAACAAAAATAGAAATGTGAGTAGGGACAAGAAATCCATTAACTATATTTGAGTCTATGAAACCCATCCTAGATAGGATCTCATTTAATTTCACAACAACTGTGTTAGGTAAATAGGATAAGGCTACCCTCTTCCATTCTGTAAATGATAAAGCAAATTCAAAATGGATTGGTGACTTGCTCAAAATCACACATCTAATAAGGCGTCCATTCCTGACTTGAAATCAAGTTCATGACTAATTTGTGAGGTTTTTCTGTTATGCTGGCACATCTTACCCGATTATTCTGAATGGTCTGTGAGTAGCCCTAACCCACCTGACTAGTTTACAATAGACTTGCTAGAGTATGGTTTGGGGCTCCAGTTTTCTGACCCCTGATAGAATGTGATGTCTTTTGAAGCACTGTGATTAGCAATTCTTTCATTCTCGTGTCCAAAGCTCAGTGGAAGCCTGCCATGGAGCCAAAAACATGTACTCAGAGTCAGACACTTCCTTTCTAGTCAGGCCCCAGACTATGCCAAGCTCTTGGACCTTGCATAGAAATAATGTGGTTTTAAGAAAAAAGAATGTGAGCTCAGAAACCAATAAGGACGTGCATATAAGCCAACTACTATAGATGTGTGGCTGTCATGGGATGTATGTCACCTCTTTGAGTCTCAGTTCCTCACTGTGTATAAGAGGTCATATCCATATTGCAGTTGTGCTGAGGATTAAGTGAGGTAATATGTGCAGAGTCCACAATAGTGAGTGCTCAAGGAAGAGCATTTATGGGGCTAAAAGAGATGGCTCAGCCATTAAAGCATTTGCCAGCAAAGCCAAAGGACTCAGGTTCAATTCCCTAGAACCCATGTAAGCTGCAAACACACAATGTGGCAAATGTGTCTGGAGTTTGTTTACAGCTTCCAGAAGCCCTGGTGTGCCCATTCTTTCTCTCTCTCCCTCCTTCTTTCTCTGTCAAATGAATAAGTAAATAAAAATAAAATATTTTTAAAAAGAAATAACACTTATGCCATCATCACTATGAGTTGTTGCTGTCTCGAAGTAGAATCATACGTTCTGTGAGCATATGAGCAGCTTTGTCTGGTGGTGTGTGAGCCCATCTATGACAATATCTCCGTATGTGGAACAGAGACCTAGGTATTTGGAAACTCCTTTGGTCTATGCTTCAAACACTTGGCTCCTGTCTCACTCAGGAATATTCACGTAGAAGTGCTCTGTCGATTCGGTCGTGTGTTCATTCATTATCGCCGGCCCTGACCCGTGTCAGGATTGTGTCAGGCAGGAACTGACAGGAATATACACACTTGAAGGGGGCACCGAGAAACCAGCCAGACTCTGCCTAACAAGCATCACGGAGTCTGTGAATAGTAGCGCCTCTCCCCAATCACCAGTCTGCAAGGAGTCACCAGAGAAGCTCCTCACGGTTCCCAGATGGCACGTGCTATACAAAGGATGCTTTGCGAATGGGCACTAACCTGATAAGCCTGCACGTGTGTTCAGATGACAATCGGCTAATCATGGGAGCCGCAAATGGGGAACTAATGAAACAAAGTCGGGTGATGAAGCCAATGGCAGCCATGAACACAAAACAATACAGAACACAGACATGCATTACCTTCTCCCAGGGTGAGCCTTGCTTTGTACAAAAGGGCCTAAGTGCAACTTGTTTACTTCTTAAATGAAAGATCCTTTCAGATATATTTTTAAAGGCTAGTCTTAAAAAAAAAAAACAAAAAAAAACTATGTAAGACACTTGTCCTAGCTAAAAATCATCTTGTTGGAGCTAGAAGAATTCATTTTAGGTGAAATAAGCCAGACACAGAAACACAAATATTACATGTTTTTATTCATATGTGAAAGTCTTAAAAAAATTGATCAGATCAAGAATGTAGTAGAAGCCAGGCATGGTGGCGCATGCCTTTAACCCCAGCACTAGGGAGGCAGAGGTAGGAGGATTGCTGTGAGTTGGAGGCCACCCTGAGAATACAGAATGAATTCCAGGTCAGCCTGGGCTACAGTTGAGACGCTACCTCAAAAAAAAAAAAAATTAGTAGAATAGCTAGTGATCACTAGATAAAGGTGTGAAGGAGAAAGAGAGAACATAGGAATGCTAGACAGTGGGTGCCAAAATACCATCAAATAAGAGAATTAACTTCTAGTATTTAACACATAGCCAGATGACTACAGTTTACAACTTACTATGGGGTCTCCCCCACTGGGGGAGGTGGGCTTTTAGAGGTAGTGTCTCTTTCTAGCCCAGTCTGACCTGGAAGTCACTATGTAATCTCAGACTGGCCTTGAATTCACAACAGTCCTCCTACCTCTACCTCCCGAGTGGGGGGATTAAAGGCGTGTGCCACCATGCCTGGCTTATTATGTATTTGATGAAGTACCGGAAGCAGGTTCAAAGGCTCTAAACAGCCCAGCAATATCCTACTTCATGAAAAATAAAAGAAAGGAAGGAAGAAAGAAAGAAAAACAAAAGGCTCTAAACACAAGGGAATGATAAGAGATGAAAACATTATATGGATATTATGCATTAATACATGTGTCAAATTATGACAGTACAACGATGGAGAGATGGCTCAGCAGTTAAAGGCATTGCCTGCAAAGCCTGAGGACCGGGTTTGATTTCCCGGTACTCACATGCAGCCACATGCACAAAGTAGCACCTGTGTCTGGAGTTCATCTGTAATGGCAGGAGGCCCTGGTGTGCCCTTACTCACTCTGTCTCTCTCAATAGATCTACCTCATTGTCTCTTTCTCTCAAATAAATATTTTTTAAATTATGGGTTAGAGAGATTGCTTAGCAGTTAAAGCACTTGCCTATGAAACCTAAGAACTCCAGTTAGAATCCTCCAGATCCCACATATAGCCAAATGCAACAGCGACACAAGCATGCAATGCCAGGCATGCCCACAAGACGGCATTTCACAGTGTCTGAAAGGCCCTGGCATGCCCGTTCTCTCTCCATCTCTCTCTCTCTGCTTCTCTCTCAAAAATAATTATCACATTCTTGCCCACAAATATATATAATTATGTGCCAATTATAAAGAAAGATAAAATTTAAAAATCTTAGTAATTTCGGAAAAAAAATATTTTCTAAGTCTAGACATTCATTTATCAAAGTTGCTTAACAAAACACACATATGCATTTCCTTTTTGTTGTTGTTGTTTTTGCTTTGTTTTTGGCTTATTTATTTGAGAAAGAGAAAGAGGCAGATAGAGAATGGGCGCTCCAGGGCCTCTTGCCATTGCAAACGAACTCCAGACGCATGCCCCCTTTGTGCATCTAGCTAACATGGGTCCTGGGGAATTGAACCTGGGTCCTTAGGCTTCACAGGCAAGCACCTTATCCACTAAGCCATCTTTCCAGCCCACTTGTGTATTTTCTAGTAAAATCCCATTAAACCTTCCACTGACATGACTATTTATCTTCACAGTCTGCAGCCACCAATAAATTCCAACAATAATTCATTTTCATTTCATTTCATTAAGCAGGCACATTATGAATGAGGGGCCACAAGTGGCTGTTTTTATAACAGTTAGCTCCTTCACACAGTGAGGTAGCAGGAACTGAGAGAATCAGAGGGTTTGAGTCAGCCAACAAATATTTTGCTAATTATGAAGGATTTGCAAGAAGGAACAGCATGCTTGGATGCGAGTGGTGGGACTGGAGAGCAAAGTTGGGCTTCTGGAACATGAAGTGCACTACCAATCCGCAAACTACACCCCAGTACAAAGGCAATTTCCGCCAGACTGTTCTTGGCCAAGCCCATTGAACGCACTGGCATTTGGAGCTGCACTAAGGTCTCTGATGCCATCAGAGTCTGGAACCTGTCTTATCTGTTTTAGTGGGTAGATGAGGTTTTCTTCTCCTCAAAAGATGAGATATCCTGGGAGAAAATTGGTTTATAATGGCAGCATCTCAGACTATTAGTTTAAAAAAAAAAAAAAAAAAAAAAAAAAAACCTGGAGCCGGGCATGGTGGCACACACCTTTAATCCCAGTACTTGGGAGGCAGAGGTAGGAGGATCACCATGAGTTTGAGGCCACCCTGAGACTACATAGTGAATTCCAGGTCAGCCTGAGTTAGAGTGAGACCCTACCTCAAGAAAAAAAAAAATTGGGGCAGGGTCTTGGGGGGTCCCCTCTGTCTCTTTCTCAGCCTCCTCCTTGCTACCCCAGTTCTAGGCAAGTCTGAGTATGCACAGCTGGGCACAGGGGCCCTGAGCTTGGGAGGCAAATGTTTTGCTGTGACCAACCTTAAGGTCTTCATGTTGTTGTGTTGTTTTGTGTGTGCGCGTGTTTTTGAACAATGGTTTTCACATTTTTATTTTTCACTGGCTCCAGAAAATAATGCAGCCAGTCCTCCCAAGCCGCCTGACCTCGACACATGTACACCCCACAGATGTCTTTCCACACCCTCCTTGTAACTCTGGTTTACGCCCTGACATGGCTTTTTAAAATTTTATTTTTGTTTTATATTTATTTGTTTGTTAGCAAGAGAGAGAATGGGCATTGTCAAGGCCTCTGGCCACTGCAAATGAACTCTAGACACATGCACCACCTTGTGCATCTGGTTTATATGGTTTCTGGGGGTTGAACCTGGGTCGTTAGGCTCTGCAGGCAAGCACCTGAACCTCTAAGCCATCTCTCTAGCCCAATATTTTATGTCCATTTATTTCCTTGAAAGAGAGAGAGAGAAAAAGAAGGAGAGAGAGAGAGAGAGAGAGAGAATGGGCGTAGCAGGCTCTCCGGCCACTGCAAATGAACTCCAGATACACGTGCCACCTTGTATATCTGGCTTATGTGGATCTTGGGGAATTGAACCTGGGTCCTTTCTCTTTGCAGGCATCTCTTTAGCCTCCCCCCGCCCCCAGGTTTAAATGGAAGAATATTGGCTCAGAGCCAGAGCTCAGGAGGTGGGGGAGGGGCTGCCTGAGCTCACTCCTGTTCCTTGCTCTGGGGCCTTAACGTCCTCATCTGCATAATAAGGGAGCATTCAGCCCACCTCACAGGGTTATTATGAGAACTAATGAGATAGACTTTATGAAGTAAGAGGTGAGAGGCACCCCTGAGGACAGTGCTCCTTACATGATATTTTTCATGTTGTGAGTGGGAAGGGGAGAAGGACAGAGGCCACTACCTTCTCTGCAGGACTGGCTCGCCCTCCCATGCTGGGTTCCCTGGCCCCTCTGTTGTTCCATGAATTATCCTGTGTTCAACATACTGCTTTACCTGAGCTCCAGCCATTCATGCCCCAGGATTTCCACTGCTGATTGCTATTGTTACTAACTTCCTAGATTGATGAAAGTCGTTTTACTTTTTTAAAAAATAATAGTTTTATTTATTTCCACACACAGAGAGACACAGAGGAGGGGAGAGAATGCACATGCCGGGACCTTCAGCCACTGTAAACGAACTCCAAAAGCATGTACCACCTTGTGCATTTGGCTTACGTAAGTACTGGGGAATTGAATCTGGATCCTTAGGCTTCGAAGACAAGTGCCTTAACTACTCAGCCATCTCTCCAGGCCCATTTTACTTTCTAAGTGAATAGTTTTAGAGGACTGGGAAGATGGCTCAGCAGTAAAAGGCACTTACTTACTTGCAAAGGCTGCTGGCCCGGGTTCAATTCCCCAGCATGGCAAGAAATGCTGACATACACACATACATGCATACATACATACATAATTTACAAAACTTTTTATCTTCCATATAAATGATATCATTATTGTAATAGTTTATAACAGAGTATCAATATCACTTCTTGGCCTTTTGGCTGAGATTCAATGTAGTATCACCATTATATACTATGAGGGAAAACCATCTCCAAAAAGTAAAATATACAATTGTTAAGCTTCATAAATATCCATTCACATAACCACCTCTTGGGTACCGCCAGGGGCTCTCGACCCTGTTTCTTGTTCCATGGGGCCCGTTTCTGATCCACCAGCTCCAGAACAGCTGCTAAGACCAGCAGGCTCCCCAGAGCTGCTTGCTGACTAAACACTTGTTAACAAAATAGTGAGGGATAACCCCCCCGCAAAGTTGCCTGGCTAGGAAAACCCTAAAACCTGTGAGCAAAGGCTTCCCTTGTGTGGCTTTCCTCAAGTGTGGTCAGTTAATTACCTTCGTCAGAACCACTCTGAGAGCTTGTTAGAAGAGCGGACCCTTTGACTCTTGTCTAAACCGAAAGAGGCAAAACCTCCGCACACCACAGCATGGCCTAGTCGCAGAATTAGACATCACGGTAGCAGCAGTTAAAACAGCTGCTCCTGTGTTCTCCATGGGGACCAGGGACAATGCTAAGCATTTGCATATATTAGCTCCCTTAAGCCCCTTAGCAAATCGAGGAGCTAGCTACAATCAAGGTCAAGCCCATGCAACTCAGGGGCAGAGAAAGCGTGTGACCCAGGCAGCCCGACTCCAACACCAAACTCTCAACTGCCATAATGCGCTCCTGAGTAGAAGGAAGCTTCTGGAGCCAGGCTGTGATGGTGTCTCCCATAAACTTAGGGGTTCTGAATGCTAAGTTCCCAGCTGATGGAGATTTGGAAATTAACGCCTCCTAGAGGCGATGTATTTTGGGGGACGGGCTTATAGGTGTTATAGCCGGTGTCCCCTTGCCAGTGTTTGGCACACTCTCCTGTTCCTGTTGATCACCTGATGTTGGCCAGGGGGTGATGTCCACCCTCTGCTCATGCCACCATTTTCTCCTGCCATCATGGAGCTTCCCCTCGAGTCTATAAGCCAAAATAAACTCTTGTTTCCCAAAAGCTGCCCTTGGTCGTGTGATTTCTGCCAGCACTGCGGACCTGACTGCGACACAGGCCTTGCTTGTGGACCTTTCAGGCCACAGCATCTATTTTCGAGTTTGCAGACTCAGACTGGCTTGCAGTGCAGTCATTATGCAGGGAGAAAGCATTTTAAAACTTCTGTTTTAGTTCATCATGTGCATTCAGACTGCATACTGATCAAAGCCGTCTGCATACAAGTAGATTGAGAAAGGGTCCTTTGTTACCGCAGGCACTGGGAAGGCAGTAAGAACCCTCCTAAGGCAGCCAAGGTCACCTACTGCCAAGGACTGGTACAAACAAGGTCCTCCCAAGGGAGTCATCCCAGTCGGAGACAAGGGCTTCCATGACAACAAGGACAAACCTCCAAGGCTGAGAGGCCACCGCCCGGATGTTCTACTGCTGGATCTGCAGGAAATTGGACTTGGTCAACTCCTGAAATGTCTTCCAAATCTGTCTGCTATCTCATGATTGCTCCACCAACAGAAAGAAACAATTTAAGGCATCATTTAAAACAAATATCCTGGGCTGGAGAGATGGCTTAGTGGTTAAGGCACTTGCCTGTGAAGACTAAGGATTCATTGTTTGACTCTCCAGGTCCCACATAACCCAGATGCACAAAGTTATGCAAGCGCACAAGGTCACACATGCGCAAAAGGGGGCACATGCATCTGGAGTCTGATTGCAGTGCCTGAGCCCCAATTCTGTCCCTCTCTCTGTCTCTCTCTCTCAGACACAGACACACAGACACACAGACACACACACTTGCTCTCTCGCCTTAAAAAAAAAAGGCCAGTCTATTGGGCTTGCCTCAAGAAAAAAAACAAAAACAAGTATCCTACTGAGGGAGAGAGACAGAGAAAGAGAAAAAGAGAAAGATGCTGGGACTCATTCAAGTCTCACAAACACAAGTGGAACAGAGACAGGTGTGGGCAATGCTGAGTAAGCAGATTATTAATCACTAGTCTAAAGGAAAACGACAAAAAAAAAAAAAACACTGAAATGGGCAACATCTGCCCAGGAAATATTGACTGCAGTGCAATTCCTCCTATAGGCCAAATGCTGGAATTTGCAGCCCAATGCCCAGTGGGATCATTCACCTTAGCAAAACGGGACAGAACACAGGCCGCTTGCTCTGCACACATTAACCTTTTTATAGTGGCAAGAAAGATTTTTGTTGTCATTGCTGCTGCTGTTTTGTTTTTGTTTTTTGAGGTACGGTCTCCCTCTAGGCCAGGCTGACCTGGAATTCACTCTGGATTTTCAGGGTGACCTCAAATTCACGGTGACCCTCCTCCTACCTCTGCCTCCTGACTGCTGGGTTCAAAGACGTGAGCCACCACACCTGGCAAGAAAGATTTTTTTTTTTTAACTAAATAAACATACAAAGCTGTCTGTTGTTAAGTCTTACTTCATTTGGCCACAAGGATTGGAGCTGTCTTCACACTAAACTAGACTCACGGAGTTGGTGATAAAGGTTCCAGTGGGTATGAAGAATGCCACCTCTGAAACACTTGCTGAGAGCAGCGTTCCTCCAGGGAGACTCGGCAGCGTTCCCATCGCGGTGGACGTGACCTGGACGCTCTGCCTGACATATAAGCCATTGTCTCCAGGGCTTGTACCGGGCGGGGCATTTGAGCACTCTTGACGGTCACTTTGGGCGCTCTCACACACATAAGCTTAACCCTGTCTTACAAAGTATCTGCACGGCCACAGTTGTTTCTTGTCTGTACAGCAGTGACGGGCTTGGCCGTTTTCTCTCTGATGGGTAATTTTGCTACTTGGCTTTTACTTATTTCTATAGTTGCTCCATTTTTTTTCTTCCACAATATCTTCCTTCATTTGTTTGTTTGTTTCTGAATTTGAAATTTTTCATCTGAAATATTTGGATTTGATTTGAATAAATGTAGTCATTTAGGAAGATTTTTCAGAAATGTTTATACTTCCTTTGAATGCCTTGGTCAAAAAGCAAAACATATGGGCTGAAGAAGTGGCTTAGCAGTTAAGGCTCTTGCCTGTGAAGCCAAAGGACCCAGGTTTGATTCCCCAGGACCCACGTAAGCCAGATAGATGCACAAGGTGGCACAAGCGTCTGGAGTTCATTTACAGTGGCTGAAGGCCCTGCCATGCTCTCTCTCTATCTCACACTCACTCTCTCTCTCTTTCCCTCTCCCTCTTTCTTACTCTCTCTCTCTCTCTCTCTCTCTCTCTCATAACTAAAATAAAATATTTTTTAAAAATACATATTATTTCTCTGTGAATAAAATCTGGGTCACAAGTGAATTCTCTCAGAACCCCACAGGTCTTATCCATGTTATTCTATTATGCATTATCTGAATTAAGAAAATTAGGTGGACTTATGTTCTTTTTAAATATCCATTTTTTTTTCCTCTAAGTCTATTTGGAGGCACTCTATTCATCCCTGAAATTTAACATCCTTAGCAGGATTTCTCTTGGCATAGATCCTAATTTAGGTCTGCCTGAAAAACTTAGGGAAACATTCACTTTCCATCTGTCTTAGTCTGTGTTTGTGTTGTTATGACAGAAAACCACAGACTGGGTAATTCCTTAACAGAAGTCTATTTGGCTCATGGCTCTGGCAGATCCTACTATCATTTCATCACGGAAGGCAAGAGAAAAGAGAAAGGGGGAGGAGGAAAGGAAGATGGCAGGGATACTGGAAGAGGAAAGGGAAGAGAGAGAAGCCAAAAGAAGAGAAAGAGAGAGAAGGGAGGAGGGAGAGGAAGAAGGAAGGACAGAGAGGAAGGAGAGATAGAGGGAGAAGAAAGGGGAAGATAGAAACAGGTGGAGGGAGAGGGACTGAAGATGAGGAGAGGAAAGGGAAGAAGGAGAGAGAGAAAAGAGGGGGTAGGGCTCACTCCCACTAGCAACCCACTCACTCAGAACTCACGTGGCCTAATTCTTCAAAGTCCCATCTTTCCACGATCATATTGGAGAGTAAATGTCCAACACATGAACTCTGGGGGACACATTCACCACCTGAGTGATTCTCATTTTGTGTTTTTGTGGGTTTTGCCTCAGTTTTGGAAAGTTTTCTTCTAGTATTCCCTCAGCCCTTCCTTAGAAATCTCCCTGTGTTGCTCAATAATTGCAATTTGTAGCGTGCACTTGTGGTCTCTGCCTTCTCCATCTCCTCCTGCTTCCTATCCTTTCAGCCTTCCCAATATTCTAGATAAGCATCTAAAATGTAGCTCCTGTTTCCTGGTTTTATTTTCTATTTTTTTTTTATTTTTATTTTTGAGGCTCACTAAACTGAAACTCACTGTATTGCCCATGCAGGCCTCGAACTCACAGGGACCCTCCTACTTCAGCCTCCTCTGGAGCCAGAGCCTGTCATTCTTCTAGAGTTGTCTCTAACTTCCCTGCTTCCAATCAATGACCCCTGCTGTAAGCTTCATTTTGTTTTATTTTCTTTTGTAGCAAACATGTTGGGAAATGGCATCTTCACATTTTGTCTTGTTCATCATAAACTCTTTCCTAGATTTAGCCTTTGCTCTTTGGGAAGCATGAAAAGAGGAATACATCAAAACCAGACAAGCATTGGGACATTGGTCCTGACAAAAAAAAAGAGGATAGATTCTACTCACCTCTGGTCAGAAAACTATATATTACAGTGACAAACCCAGATGCTTACCTATTAGCAACCAATTTGAATTTTTAAAGCTCTGTGTATATTTCAAAACATGTAGATGTGACAACTGCTCAGCCTGAAGCTCAGGGGTAGGGTGGTTGCTAATGTTCTCCAAATTAACAAATCCACCAAATTTGGATATTCTGCTTCAATATTTTTGTTTCATTTTAAGACAGGCTCTCATGTAGCCTAGGCTGACTTCCAACACCATAAGCAGCTAAGGATGGTGTTATGCCTCTGAATCCTGCCTCCATCTTCTCAGTACCCGACCATGCCCAATTTGTCCTGTGCTGGGGTCAGATCCAACTCTTTGTGCGCGCCAGGCAAGCACTCTACCAACTAAGCCACGTCCCAGCCCCCGGAACTAAGCTTTCTTAAGCAAACCTATACAAGCACTCCCTTCATATCTCACACATAATCCTTACTTAGAAATTCTAAAGGGTGGCCAGGAGTGGTGGTGCACACCTTTAATCCCCACACTCGGAAGGCACGGGTAGGAGGATCACCATGAGTTCGAGGCCACCCTGAAAGTACATAGTAAACTCCAGGTCAGCCTGGTGAGACCCTACCTTGAAAAAAGAAAAAGAAAATTCTAAAGGAGATCTTCAAACACCCAGTGTAAGAAGTGGAGGCTGGATTGTATAATACTTGCGGTATCTTGTACCTTACACTGAGGTTTCCTAAGCTTTTCACTTAACTTGACAATCTGCTACCCCCATCCCCACCATTTACCAAAGCCCTCTCCAATCCTAGGCTAGCCTCAGAGTAGCTCACAAAGTTCGCAAGATTAATTTCTGCTATTTCGCACCGTTCCTCCCACAAAGCACTCCCTTGCCACTCTCCCTTTAACTCTCTCATTGTGTGTCACTCTGGGTATTACTGGTTCAATATTCAATCAATATACACTTGTTAATAAAATGTTTTATGTGTTTTATTTATACCAAGCCTTCAAAATCGTCTCCTGAGTATTGTCTCTGTTTCTCCCGGCCATATCTACAATTAGCTTTTGATAACTATTAAAGCCAAAACGTATTTTCCTGATGTTTTAAGCATCAGAATTACTTGCCCTGTTAAAATTGTAAAGTGGATCCCCACACTCAATCTCCCAGTCACATCAACACCTGAGTCCCCAATTCTGGTCTTCAGCCCTGGCAGCTCAAGCCCAGGACAATTATCTTTGTTCCTGTTTACTAACTAGGGACTTTGGCCCCATCTGCTGGCCATTTACTGTATGCATCGGACACAGTAAATGCAATGCTCCTAAAGATGGATCAGGATCCAATAGACTTGAAGTGAAAATCCAGAAGTCTCAAAAAGATGACAAGACTGGAAGCACGTCTGAGAGGGGATCTTCCGTGCTTCCTGGAGTGCTCCATTCCTTGCACTGTGCTGCTGCGGCGAGCGAGAAGCAGCAGGGACTCTGGCGTCCCCAGCACGTGCTCCATGGTGGCACTGCATGACCTCACAGCAGACCCATGAAGGCAGAGCACACTGTCATCCCTACACCTTAATCATGCGGCTTTTTACAAAGGGACGCCTCCCACTTCCGGGTGGCTTTAAAGAGCACTAGCTCACCAAACTGCTCTGCAGAACTGAGATCCCACTGATCTTGGGGCAGACCTTCCTCTCTTCCATGTAAAACTGCTGGCCAGATCACGGCTGCAGTTACCTTCTGGTCGCTGGAACAAAACACACAACCAAAAGTAGCATAGGAGAGATGGCTTAGTAGTTAAGGCACTTGCCTGCAATGCCAAAGGACCCAGGTTTGATTCCCCAGGACCCACATAAACCACATGCATAACGTGGTGCATGTGCCTATAGTTTGTTTGCAGCGTCTGGAGGCCCTGGCAGCCCATTCTGTCTTTCTATCTGCTTCTCTCTATCTCTCCCTCAGATAAATAACTAAATAATCTTTAAAGCAGCATAATGGAAGGAAAGGGTTTGTTTCAGGCTTATAGTTTCAAGGGGAATATCTTCAGGGCATGGCAGTGCAGCAGCTGGGCACCACATCCTGTCACATCGGCTAGGAGATAGCAGTAGGAGCGAGCTAGCTAGTGAACACGGAGTAGGGCTGGACTAAGAAACCTTAAGGTCTGCTCCCATTGACACATCTCTCCCAGAAAGGCCCCCCACCTTCCAAAAGCTCCACTGGGCAGTGAGTATGAGGCTGTAGTCACAGACACCCAGGCTAAGAGCCATGTTACATTCAAACTACCACAACCACTGAGATGTGGCTACAAACAGAGATGTACTTAAATGCACAATCTATGCTACATTTCAAGGACTTACTATGAAAAAAATACATAAAATATCATCAGTTTCTTATTTATTATACAGATATGGTCATATTTTAACATATTTGAGTTAAGTTAAAATACTATCAAAAATTATTTCACCAGTTTCTCTTAACATTTTCTGCGACACACTGAAAATTTTTTAACATTCATTTATGGTACACATTGTATTTCCATCAGGCAGCATGGAACTAGACAGCTGAATGCTGAAAACTCCTGTTTATGTTATACAGTCGCCCCCACTGTTTGCAGTTATTCATACAAGAATGCAAACAACAGGGCTCAAGTTTATTCAGGAAAACAGCAGCATTAAACTTCCACAAATCTTCTCTTGTCATTGCCTAAACAATATATTTACTTTGTATTTTTGTATTTGGAATTTTAAGTAATCTAGATGTGATTTAAAGTATGCAAGGGAATGCTCATGGTTTATAAGCAAACACTACACCATATTATTTGAGAAACTGGAGCATCCTGGGGGATTCTGTGTGAATCCCTATAGGATACTGGGGGATGAGGGCGTATTAGCAGAAGGAGGATTATTTCTAAAAAAATTGGGGGGGGTGGGTCCAGATAGGGCCTCACTCTAGCCCACGGTTACTTGGAATTCACTATGTAGTCTCAGGGTGGCCTTGAACTCATGTCGATCCTCCACCTCTGCCTCCTGAGTGGTAGGACAAAAGGTGTGTACCATCACACCAGACTTTCTAAGATCTTTTTGATTTTCTTGTTTTTCTTTTTGCCTAATCCTCTACCCCTAGGATGGTCACTTTGGTCTTTCAGTATGTTACAATGTTGAAACCAACATCCCTGAGGCTACAGTCAGCCTGGTTTGGAACTCTTCTCTGGAACACACGCATGTAAGTCTTGTAAGCTCCACATGACAGAGTCAATCTGACTCAAAACTATAAACATGTGTGTCAGAGACCACTCAAGAACAAATGATCAATACACTTACAAAAATACATCCCCTTAAACTGATAGTCAAAGTAATAGAAATGAAGCCAGGAGATCTCATTTTTAACCTAACATGCTACAGACTTATGTTTTTAAGTATGGTGAGAAGTGAACAAGGTATATGGAAATCAGAACATTTTTGTCTGTACCTGAGGGAGTTAATTTTATGCAACCTTTTTTGGAGGAATCTAACATTATGGGGGAAAAAATACTTACAACTGTGCCTACTCATAAGGCCAACAATTCCACCGCTATGGATTTTGTCAATGAGAATTATCATTGCTCTACACAACAGCTCACCTGTAGGGACATTCATCACCTGGAGAATGATAACAGAAGTAACACTAAACCAAGGGATTTTCAACATAATGTAATGTTGTAAAAGTGGTGAAGTATGTTGCCAGTCAAAGTCATGTCAGAGTACTCAATGATAAACTTGGATTCTCCTGACCCCCATCTGGACTCCTCAGGTCAGTTTATATGATTAACTTTAAAGTGAGGCAGATCACCTCACTCCTTGTGGTGAAGCACCTCAGTGCCTTTGGGTGTGGTGATAGTACCACCAAGCCCCAGCCTTTGGGGTGGTCCTGGGGTCCAGGCCTCCCTGCCCAACTTCACCTCCCATGGTCTCTTTTTCCCTAGCTCACCTCCTGCCAGCTACCAATATATGCTTTTAGCCCTTAGCTCTGAAAGTTCTCTGTCCCTAGGATTTCACAGTAGCCCTGTGATTAGATGCTGCAGGCAACCCCTCCCCCACTCTTCTCCCAGCAAAACCCTCTTTATCCTAACAGATTTAGTAACAAGTGCCACTTCTCTAGAAAGTCCTTCCCTGACCTCTCAGTCTAAGCCAGATCTCCTTGTTTCGTGCCTCATATCGTCTCCTCTTTTCCTCCATGTAGTTTATCCTAGTCTCTGACTCTGCATTTATTACTGGGATTATCTGCTGAAAGCCAGTCTCCCACCTGACTAAACATCTCTCACCTGGCGTGTGGGAGATGCCATATAAATATGTGTGGGATACACATAAGGTATTTTAATAAGCGAAGGGAAGTTTATGAAATCATATGGATAGTAAGATTTACATAGATATGTAAATTCTCTCTGGGCATAAGAATAAAAATGACCAGAATAAAACCTAAGCTGTGCGCTGTGAACAGCAACTACCTATGTCATAATTGCATGTTTCTTCTTTCATGTCTTTCATTCTACAGTGAACATAACTAACTTTCACATTCGGGGAAGTTTATTTTAACAGTAATAATAAAACAGCCAGGTGTGGTGACACGCACCTTTAATCCCAGCACTTGAGAGGCAAAGGTAGGTAGACTGCTGTGAATTCAAGGCCACTCTGTGACTAGACTGAATTCCAGGTCAGTCTGGACTATAGCGAGACCCTATCTCAAAAAAAAAATAGTAGTAATAATAATAATAATAAACCTAAACCTCTGGGCTTGAGTCTCAACTCTTTTTTAAAAAATATTTTGTTTATATGTATTTATTTACTTGAGAATGACAGAGAGAGAAAGAGGCAGAGAGAGAGAGAGAGAAAGAGAGAGAGAGAATGGGCTTTCCAGGGCCTCCAGCCACCGCAAATGAACTCCAAATGCATGTGACACCTTATGCATTTGGCTAACATGGGACCTAGGGAATCAAGCCTCAACCCAGGGTCCTTAGGCTTCACAGGCAAGCACTTAACCACTAAGCCATCTCTCCAGCCTGAGTCTCAACTCTTAACGACAATTTGATCTTAGGGAATCAGAGCTTTTCACACTTCATTATAAATAGGAACAGCCCTCAAGCCTTTGTGATCTTAAAGAATTAACAGGCTAACATAAAGTTTTGCACTTACCTCATTTACTTTGGGTGTTTTGAGAAATGGAACACAAATGCTGGGTGGGGTGATGAGCATTTTTCCAGTAGTTATGGGATTTGCAAATGCTGTGAGGACCTGACAATTGAGTGGCTGGAGCCTGTGCCTTCTGAGCAGCATGTGGAAAGTTGTGACCACCCAGAGAGGGGAGACACGGAAGGCACTGGGAACACTGAAGCGAGTCCCCCATGTGGAGAGAAGCAGCAGGAACCAGGTGGCCTGCAGAACCTGAGCCGGGTCCTCGGCAGAGGTGGAAGAGGTCCAAGTCAAAACACGAAAGTGCTTGGGACACTACCTGTGCTAAAGGACTCAGTTTGGCTAGGGATGTGGCTCAACTGGTAGCCTAGTATGCTCCAAGTCAGACTGAATTCTCAGAACTGAAAAAACCAGGCGTGGCAACTCACACATATACTCCGGAGATGAAGGCAAGAGAATCATAAGTTCAAGGTCATCCTTGAATACACAGTGGATATGATGCCAACCTGGACTACATGAGACCCTGTCTCCAAAAAAAAAAAAAAAAAAAAAAAAAACAAGTCAGCATGATGAATACTTTCTGTGCTCTCTGGGCAAAATTCCAGTAATGAGTGGACATCTTCTTTAGATTCTCTCTCTTCAATATTTGCTTGTCAAGCATAACTTCAGACAAGCGCTGTTCCTGTTAGAACATGGTGGCTAATATGTTCCGTTTATTCTCTACATATTCGCTGAGCACTTACAGTGCGTCAGGCATTATGTGAGGAACAGAGACTGGAATGGATGAACAAGGTACTGTCCTGCTTCCAAGCCACACAGAGCCTAGTCTGACCCGCTGGGCTGAGCCCCTCAACCTTCCCTGCCATGCCCGTCTTTGCGTTTATCCAACCACACTGCCATGGACCCACCCAGGAGCTTTTCTCTCATGAGCCTGCCATCTTGAGGACACAGACCACACTGACTCCTCATCTGCTGGTCTAACATAAATGCCACTCAAGAAATGAGCAAATGAAGAAATGGAGCAGTTACTTAAATCACCACCTCCATGCCACCAAGACGCCAGTCAAATAGTGAAGATACCTAGAAAGTAAATACTCAGTGAGGATTCATGCTTGGGTGGCTGAAAAGAAATACGTGCTGTCTTTGTACACGTAGGTTATTTCTCTAGCCAATAGACTAGAGATAAAAGTCATGGACTGGAGAGATGGCTAAGCAGTTAAGCCATTTGTCTGCAATGCCTAAGGACCCAAATTCGATTCCCCTGTACTCACATAAAAGCCAGATGCACAAGGTGGCACATACACCTGGAGTTCATTTGCAGTGGCTAGAGACCCTGAAAAGTGCCCCCACACACACTGTATGTCTCTCATAAATAACTAAGTGAAAAAAATTTTTAAGTCAGATACATGGCTAGAGAGATGGCTTAGTGGTTAAGTGCTTGCCTGTGAAGCCTAAAGACCCAGGTTAGAGGCTTGATTCCCCAGTACCCATGTAAGCCAGATGCATGAGGGTGCACATGCATCTGGAGTTCGTTTGCAGTGGCTAAAGGCCCTGGTATGCCAATTCTCTCTAGACCTATGTATCTCTTTCTCTCTGTCTGTCACTCTCAAATAAATAAATCAAGCCGGGCGTGGTGGCGCACGCCTTTAATCCCAGCACTCAGGAGGCAGAGGTAGGAGGATTGCCATGAGTTCGAGGCCACCCTGAGACTACATAGTGAATTCCAGGTCATCCTGAGCCAGAGTGACACCCTACCTCGAAAAACAAAATAAATAAATAAATCAAAATAAACAAAAAAATTTTAAGTTAGATACAGAAAATAGGGAGCCATTTCTTCAAGGCCCTCTTGGATACAGATGCTTCTGTTGTGACCCTTACAGTCAATACCCCGAAGAGGACTGCAGAGCAGTAGTAGAGACCCTGAATTCCTCCTAAGACAAGTAGCTGTGTTTACTGGAGGTTACTTCAAAACATAAGTCACTCATATCCCCCAATTATCTTGTCACAAAGTTGGCACCAAGAATGGTGAGGGTGAGACTGTGAACAACAGGCAGGAATGGAAGATGGTTAACCCAGAAAAGACAAAATCCAGGGGAGGTGTAATAGCTAACCTCACATGACCCTTATATAGAAAAGGGATGAGACTGTTTTTTTAGTTCTCAAGGTCAAACGTAGGCCCCACAGGTTTGTGTTAAAGAGAGACAGATTCTTGGCTCAATGAAAGAGGTGTATGCCAGGAAATTATCATAAGCATCACAAGTTTATAACTCAAGGTCAAATACAGTAACACAAAAGAACAAAACTGCCTTTGAAATGCTGCCTTCAAAGTTTACAGAAAGAGTGCCGGATACACATGCCATGGGTACCTAACGGAATCGGGAATCGTTAGCTCCCTGTTTGCTGGGAAAGAATGCTAAATCTAACATCTTCTAAGATTGCTCTCCCCAAATTGACAGGCTCATGGCCCTCCAAATGAGCCCTGGCTTTTCAGCAAGTTTCCTTGCACATAATGGCTCAAATTATCTTGCATGCACTTTGTCTTATCTAAGTCTCTAGGGCCCCACTAACATCTCCATAAATGAATGTACGCGGAGTACTGCAGGCCACGATTATCCCTCTGTCCTTCAAAGTATGCATCACCAAGTTTCCTCTGCTTTCTCTGCTTTGACCTCTTTGGACTTGTCATTTCAACTATTTGAGTATTTATGGTTTCTCCTTCAATTAGTTGCTAGTCTCTCTGAAGCAAGATATTATGTATCTTTGTGTCTCCAGAGACTAATGGAGTATCCTGGCATTCTTTAGGCCATGGTAGCATCCACAAATGTGGCATTGCTGGATCCAAGCTAGTGAATATAGGCAACCCATTCTGTCAAGGTCTTGAACAACATCTGCTTTTTTTTTTTTTTTTTTTTTTTTTTTTTCAGCGCAGCATTTGCCATCCATCACAGAGGAGATTGGGACACAAAGAAGTCAAGTAAAACACAAGGTCATTTTCAGGAGCCCCAGCAAATCCATTCCCCAAGGTTGGAATGTTTTCTTCCTCTCTGCAAACAGCAGACCAGATGGTCTCCTGAATCTTGGCTTCCGTGTTAACTCTAATTACAGTGTTAGTTAGCAATGAGTTTAGTGATTCAAAATCACTAGTAGGTTCTTTCCAGGCAGCCAGGCTTTCCTTCCACCCTTACTAGGAACAGGGTGGCTTTGTCATCAGCCTTGTGCTTGCTTCCTGTATTATAATCGCTTCACTGTTTCAAAAATGGAGTGAGATCAGGACTACCAAACCTAGCAGAAAGCGATGGATGCCCCAGGAAACAGGAGGTAGCAGCAGCCAGGTGGCTATGTAGCCTCTGACGGTACTGCAGTCAAACTGGGGGGCACGAATCAGGAAGTGTCCCTCCATTGTGCCAACACCACGCACACCAGGTGCCGTACCCAGAGGTGCATGTGTGTGTCTACCTAGATGTTCTGTGAGTGGGCTTAAGAAGAAAGTCTTAAAACCAAGTCCTTGGAACTAGAAATTTGGGGACAAACTTTTCAAGGTCAACTGATCCAAACCTTTCCAGCAGTACAAAAAGTCCACCAAAAGAGCCATCCCTTCAAATACTTTCTATATGAAAAAAATTCAACTCCTTTTGGCAATCCGTTTGTTATATGGTTATTATTTGGGCTTGTTTTGCTTGTTCTAATAGCCTTAGCACCTCGCTTTAACTTATATTTCATGGGTCTTTTTATACATCCTGGAGCTAATTAAGCAGGAAAAAAAAAGTCTTTCTCATCCATAGCCAACTTTTCTCAAGCAATTAAGAAAACTTTTGGTGTCCTCCTAAATCTTTACTTCTTTATATATTCCAAGTACTTAAATTGCTCATTAGTTATTTAACCTGGGGCTTTTTCACCTCACCTTCGTACATCTTTCCCTCATGGAATCTATTTCCTGACTTGCAAAGTGTGGATGTGACGTTTTACCCTCCTGACTCCGTCCACTTGGCCTCTTTGATTGCTCCTTGCACACACACACTGAGCACACGACAGCCTCCCTATGAGCACCCTGTAACCTGTCTCAGAGAAAAGATAAATGTGAACAATCAGCTTGCTGTCCTGAGGAGCTTAGAGATCATTACCTGTGTGTTTCTGAGCTGGAGCCATTGGATTAGTCACAGACCTTTGGATCCTAAATGCTCCATAAAAGCTCCTGTGTTACAGGCTTGCTCCCCTGCCCAATATTCTTGTGGGGTGCTGGAAGTTTCAAGAGGTGAGCCTCAGGATGACTCAGCTCTTCGGGGTGTGCCTTCAAAGTGTGTTGTGGGACATCAGTCCCTTCTTCTGGGCTTCTCTATTTAACTTCCCAGCTACAAGATGAGCAGTCTTATTCTGTCACACACCCCTGACATGATGTGCTGCTCAGCACAGACCTGAAAGCAAACAGACTAACCAATTATGGACTATAAACCACAAAATTATGGCCAAAATTTAACTTTTTTCTTTTCTTTTTTTTATTTTTTAGACAAGGGAGAGAGGGAGAGAGAATTGGCTCACCAGGGCCTCAGCCACTGAAATCGAACTCCAGACACTCGTGCCACCTAGTGAGCATATGCAACCTTGAGCTTGCTTCACCTTTGTGCATCTGGCTTACATGGGATCTGAAGAGTCGAGCACGGGTCCTTAGGCTTCACAGGCAAGTGCCTTAACTGCTAGGCCATCTCTCCAGCCCTAATTTCTTTTCTTTATAAAGTGAGTGCTGAAAGCATTTGTTACAGTGAAAGAAAGCACATTAACATGGAGAGAGTTGTGCAGTATTTTCCTAGGGATGAAGTTACCAGCCATCACATGACCACTTCTGGAGGTGCACATGTTTTCAGGAGTTGAAAGGATACAGAGAACCAGAATACAGCTCAAACTTTCCAAGGCTTGGGGAGCTAAGTGAGAAGCAGCCATGGGTCAGGAGTACTGGGGGACAAGAAGGAAGCCAACTCCTTGGACAAGCTATCACTTCAGGAGCAGAGCGGATCCGTTTCAATAGCAGGGCAGAGGGAGGGGACACCTTTGCCTGTACTGGGACTCTACCTCAAACTCTACCTGGCACCATTCCCTTGCTCTGCATCTTCTTAGGTAGGGAGATGGCCTGGATTGATCATTCTCAATCTATAAGCCACAGGCCTATAAACATGAAAAAAGTTCATGGAGTCTCACAATCTATTGGCAACATACATTCGCAAACCCCAGGTAATTGACTCTTTTAACAAACAGGGAAGTAATTTAAAAGGGTCCTAACACTGAACTGTATGGCATCACTGCCCTGGCTGGCTTGATGAGATAACTCCAGATCTCATGTTCTAGGTATGACTGATTGCCAGATGCCTAGCCTACGGAGGTGTATATCCTTAAGGTTAAAAACATGGGACTGAAAGCCAGACTGTCCTGAGTTCAAATCCCAGCTGAGCTCCTTTGCAAGCCAAGTGATCAACGGCAAATTAAAAAACCTCTGTAAATCTCAATTTCTTAACATATAAAATTGAGATTAAAATACCATTTTCTTGACATACGTTTGCCGCAAGGAATGAGATAATGCCAACTTTAGTCATTGGCAAACTCCTTGCCAAATCTACATAAAACATGAAACATGAGTTAGGTACTATTTTTATTTAAATCAATCAATTGCTTAAGCCCATGTACTTTAACAGGGAGCTTTACACTTCTGTCATAAATGGAAAACCAGAGAGTAATAGTAACCACAACAATAACAGCAATAAAAATCATTCGGGGGGGGGAGGCTGGAGGGATTTCTTAGTGGTGAAGCCATTTGCCTACAAAGCCAAAGGACCCAGGTTTGACTCCCCAGGACCCACATTAGCCAGATGTACGTGGTAGCACATGCATCTGGAGTTCACTTGCAGTAGCTAAAAGCCCTGGTATGCCCATTCTCTCTCTCCTCCCCCCTCTAATAAATACATAATTTTTTAATATATTTAAATTATTCCAAATTTTTTGTCTTTGTAATATTTAATTTTTTTTCTTAAAATCTTGCAAATACCATTGGTTCTTGTAGGCACTGTTCCTGAGGCTGCCTTCTCAGCGTTAAAGTGGAGACTAGCAGAGACAAGAAAGGAGCTACAAACACCCAACTTCAAGCTAAGGTTTTCTCCTTGAAGTAGTCAAGAAGCTCAAAAGAGAAGTAAAAGGGTAATTGAGTAAGTCAATGTCATCAAATCCTCAACTGCGTATCACCCAAAACACTCCAAATCATCCCTCACTGGACTGGTCTGAAGTAAATGGAGAAGTGCTCATTTGATTAATGTTTGTGACAAAGTTGACCTACTTAGAACTGACAGCCTTCTATTCCACCTGTCCCCTACCTATATTTGGTACTGACAACTTCACCATAAAACTCCATAAGCCACTAGAAATAGCAATTTCTTTCACTCTTTCCTATCTTTCAAAGATACTTAATTTTTCCCCTGCAGTACATCTCTAACTCTATCCGGTCTATTTCCATGATCTTACATCATCTTACCCACTGTCTCTGCCTCTTCCAGACAGACCTGGAAGCATTGCTCTGAGAACCCTTTCCTGACCCCTGACCCCCGACCTCTGTGCTGGGCAGAGGCAACAGCCCTTTCACCATGCTGCTTGGACCACATGTGCAAACTCCTGTGGCACTAGGTGTTGGGCTGGGTGTGCGGTTGTGCTTGTGTCTCTTCCTCACTCAGTTACACATTTCTAGAAGCCACAAACAAAGCATTTTCCTTCTTATATCTTAGCTCATAAGAAACCCCAATACAGTTTGCATTTGTATAGATAAGAAATGTTGGATGGATGGGTGGATGAGTGATGGGAAAAGGAAGGATAAAGGAGAGACAGCCACAAATAACGTTGCCTCCCACTTTCTAAATTCCTAACAAGAAAGAAAAGAAAAAAAAAAAAAAAACAAGGTAGTTCTGGCAGAGTTTTCTGAATTCCTTCTTGTCCCGTTTCTTTACATCCCCTTCACACATTTTCCTCATCTTACAAATACCCAAGGGCTGGCAATAGCCTTCATAGAGTATCCTGGTTCCTTGCCAGAAAACAAACAAGCCTAAGAATAAAGAAAAATAAATAAATAACAACAGCGACATCTCATACTTTGAGGTATGGGAAATGAATTCCAAGTGAGAACTGAACTCAAAACCAAATGTTTGGCTTTCAGTAACAACTATAGCTTCTTGGCTGGGAGCCTCAGTCCCTCCCAAGACCATTTAGAAAATGTCATCCCAGACTTTCTCTCTCTCTCTCTCTCTCTCTCTCTCTCTCTCTCTCTCTCTCTCTCTCTCTCTTTTTCAGAGTTGCTGTCTCCTCTCTACCTTTCTCAGGCAAGGGAGGAATTACTGCTAAGAAAAAAAGACTTTCTAATTATTATCTAAAGTTAGTACATGTGGTTGACTGCCTTCTGCCTTGTGAACTTTCCAAGCAGCTCCTCAGGAACTAGACCTGCTTAAGAAGGATTTAGACAAAGCAGATTAACACCTACCTGTGTGTGCGCCTCACATTCACACATGCGTGTGTGAGTAGCACATATACACTACTGCAATGAATCAGACACCTCATGTGGCCGTTGTGATTCCTCAGAAATCTATGCTTGACAGCACATAGCCACGTACAGACTCTGACCCTGAGGTCAAAATGTTCCAAAGATAAGATGCCATGAGGAATGAGAAACTGAGCCTATGTTTGAGTGTGCTGGAGAGAATACTGAGAAACACACTCCAAAAAAAGCTGATAGACATTTTCCCTGAACCCCACTCAGCAAGACTAAGCTCTGGAAAAAATGCTAAGTGATCCTCAGTTCTCCATCCCAGAGCAACCACATCTGGCTTTTACCCTATTCCTTTGCACTTATATCCTCAGCAGCAAGGTATCCGTGACAACATGCACAGCTCCCCTTTGAGGTCATGTTAAGGTTTTGTTACAGTCTAAGGGAAGCACCACCTTTAAGCCATAGGCACCAGGGAAATGTAATCTGGGGTAGGTTACCTATAGACTGAGGTGAGGATTCTAATCAAATATGCACTTGTCTGGGAACCAAACCAACCTGAGCTGCTTCATACCAAATTCTTCTCATGTCTCAGTCTGAATCTCTTATCTGTAAACCCAGGATATGGCTTGTCTTGGAGGATGAAGATTAAAACCAATAATAGTACGTATATAAGGCACAGGTCCAATTACCAAGTAAGTGCTCACCAAATATTTGTTCAATGTTAAAAGAATGAATTCTCTTGTTCTGACCCCCCAGTTAAAGAAATTCAATAGATCTGAGACTAACCCTAAAAGCATCTTGTTCAGCCCCTGGCTTCCATAAATATTCCTCCTTGCCTCCATTCCCAGTCCCCAGGAAACAGACCCCTATTTTCAGAGGCAGACAGCAAGAGCAGTGAAGTCTGTGTGCATACAATAAAGAATTTAACAGCAGGCACTGGAGTGATTTCTCAGTGATTAGTGTTTACGTGCAATGCCTAACAACCCAAGTTCAGTTCCCTAGAACCCATGTAAGGCCAGATGCACAAAGTGGTACATGCATCTGGAGTTCATTTGCAATGGCTAGAGGCCTGGGTATAACCATTCATTCTCTCTCTCTCTCCCCACATGCAAAGAAATAAATAAAATATTTTTTCTGATTATGTTATCACCATGCACTGGCAATTCTAAACAATATCAGCCATAAAATGCAACTCTCCATACCCGCCACCCACCAGTGGTGTGGCAATACCTGCATTGCCAAAAGATAATGCAGAGTCGTGGCCCAACCTCTTCCTGGCCTCAGACTCCACCTGCGAGGGTCAGAAGCCACACTTTTGAACTATTCCAGCAATGAAAGGTATTTGTAAGTCTTTATCTGTTTCTTTATATCCAGAGGTATACAGTCCCAATGGGGATGAGAAGAACATAGTTGTGAGATATAAAGGTGCAGGTCCTCTGGCAACAAACAGGTCCCAACCAGAGTAAGGGGTCCAATTGACCAGGCCAAACTCCCTCGTCCCCTTCTGCTCTGCTTATTTGATGCCAAATGGACCTTTTTCCTTGAAAATTTAAGTAAGACTTCTGTGAAGCCTTAGGTGTCTAGGGTCTAAGCACACACCACACCACACCACACACACACACACACACACACACACACACACACACACTGACAGAGCTAGATAAACTATCTAATTAGACCTTTCTAAATGAGGAAACTGATGCTCAGAGTAGCAAAGGGAACTGCCCGAGATCACACAGTGAGTGGCAAAGAGAGGTTCACAAGCGAGGCGTTCTGAGGAGTGGGCAGGACGACGAAATGCCCAGCCTGTGTCCTCGGCGACCACCGGTGCTACCTTCCTGCCGCTGTCCGTTGCTTTCACTCCTGTCCTGTTCTTGTTGTTGAAACAAGGCTAAACCTACATCTCCAGACGTTGGGACAGCCCTGCCCTGTACCTCACTCAGTAATGAGCATAGTGTGAGTCCCTTCACATGTCTGTGGCCTCAATAATCAATCTTATTGCTACTCAGTGACCCCCTCCCCCGTGTGAAGATCACCCCCGTGTCCTGTCTGACACAGCTGTGCTATATCATGAGTCAGTTTAAGAAATCCATCTCCTGGTCTCTATTGCCCATTGGTTAGTGCTCAGTCTCACCAACATTGAGCTTTTTACAAATAAATTCTGATGTTAAAGAACGCATGGATTCCTAGACAGAAACCTTTCAATTAACCTCACTAGATAGTTTTAAAAAAAAAAAAAAAACTTATCTTTCATCAGTCATTCACCTCAAGAAATACAGGGTCAGCCTTTATCTTAATAACAAAGAGAACACCTTAATCATGGCAAATCAGCTGCAAACATCAAAACAGTAAGTTTGCAGAAGTCAAATGCCCTCTATTAAGTAAATTAAGATGAGGGTCTCACCAGGGGCCAGTTACCTTGACAAGAGCAGAGAGGAAAGCTTGTCTCTGTCAATCTTTCCTCAGAAAATGCAGCATTGATTAGACTTGACACGCATTTGTGTCTGAAGAGCAAGAATGAGCAATAAATAAAGGAAGATATCCAGCATCATCTTCCCATGCCATACACACAGGACACCCATACCCCCTCTCAGCTTTGGACAGCTCTTTTTGTCTCCATAGTAGAAAGTTCAACAGCTTACTAGGAAATCCTGCAACATAAAACATGTTCCACATAGCCAGGCATGGTGGCGCACACCTTTAATCCCAGCACTCGGGAGGCAGAGGTAGGAGGATCGCCATGAGTTTGAGTCTACTCTGAGACTCCATAGAAAATTCCAGGTCAGCCTGAACTAGAGTGAGACTGAACCTCAAAAAACAAAACAAAAAAAAAAAAAACAGGACATGTTCCATTTTTACACATGCGGAAGTCAGGCAGGGAGTGGCCGTAAGTGGGACAGGCAAGTGATTGCATACAGACTCTATACTGGGCTAGGTTCTGCAGGTGTTTACCAGGAGCAACACAAGAGCATTCTCTGCTTCCACAGCCTTTGATTTGAGAAAAGAAGCCGGGAGAGTAGGCAAACATTTCAGAGAAGCGGTAGGTAGATGAACCAGGGTGGAAGGACCATAAATCTAGTAGGTGGATTATAAAGAGTGACCAGGATACAGCCAGAGAAAGTGACCTTGGAAGGGTCAGTTTGAAATGGCAGGAGGCAGTGCTGAGAACCCTTCTGCCCGCAAAGCAGGTGCATGCACAAAGTCACACCAGGGTGAGGAGGCTCTGGACACGGAGGTGAGAAATAGGGGGCAAGTGCAAACATCTGCCTCTGCCCCCACCTTCTACAGCATCAGGCTTCCTGGAGTTGCATGATGTGAACCCTGAGATATGGAAAAATTTGACCATGGGTCTGTAAAGTAACTATTGAGCCCAGAAGCCAAGATCCCCCAGTGACCTTCTGGCTGACCTTGTGGCCAGGGATAATGAATCTATACTCCCAAGACCTCTTTACCCAATCTCTGCTTATACAATATCCAGGGTAGCCAGAGGTTAAGGGACTTCACATCTCACTGGTCTGATGCCAAGTAAAAGAAATTTCCTCTGCTGGCTTCCTCCTTCAGCTTAAGGCTTTGGGGTGTGAAGAAGGAAAGCACTGAGGGAAAGGGAATATGGTGTATAACCCCATGCCACTGTCACTGTTGACACTGTGAATTGATTTTCAAAGTCCTCAGACAAGAAATGTTTCTTTTTTTTAATTTAATTTTTTTTTAATTTATTTGAGAGCAACAGACACAGAGAGAAAGACAGATAGAGGGAGAGAGAGAGAATGGGCGCGCCAGGGCTTCCAGCCTCTGCAAACGAACTCCAGATGCGTGCGCCCCCTTGTGCATCTGGCTAACATGGGACCTGGGGAACCGAGCCTCGAACCGGGGTCCTTAGGCTTCACAGGCAAGCGCTTAACCGCTAAGCCATCTCTCCAGCCCAGAAATGCTTCTTATTTAAGTCAACTTTATTTTTATCAGAGGTCTCTGGGGAAACAGAATGTATAGGGCAGATGCACTCCAACTTACAACAATTCTATTTAGGATTTTTTAACTTTATCATCATGTAAAAGTGATGTGCGTTTGGTGCAAACTAGACCTCAAATCTTAAATTTTAGTCTTTCCTGGACTGGAAATATACAGTTTAATACTCAGCAAGCTGCTGTTCTCTGTTACTCATGCTGTCCAGAGGGTAAAAATGATGACTGTACCATGTCACTAAGACACCATATTCCTTAGATCAGAGCCTCTGAAATGTTCCCACATTTTCTTCAAGACATTTTTGTGTGGCTGTAGATGAATAGGTATACAAAATAGATACACACATCAAACACTTACTGATAGTAAGTCATGAAGAAATTAAAGCATTTCTTCAATATACATATAATTTTATCATTTATTACAAAAGGGAGAAAATTTGCATATTAACAAGGTATGTGTGCTTGTTTAGTTTTCCATGAAGAATTAAATCCTTGCTGAATACTTGATGTTGCAGGACACGGAGCATCTTGGATGTTTCTCAGAGTTGATCAATATTTTGAATTTATACTTATCAATGCAGAGAATACTGCTTCACATAAATACAGAATACAAAACAGCAGAAGTATTCTTAGAACCACTTCAGAAATTCTGTCCTAACTCCAAACCAAAACTCATTTAACAATTCTTTTTTTTTAAAATTTTATTTTTATTCATTTATTTGAGAGAAAGAAAGAGGCAGACAGAGGGAGGGAGAGAGAAAATGGGTGTACCTGGGCATCCAGCCACTGCAAAGGAACTCCAGACGCATGAGCCACCTGGTGCCTCTGGCTAACGTGGGTCCTGGGGAATTGAATCTGGGTCCTTTGGCTTTGTGGGCAAATACCTTAACCATCTTTCCAGCCCCTCATTTAACAATTCTTCATGCTACTTAAATCAGCAACTCAAATAAGTTTTTTTTTAAATCAAACATTTGAACACAAAACAATCTAAAGATATGCTAATTTGGTACTTTGAGGAATGATGGTAGGAAGATATTAAATGTGTTCATTTCCATAATTAAACTATTGTGTTTCTATAAGAGTAGAAAGCTCTGTATGCACAGTAAAAATAAAACAAACCCTGCAATTCATAACACGGTGGTCTTGATTCTGAAGCTCTGTGTTGCAAGCAGTGCTTGCTGGCACGGTGCGGTGACAGCTCACAGAACCCACGGGGCAGAGGAAAGGCCGCCGTGAAGCTGCACCACGCAGCACGGGCGAGTGTGGTCAGAAGACCACGGATTCATCCTGCATTTGATTCTGAATTAATTTCCGGTTATCATGCATTCAGAAACCTTTTATGTTGGGCAAATTTTTCACAATTCACTGCAGTTACAGAACCTCAGGTGGGTCATGCATGATCCATGGCTTCAGGAGCCAGACCTCTCAGATCACGTGATACTTAATGTTGACTTCCAACTTGTTTGGATAAATAAATGACTAGCGCATTGGGGAAAGCACAGGTTTGGGTATATCTATGAGGTAATTTCTAGAGAGGATAGACTGAAGGAGAAACGTCTGCCTTGAATGTGTGTGGCATCATCCAATGGGCGAAGGTCCCAGACTAAATAAAAAAGGGAAAATGTAGCTGGAGAGATGGCTTACTGGCTAAGATGCATGCCTGCCAAGCCAAGGGACCCAGGTTCAATTCCCCAGGATCCACATAAACCAGATGCACAAAGAGGTGCATGTGCCTGGAGCTCCTGAAGGCCCTGGCGCACCCATTCTCTATCTGCCTCCCTCCCTCTCTCTCTCTCTCTCTCTCAAACAAACAAACAATTAAAATAGAAAGTTTTTTTTTAAAGGGAAAAGGAAGAAATCCCACTGGGTGCCAGTATTCCTGTTCTCTACTTCCTGCTTGAGCAGCACCTCCACGCGGGACCTGGCTCACTGCCACGCCTTCCTTGCCATGATGGGCCTGAGCCGTAGTCTGAAATAGTCCCTTTTTCCCTTAAGTTGCTTCTTCTCATATGTTGGGTCACAGCACTAAGAAAAGGAACACCAGAGCGAGTGGGATGGCCCAACAGTCAGTTAAAGGCACTTGCTTTCAAGCCCATTGACCTAAGTTCAATCTTCCTCAGCACTCCTGTAAAACCAGATAAAGCAGCACATGTTTCTGTGAACCCAATGAGTCTACAACAATGGAAGAATCCAGAAGCTCACAAACAGCAGCAGCAGCCGGAGGGGGGGGGGGGGTTTGCAAGGAACACCTTGTCTCAAAAGAAGGTAGGTAGATGGAGCCAGGCGTGGTGGCACAGGCCTTTAATCACAGAACTTGGGAGGCAGGGGTAGGAGGATCACCATGAGTTCAAGGCCACTCTGAGACAATATAGTAAATTCCAGGTCAGCCTGGGCTAGAGTAAGACCTTACCTCGAAAACACAAAAAAACAAAAAAGTAAATGGAGAGGAGAAACACCCCAAGGCTATCCTCTGACCTCTACATGCATGCCATGGCATGTGGGCATCCAGACATCCAAACACACCATACACATATACACAAATCACTAATAAAAATAGATGGCTAATGGGCTGGAGAGATGGCTTAGCGGTTAAGCGCTTGCCTGTGAAGCCTATGGACCCTGGTTCGAGGCTCGATTCCCCAGGTCCCACATTAGCCAGATGCACAAGGGGGCGCACGCGTCTAGAGTTCATTTGCAGTGGCTGGAAGCCCTGGCGCGCCCATTCTCTCTCTCTCCCTCTATCTGTCTTTCTCTGTGTGTCTGTTGCTCTGAAGTAAATTAAAAATGAACACAAAATATTTTTAAAAAATAGATGGCTAAGGCACTGGGGAGATGACTTAGCAGTGAAGGCGCTTGCCAGAGAAGCCTAAGGACCCAGATTTGATTTCCCTGTACCCATGTAAACCAGATGCACGAGGTGGTACATGCATCTGGAGTTTGTTTGCAATGGCTAGAAGCCCTGACATGTCCATTCTCTCTCTTTCTATCTACCTCTTTCTCTCAAATTAATAAATAATGTTCTTTTAAATAAGTGGATAAGACACTTGCTTGCAAGGCCTTCTGGCTTAGGTTCAATTCCCAGCATCCACATGAAGCTGACTGCAAAAAGTAGTACATTCCTCTGTTATTCGTTTGTAGCAGGAGATGCTAGTGTATACATACATACACAATAAAAATAATAATAGCCTTTCCGGCAGTGACGACCTCCCTGCAAGAACATGCCTCTCGCCAAGGATCTCCTTCACCCCTCTCCAGAGGAGGAGAAGAGGAAACACAAGAAAAAGCACCTGGTGCAGAGCCCCAATTCCTACTTCATGGATGTGAAGTGCTCAGGATGCTATAAAATCACCACGGTCTTCAGCCATGCACAAACAGTGGTTTTGTGTGTCGGCTGCTCCACTGTCCTCTGCCAGCCTACAGGAGGAAAAGCAAGGCTCACAGGGTGTTCGTTCAGGAGGAAGCAGCACTAACGGCAGCCTGACCAAGATGAATGGGAAATGATCCCAATAAACACGTTTTGGGTAAAATAATAATAATAATAACAATAACAATAACAGATAAATTGTAAATAATTTTTCAAAATCCAAATAATAGAAAAAGAAACAGAATAGATTATGTGTATTAAATGTTTAAATGAAACTTTTACTTATTTTCAGTTTATGATGGCTTTATCAGAATATAACTCAGCATCTGAATTATGAAGGAAGGAAAGACTCATATGAATAATTGACTCATTTAATTATAGAGGTTCAGAAATTTTCCATCTGGAGAGATGGCTTAGCAGTTAAGGCACTGCCTTCAAAGCCTAAGGACCCAGGTTCTGTTCCTCAGAACCCATGTAAGCCAGATGCACATGGTGGCACATGAGTCTGGAGTTCGTTTGCAGTGGCTGGAGGCCCTGGAGCTCCCATTCTCTCCCTCTCCCTCCTTTTTTTCCTCCCTTTCTCTCTCACAAATAAATAAATAATATGTTGGAAAAGAAGCTAAAGAACACAGAAATCCAAGGGTGTCATCTAAACCAAGTCTGAGAGCTTGAACCAGGTGCTAATCCCAGTTCAAGAACAAGACAAGACTCACATCCCAGCGCAAGCAAGCAGACAGGAAGGGGCTGAGTCCTTCCTTCCCACTGTGTTATAATGAAGCCTTCAATGGACTAAGTGATGCCCGCCCACACTGGAAGGTGTAATCTACTTCAGTGAATCCACCAGTTCAAATGTGAATCTCATCTCCAAACACCTTTGGCAGAGACACAAGAGAAATCATGTTTCATGTGGGCATCTCATGGCCCAGTCAAGTTGACGCATTAAAATTAACTGTCACAGATTAATGGTTCTTTCTTTGAAGTGATGTTTTAAATTACATTTCACATAGCATGTTTTATCTCCACCTTTGTTCCTATGCAAAGTAGAAAGAAGACCATATTTCTGTCCTCAGTTCAGCTTGTCAAGGACTCTTTCTATTCCCAACTTTTTAAAAAAATATTTTAGTTTTATTTATTTATTTGAGAGAGATAATGAGGCAGAGGAAGGGAGAGAGAGAATGGGCATGCCAGGGCTTTCAGCTACTGCAAATGAACTACAGATACATGCACCACCTTGTTCATCTGTCCTGGGGAATCGAAACTGAGGTCCTTTGGCTTTGAAGGCAAGCGCCTTACCACCAAGCCATCTCCGCAGCCCCTCTTCCCAGCTTTTAGCTCTCTTCCATAACCACTATAAGCATTCCTCCCAGCTGAGTCCTACCTTTTCTAGTTTGTTTTCCAGATTCCTACAGGTGCTTGGCTTACCCTCAGTCAACAAAATTTATGAACAATATTTTGTTAGGAGTTGGCTACTCCTGCAGCCCTTCTTAAGCCACCATCAATTCCTCATACAACTCCACTACTGTGAACAGTGAGTCAGCTTTATGAGATTGCTATAGGTGTAGAGATGTTGCCAGAGAGCTCTGAAACATAAAGAAATAAAAAGCTCTGTTCATAATGCTCTGGGTCAAACTCTCACTCAATCAGGCAAATGAAGTTTCCTTTGCCCCACGGGAACTACAAAGTTATAGTGAATGTGTTTGACTCTTTTTATGTTCTTGAAAGCATGTGTTTTCAATGTGTGGTCTGGAACCACTGGTGCCCATAATAAACCTTGGTTAACTCATTTGACACGTGCAGAACACTATAAACGATGCCCCGCTCCCAGTTCCAGTGTATGAAAACAATTCATTTTCATTCCACATATTTGCAGTGGAAAATCAATTTTTATGCTTGTTCATTTTGTCTCTCCCAAAAAAAATACATGCTCCATGAAACAAAGACCTCCTCAGTTTTGTCTGGCATTATGTCCAATGTACTAAATCCAGCACCTGGTCCACAGCAGATGCTGGATCTGTACCTGTTGGATATATGGTTGGATAAAGAATGACAAGAGGAAGCTGGGTGTGGTGGTGCACACCTTTAATCCCAGCACTTTGGAAGCAGAGATAGGAGGATTGCCAAAAGTTCAAGAACACTCTGAGACTACATGGTGAATTCCAGGTCAGCCTGGGCTAAAGCAAGACCCAACCTCAAAAAACATTTTAAAGGGGCTGGAGAGATGGCTTAGCAGTTAAGGCATTTGCCTGCAAAGCTAAAGGATCCGGGTTCAATTCTCCAGGACCCACATGAGCCAGATGCACAAGGGTGCATGCATTTAGTTTGTTTAGGGTGGCTGGAGGCCCTGGCATGCCCATTCTCTTTCTCTCTATCAAATAAGTAAATAAATAAGATATATTTTTTAAAAAACCTTTTTAAAAAAGAAAGAATGATAAGGGGGAGGCTGAAGAGATGGCTTAGTAGTTAAGACACTTGCCTGAAAAGGCAAAGGACCCAGGTTTGATTCCCCAGTACCCACGTAAAGCCAGATAATGCAAGTAGCAGGGCACATGCATCTAGAGTCTATTTGCAGCCATTAGAGGTCCTGGCTTATCCACTCATTTATTCTCTCTCTCCCTCTCTCTCTCTCCCTCTCTCTCTCTCATAAGTAACTTAAAATAAAATATTTTTAAAAGAATGATAAAGGAAAGAAACTCTAAGGCCACTCAAGAACTTTAGAGCTAGAACTGCTCACATACATGTTATCTCTCAAACATCAGTCTTCTCCCACCCAAACCAGGCATTCTCCTGTTTGGACCACAGTTCAGTAAATTCTCTCTATCACACTCTCCAAGGCTCAGGATCCATTGCAGAAGAGGAGGTAGAAAGAACATAAGAACCAAAGGAAGTCTAGGATTTCTTACAATGCTGTCATCTAAACATGAAATGGTCTTGATATTCATAACCTCTCAGTACTTAACACTACCTACACAAGATCTTTATGATAAGAGGAAAATACAATAACACCAAAATAAAGGAGAGACAAATTGCAAGAAGGGGAGGATTTGATGGAGGGTCCATTTGAGAGGGGGAAAATGCATGTGGGGGAGGAATTATCATGGATTATTATCTATAATTATGGAAACTGAATATAAAGTTAAAAAAATAATTTCTGCTGGGCATGGCGGTGCACACCTTTAATCCCAGCACTCGGGAGGCAGAGGTAGGAGGAACACTGTGAGTTCGAGGCCAGCCTGAGACTACATAGTGAATTCCAGGACAGACTGGGCTAGAGCGAGACCCTGCCTTGAAAAACCAAATAATAATAATTTTTTAAGACTCTACAAGAGAAGTGTGGTCACATGCACTGGAGCCAGGGTCCAAGAAATCATTGGGGAGTCTGAGGACTTTTACAGGCTACAGACATTTTAATGCTTTTTTCCTGGTGAAGTCCAGCACAACCAATTGAATTCAAATAATTTAATGGCACTTACTTTACACTAAATATATGGAAAGCTTAGTAAGAAATACTCATCTTCATGTCGGGTGTCATGGCGCATGCCTTTAATCCCAGTACTCGGGAAGTAGAAGTAGGAGGATCACCGTGAGTTCAAGGCCTCCCTGAGACTCCATAGTGAATTCCAGATTAGTCTGAACTAGACTGAGACCCTACCTCGAAAAAAAAAAAGAAAAGAAAAGAAATACTCATCTTCAGACAGAGTAACACTGTTTACTGGTTTATTAAATGGGGTACCATAGGGATCCCAGCCCCTAGCAGACAAGATGGCTTTTCTGAATCAAAAACAACTGGAGCGGCTATTCTTCTTGATAATATGGTAGGCCCTCCATCTCTAGCCCAATGCCAGACTTCTTCCAGCGACGACTACAGGCCCCCTTTCCCCTAAACCTTCTACAAGTTAAGGAGACGTATTTATAATGTAATTTGGAGTCGTGTTTACATAACCTCCAGTTTGGAATAAAAGACTATACCACTGTATTATATGCATTTCTATGCTTTCAGATCTCTTTAACTTCAAAGTTGAAACTTACTTGCCTTCCTTGCACTAACCAAGTTCCTTCCATAAGTGAGGAAGCCTCCTATGCAGAGCAGTACAAAGGTAAAACTGCTGCTTTCAGGAGGAAAGTGTGAGTCAAAGAAGTGAAAGGAAAGTGAGCTACTAAAGCAAGAGATGTGGTTAATTTTCTAATATTTTATTTATTTATTTTCAAGCAGAGAAAGAGAGAGAGCACACTAGGGCTTCTAGCAACCAAAAACAAACTCCAGATGCAAGCACCACTTTGTGCATCAGGCTTTCCATGTGTACTGGAGAATAGAACCTGGGTCATTAGGCTTTGTTGGCAAGCACCTTAACCACTGAGTCATCTCTCCAGCCCCTGGGATGAATTTTCATTTATTTTATTTTTGTATATATTATGACAGGTTTATACTATTATCCTCTTGCCCCAAGTCTCATTACCTTGGGGGCCCTCTGTATCGGTAGAGTTATGATAATCACTGTGGGGTCATGAAGGCCTCGGTCAGTCCCAGTGGCATAGTGGGGGACCATGCCTCAGAGTATTTCTACCCACTCTGTGGCACTTACAGTCTTTCTGCCTGTTGACAATCTGATTTAGTGTTGAGTTATTTGTAGTCTGGATTTCTGCTTTCACAGGGTATTTTTTGGTTTGCTATTGTTTTTTTTTTTTGTTTGTTTGTTTGTTTGTTTGTTTGTTTGTTTTTTGAGGCCGGGTCTCATTTAGTCCAGGCTGACATGACATTTACTATATCATCTCAGGGTGACCTTGAACTCTCAGTGATCCTCCTCCCTCTGCCTTCTGAGCACCACCACATTAAGGCTTGCTTTCATGGGTTTTCATTATTCTAAGTATCTGTCACCATCACCCTGGGGCTGGTTGGTTGTCAGGCTAACAGTAAGAGCAGTATTCATGACATCACTTCCTCTGGAATTTCTCCTGGGCCCTAGCACATATCTCAGGTGTCTTCATGTCTTCACATGTCTTCATGACCTTATAGTGATTATCACGAGAAAGTCACATGGTGGGCAGTCAACTATTTTCTTGTCTTATTGATGGATCTAGGGTCTCATTTATTTCCTCTGCCATCTGTTAAATAAAACTTCTTCAACCAAGCATGAGAACCATTTGGATTAAAGGAGCTATGCAAAGTTGTTGAGGAGATTTTTGGTAAGCAAGCTCACTCTTTCCTGACCATGAGATTCTGAGTTGGTTCCAAGTACCAGATATGAGTTTCCTCCTACTGAGCAGGCTTTGTGTTCAATCAGAAAACAACACTGGAAAGACATGAATTTTGAATTTTACATTTTATAGTTTCTTGAAAGTCACAGACCTGGGTTTAATTTTTCTCTTGTTGCTATAGAAAATAACAATGAGTCGTTGTTACTACCATGAAATAGTCAACTATTACGTACAAATGGTTTTACTTTCTCCACCTCCATTAAAGAGGTCAATGGCTGTCTCAATCTCTCCCTAGCTGACCAGTATGCACATATCCCATTTGTAACCCCTCTGTAAAGCCAGCCTAGCTTTAACAGAGCAGCTTCCAAAATAACATCTTACATAGACTCAGGAGATCCTCAGTTATGAGAAATCAAATATAGGTGAATCTCTTAAAAATCTTTCTTTCTTTTTTATTTCTTAATTTAATAAAATAAACAATAATAAAACTGATGCCATGTCTAGGAAGGAAAGTCAATAACACCAACTGTCATTTCCTCTTAGATGGGCTGACTGTATCTTTCATACATTCCCCTAATAAATAGCTTTAAAGAGATGCTTCTTAAGTTAGCACCTAGCAGAAATTTAAAACTTTTTATCTTCTTCATAACTGGAATAAATACACAAATGTGAGTGCTTCAAGGGTTGATAACTTTCTCCTTCTAAGTTCTGCAATGAGATTTTAAAAAAAAAAAAAACCTCTAAAATGTACATAAACACCTTCCCCTGCATTGGCTAACGGCTGCACCTAAAGTGAGCATATGGGGCCCAGGAGTGGGTCTACCCCTGAGATCACTGAGCATTTGCCCATTTAATTGTGCTTTGGAAGTAAATTATTCTGCTCAGGAACCTGTGACCAGTAGCATCTGGGAATTTGTCCATGATGTTTGATGGAGGTCATCCAATTTACAAGTCACCCACTTCATGTGTTATTTTGACCTCCTTCCTGGAGGTTCTCCTTAAAGATGGTCATCTGGTATATCCTGGACATCCAAAAGTCTTGCTTTTGAATATTTCTGGCCAAAATCTGGCCTCAACTGCCTCTAGCTACCCCTAGATCTACCAGTACAATATGATGTTCATTCTCCTAAAAGTTCAGCAGCTATCATATCACAAGAGCCCTAAGTAAAAGGTAGGTTCTAAGGTCATGCCTGTTTCACCAATTGAAGTAGAGAGTACTGCTTCTAAGTCACTTACCTAGTAAGGAGCAAAGCCCAGATTAACAGTCAGAATCTCTGGGATTAGGCAGAGAGATAACTCTGTCAAGAAAATGCATTAGCCGGGCGTGGTGGCGCACGCCTTTAATCCCAGCACTCGGGATGCAGAGGTAGAAGGATTGCCATGAGTTTGAGGCCACCCTGAGACACCATAGTGAATTCCAGGTCAGCCTGAGCTAGAGTGAGACCCTAACTCAAAAAAAAAAAAAAGAAAGAAAGAAAGAAAATGCATGAGAACTTGCACTTAATCCCTAGAACCCAGGCTTCTTAACATGGTGCATGCGTTTGTAATCTCCATGCAAGGGAGGCAGAGACAGGGGCTTACTGGCCAGCCAGTAAATTGGCTAGGTCCATGCCAGTGAGAGACTCTGTACCCAAAAAGATGGATTGCACTTGAGAAAAGATGCTCATGGTTGTCCTCTTGCCTTCACATGCATGCACACACACCCATATGCACATGAACTCTCTCTTTCTCTCTCTCTCTCTCTCTCTCTCTCTCTCTCTCTCTCTCTCTCTCTCTCTCTCTCTCTCCTTTCCTCTCCTCTCCTCTCCTCTCCTCTTTCTCTCTCTCTCTCACACACACACATACACGCATGCACACAAGTCAGGATCCAGAGCTTCTGCTTTAAGTTCTAGGTAAACTTGCCCTATAGCCAATGCCATTTCATTCAGACATGCAAAGAAATGGAAGAGACAGTAGATTTTGCATGGCTACCATCCACCCATGTTGCTGTGTGGCACCAACAAAGCATTTTATTACCAAGACTAAAACACCAAGAAGACAATTCTCTTACCAGCACCAACAATGTTTAAAATGGATATGTCATGGCATTTTTTTTTTTTTTTGGCAATCCAGGAAATGAAAAGTCTTTCTGATATTTAGAGTACATCCTCGCCTTAATCATCTTGTTAGGAGTCAGAACCCAAAAATGTGTTACTATTCACCTTCCTGGTCTCAAACTCTCTTATAAGTGGATCATGGGGCCATGGCATAGAAACAACAGGTAGAGATGGACAGAACAAGATGCCGTGAAGAATCTATCCTGAGAGCAGGTGGCTGTGTAAAAGCACTGCAGTGCCAGGTAAGATAGGAACAGTGATGTCCGTCCACCCTGATGAGCAACAGGTGGGGCCTCACCAGTCCAGCTCTGTGCCAGGGTCTGCCCACTTTCCTTGCTATTCAGCCTCCCTCTGCTCCTGTCCAGTCAGTCCTCCAGCCTTTCAGGACACTTTGGGGTGTTCCATGGCCTATCAGCTCTTCTCTGCTTATATGCAATGTTTTTTTTTTTCTTGTTTTTTTTTTTTTTTATGCTTGGGCTCGCTAGACCAGAGAGGCAGAAGTGCAGAATCACAAAGGCCTCCATTCTCCATGACTCTCCTGCCAATCACCTCAGTAAAGGGCAGGCAAGGGAATCTCATTTCATGATAAAATCCAGAAACTTGAACTGCTGCGCCCTTAGATAAGACTATCTATCAAGGAGTAAAGGTCATCTCTAAAAGAATTCATTTCTGTGTGGCTGCAATGTGAAATTTACCAGGTCCAGAGATGTCCCAAACAGTTCAAGTTGCTTAGAACTCTGTGGCTAATCTCAGCAGGTCCCAAGGAGTTTGCAGTAATGTAAAACAGCCACAATATGTCTTCAAATTAAAAACAAAATGTTTGCCCAATACTAAAAAAAAAGGTAAGGGAAATCCTTATATCAAATAAGGCTTTTGAAATAAAAATTATTTAGAAATGAAATGATAAGCAAGGTGTAGTGGCACACACCTTTAATCCCAGAACTCAGGAGGCTGAGACAGGATTGCTATGAGTCAGCCTGGGACTACAGAGTGAGTTCCAGGTCAGCCTGGGCTGGAATGAGATCCTACATAGAAAAAAACAAAACAACAACAACAAAAAAAAAAAAAAATCAAGTGGATTACTCACCAGAAATTAATGGTAATACCCTACTGCTTAAGACACCATAGCTGTAGGCACAGACCATGGAGAAACCTGGCTGGAATCGAGAAGAGACCCAGTCCCCAGACAATTAGCCCATCTAGTTCTGGAAGGTGCTACATGAGCCACCAGGGGAAAGTGGTCAATACCTGTCCAAGCAATTCAAAATCTAGGCTACTCAGAAGCAAACAACATGACATGATGCTCACACAAGTGCTTTAGTGGCACACAGCCATGGTGGGTAACCAACTGTTCTTGGATTGGCTAACAGATCTGCTCAGTGGAAAGGAAACCGTATCTGGAACTGGGAAACAAGATAATGGTTCTGCTTTCTATCATCAAGCTCCCACTAACCTTAGACTATAAGAGAGTCTATACCCTTTTAATTCTCTCTAAATTAATAATGGTTATCCCATTTAACCAGTGCTGACTTCATTCTCCGTTGGAGAATCTGCTTCTCTTTTTCTGACGGGAGCTGGACCTAAGGAGATAAACAACCTAGTGCACTCCACCCTGGCCCAAGCTGAAACCACAAAGGAATTGGGGAAATGAGCAAGAGTCTTGCTTCCTTAGTGAATCTGATATCAGCACAAGGGTGATAGAGATAGACACTGAGGACACTCAACAACTACCAAGCCAGAGATCCAGATGTTCCTAAGTGCCCGTCACTGAAGTAGACTTAAAATGCTCCCAGCATGGCTCAGGGAATTTTGCAGAAGAGTGTGGAAAGATCGTTACAGCCAAAGTCAGGACATTTTGCACAGAGACACTGCCTCTCCCCCATAGCTGACGGCTGCCCCCACAATGCATGACCCACAATCCCCATGGGGTTGACCTGCATCCCCAGTGAGAAAGGCCTCTTCAGAAAAGGGACAGGAATGAGAAAAAGGATGGTTCCACATGTGGTGTTTACATGCTAAGTATGTCCATATCTAGAAAAAAAATCAAGTGAATGAGACTGAGTACAGGCTACAATTCAAGATCATGGACCACAGGAATGGAACAAGACAGGATGAGAAGTGGGGAAAGGACAAAAGCAAACATGTGTTATGAAAGCACAAAAGATGCCATGTTTGCTGGAGGACATAAGAGGAAGGGAGGAAGAGAAACAAAAAAATGTATGAAAACTCCATAATGAAAACCAATTTTAAAAACCAAACACAGAATTTGTTCATACAGTAAAGCTCATAATTAATAAACAAAAAAAAAGAAGAAACTGCATCGAGAATAAATCTCACCTGACTCAGAATGGTTATCACTGATAAAATAAAATTCATTAAAAATAATCAAGTGTGAGCCGGGCGTGGTGGCGCACCCCTTTAATCCCAGCACTCGGGAGGCAGAGGTAGGAGGATCTCCAAGTGTTCGAGGCCACCCTGAGACTTCATAGTGAATTCCAGGTCAGCCTGAGCCAGAGTGAGACCCTACCTCGAAAAACCAAAAAAAAAAAAAAAAATCAAGTGTGACCCACCAAAGGTTAATGCTAAGACACTACTGCTGAACATACCATATGCTGTTGGTATGAAACATGGAGCAACCTGGCTGGAATCTGGAAGAGAGTCTGTTCACAGACAGTTAGCTTGTCTAGTCCCAGAAGGTGCTACATGAGTGACTGGGGGAAAATGACCAGCAAATGTCCAAGCAACTCAAGGTCTAAGCCACTCAGCAGCAAAAAATCTGACATGATGTTCACACGAGTGCAACAGTGACTCACAGCCATGGCTGACAAATCCACTCAGTGGAATCGAACCCATAGCTGGAACTGGGAAACAAGCCAGAACCATAACCAAAAATGAGCCTGCTCTCCAATAGCAAGATTCCATCAACCATGGGCTACAAGAGAGCCTACACCTATTAAATTCTCTCTAAAATAATAATGGGTATCCATGTATCTTGCACTGACTTCTCTTTTTCATATGGATGTAGATCCTGAGGATAGAATCAGCCCATCGTACCTCACCAGGGCTTCAGCTGAAACCACAGAGTAATTGGAGAAATGAGCAAGAGTGCTGCTTTCTGGGCGAACCTGGTACCAGCACAAGGGTGAAGGAGATAGACACAGAGAACACTCAATTCCTACCAAATCAGAGATCCAGAGACACAGAAGCTCCCAAGAACTCATCACTGAAGTAGACCTAAAACAAACCCAACATGGCTCAGGGATTTGGGGAAGTGGGGGCAGAAAGATTGTGAGAGCCACATGTTGGGTCATTATGCACAGAGACATTGCCTCTTATCCATAACTGATGGCTACCCCACAATTCATGACCCATATTCCCCAATGAAGAAGGTCCCTGTGGAGGTGGGAGGACAGGGAGGAAACTAACAATGGTACCAACATGACTGTATACACTCTGTGTACATAACTAATAATTTTTTTAAATAAACAGGTGAATAAAAGCTGAAACATGCAAGATAAATAAATGTCTGGCTTTTACTTCTGACTGGACACTTTTCAAGGCTACGGGTCTTTGTGGAGTGGCTTTGAAACATGCACCTGCCACAAAATAATTTTTAAATTTTTTCTACTCAGAAAGCCTATCCATTGAAATTCCCAGCTGCTTATAATTGTTTCTGGTTAAGATTCCCACACATGCTTGCTCTATTCATCAAATGTCTTGTGTGTAAAAATACGCAGGTGAATCAGGAGAGTCCTTGTCCCTGAGAACTTCCAGGTTACTGGGGAGATGGCCTCTTGAGCCTCACAGTGCAGTGTGGCACGAGCTGAGAGACTCAGAGAGTGTGCTGAGAGCAAAGACGGGGAGGAGCTTCCTGGGGAAAGACAAGCAACATTCAAACAGACCTCAGAGGAAAAACGCCGCCAAGCTGTCCTAGCGAACAAATCACCAGCTTTTTTTTTTTTACAAGCTTCAGGTGCTATATCCATTCCTCCCCTCCTAGGGGCACTCTGTTTGCTTTTGAGGATTTACCACCACAACCTTGTGCATAATCACGGCAAGAAGGGAATTCCAAATACAACGAGATCCTTCCTCTCCACACACAGAGTAACCAGGCGTGGGAGAAGAGACCTGTGGGTCATGCTCAGCCAGCAGGCCTTCTTCTGAGACTTTGCATGCAGAGCAAATACTTCAAGAAGAGAAGCAATATGACGGAGAGTGGCATTTGAAAGGGGAGAGTGAGGGGAGGAAGGGAATTACCATGGGATATTGTTTACAATTATGGAAGTTGTCAATAAAAAATAAAAATTAAAAAGCAAATAAATAAAAGAAAAGAAGCACCACCAGTGGTAAGTCAAACAGTATTCCAACCAGTGTCTGAGGGTCATGAGGCTATTGCCACCTATCCAGGCTTCTCAAGTCCTTTTTTCTTCCTGCCCTCTCCTAAACCTGGTCCTCCAGCCTGCCTTGTGTACTCTGAGAACCTCTCATAGTTTCTTCCTGCAGGACCCAATGCCCATACCCTTCCACTACACTCTCATTTGCTTACATAGCCAGAATTATTAGAGAGCCACTGAAACTGGACTGTTCACAGGAAGTTTAGGACCCACCAACACTCTCCTATCAAGGTCAAATCATCCCTGAGGAAGACCGTCACTTATTCTTCCTCCACTGCTAACCCACCTTTCTTATCGTTGGTCTTTCCTCTCAAATGTCCAGCTTCTCATTTGAAAATGTACGGCCTCAGAACCAAAGCAGTTATTTTATATGAGAACTTTTAGCAATACCTAGGCCCTAGTTACAGATGGGCAGCATATCCACCCTCGCAAGCCTTTGAAAACAATTAAATGTAATGTCTGCAGGTTGGCCACATATAGATTACTGAGCCGGAAAATGATGTTAGACCTCAAATATCCCTGATTCAGTTTTATGGGTAATTAAGCTGAAAGTGCTGCTGGGGCTTGAGAAATCAATTAAGTTGAATGTATAGAATAGAATGTCCATCTCCACAGCTTGTGGGGGGAGGTGTTGGGGGAGGTGCTGCCAGGCCAAATGGCTGCTGGAACTTTATGCTGATCCTCCACGAACAATATGAAGGAACTCACAGTGAAGAATTATTACTGAGAATAACTCAGCTACCAATACTATATATCAAGAGCTCCAAGAGAGCAGGACAAAATCCACTTTGTTCATTGCCAAATCCCCAAAGCCTAACACGCTGCAGAAAGTGTTCTGTGTATATATTTTTGAATCACTGAATGTCAGACATTGGGGCTGAACACTTTATCTACCTCATTTGATTTAATCTTCCCAGCACTATGGTAGGTATCCTCCTCTGCAGCAGATGTGTCAATGCTCTGAGTAGTTAAGCAACTAGGAAGTGTGAAGTTAGGACTTGAATCCAGGCTCAGATAAGTCCAAGGCTTCCATTCTTAAGGCATGATGGTGTGCCTCCTCCCATTCCACTGCCTGAGCACCAGCACTATAGGAGCCTCCTGCCTAGTGAAGGGAGCAGATACGGATAGAGTTATTGCTAGGGGAAGTTGAGCAGGCTAGAACAAAGGAAGTGACCAGAAGCAGTGCCCGCATGCCCACTACCACGGCCATGGTCAACTAGTCTTGCATAACTATCTGCTACTCTTACCTCCTCACTGATTTCTCCTTTCCAAGTTAACTCAACGGACATCCACTAATTGCTCTCCTAACACACAGTGAGATCATGGCATTCTCCTCCAAACACCTGTCATAGGTTCTGCCATGGCCATCAGGTAGGAAGTCAGGAGCTATGGGACTTAATGTGTTCTGCACCAGTAGCATCACCAAGAAGACTATCAGAGATGCAGCCTCTGACCCTTCCCCAGAACCTCTAAATCCAAACCTGTACTGTTATGAAATGGTCCAGTTAATTCATAAGTGTTTCAGAGTTGAGAAAGCCAAGCACTAATGTTCTCAATGACTCTTTCAAGGTCATTTGAGCTAGCACTCTTTATATCAAATCTCATCCCCTCACACCTCATAATCCAGCCACTATGAACATCCTACTGACCCCTGTCTGTGCTACTCTCTCCCTGTGCTGCTCCTGCCCCTCTGTCCTACTTCTTTTTTTTAATATTTTATTTTTTTGAGAGAGAGAGAGAGAGAGAGAGAGAGAGAGGAAGAGAGAAGAGAAACAGATAGAGAGAATGGGTTACCAGGGCCTCCAGCTGCCACAAACAAACTCCAGATACATGGGCTACCTTCTGCATCTGGTTTTTATGTGGGACCTGGAGAATCAAACAAGGGTCCTTTGGATTTTCTGGCAAGCACCCTAACAGCTAAGCTATCTCTCCAGCCCTGTCCTACTTCTTGTGGCCCTGGAAATACTCATCACTCCTTGGGCTTTAGGTAAAGAACCACTCCTCCTCCGGTAGGCTTCCTTGCCCTCCATGCCTGCATTCAACCCCGGCTATGTAACCACTTCCTGCCATGCTCAGAGACCAAGCCTGTTGTACGGTAAATCATGAGGAAAGGTGCTGGGTCTGCCTTGGTCCCGTCATATCCCCATTTACCTAAATAAAGAAGTTCCTGGTGTGACATATTTCATAAAGTAAATCAGATTACCAAAGAAAAACACATTCAACTTCCTCACTATCCTATTAACCAGTCCACACTGCATTTTCTAATCCCCTGAGTTTAGCAAAAACAGATGCACAGAATCTACTTAAACAGTTTCTCTCCCCATTGACTTTTGCAAGGAATCAATAGTCAAGTGACAGATATCTGATGCCAACACACAAGCCTGTACATGCTCACCCACACAAAATGACAACAGTCACTGAGCTAACAGGAAAAGGAATTCATATGCTCAGATCAAAAGGGTGTAGGAGCTAGCAAGAGAAGGAAGTCTACACACGTGCTGAGCTGCAGACCAGCACAGGAAGACCTAGGGAGCTCCACGGGAGGGTGGGGAAGGGAAGGACACCAAACAGGCCACAAAGAAGAGGAGCTCCGGGCCTTACCTAAAGCTGTCTGCTTCTCATTTTTTAAGAACTCTGGAGGATAAATTCAAACCTTCTCTAATTTTGACAATTCCCAGGCTGAAAGAGGCTATGTTGAAATGGTAAAATTTGGAACTCTTCACACCCATAGTGACAACTTAAATCATCTCGTTTTCCCAATTCCAGTAAGGCCCTGTCTTTCTACCATTTTACACAAACATGTACTTGAGCTAACATAAAGTTACTGACAATTCACAGAATAGAAAATAAAATTAAATTGGTTATTGTCAGCCCCCGCCTTCCCTAGAAAATGTCACGAAGGCAGCGTGACAACAGAAAAGCTAACTAACTTCAGAACTTATTAAGATTTCACTTTCTGCAACTTCCAAGAAACTAAGCTCAACTTCAAACTCCTCGTCAGATGCTGTCTACCTTGCCCACCCGCCACCTACCTACAGGCTGTAGGTCCCCCTTCCTGGCACCCATGGCAGGGATCTTGCAAAGATGTGGCTTCCAGAAGCTCATCCCTATTGTGCTCCAAGCAGCCATTAACTGATCAGAGCTGGGATTCAAAATAAACCTTTGCTTTTGCTGAGTCAGAGCTGATTTTCTTCCTTCCTCCCATGAAGCACACTTGGCTCAACCTCTATGACCCATCATCCAAACATTTTGATTTGAATCAAAGTCCCTTTCCCATGCATATTTTGAACACAGAGGTCTTTCTTGAATCAAATCCAATGTTAATCCAGTTAATGCCTTTCTTCTTATAGTGCTTTTAACTTTCTCAGAAGCATTATAAATTACAATATTATTTCACTATCAGAAAATCCCTGAGTGCTAGGTTAAGTGAGTTGTATTATCTCCAAGAGATAATAACTAAGGCCTAGAGGGTTGAAATGAATCACAGTAAAATATCAAGTGACGTAAAGGAAAAACTGGGTTGGACATCTAGTGGGCCAAGCTGCCACTTAATATTCTTTGCAGTACATCATGCTGCCTTGGGGAAGCCTCTTCTGCTGGGTTATTCTTCTTCACTTAAACTCTACGCACACAACACACACATACATACACCTCTATGCACACAAAAAATAACATGCATACAAAGAACATGCACACAGAAAAAAATATCTACATAAAAAGGGAAAGAGCAGCACGCTGACACATATCATCATGTACACGCCCAGAAAGAGACAGAGAGAAGCACACACACACACATAGAGAAGCACACACACATAGAGAAGCACACACACACACATAGAGAAGCACACACACATAGAGAAGCACACACACACACACATAGAGAAGCACACACACACACACACATAGAGAAGCACACACACACACATAGAGAAGCACACACACACACACAGAGAAGCACACACACACACATAGAGAAGCACACACACAGAGAGAGAAGCACACACACAGAGAGAGAAGCACACACACACAGAGAAGCACACACACACACAGAAGCACACACACACACATAGAGAAGCACACACACAGAGAGAGAAGCACACACACACACAGAAGCACACACACACACATAGAGAAGCACACACACACACAGAGAAGCGCACACACACACACACACAGAGAAGCACACACACATAGAGAAGCACACACACACAGAGAGAGAAGCACACACACACACAGAAGCACACACACATAGAGAAGCACACACACACTCATAGAGAAGCACACACACACACAGAGAGAAGCACACACACACAGAGAAGCACACACACACAGAGAAGCACACACACACAGAGAAACACACACATAGAGAAGCACACACACACATAGAGAAGCACACACACACACACAGAGAAGCACACACACACACAGAGAGAAGCACACACAGAGAAGCACACACAGAGAGAGAAGCACACACATAGAGAGAGAAGAACACAAGGAAAGACACCCAGAGCACATACCTGTAACCCTATCATTTAAGAAGATCAGGATCAATTACAAAGTGAACCTGTCTGAATTCAAATAAATAAATAAATAAATCTAGGGAGACTCAGAGATGCATAGAGAAAGGCATAAACACACTCACTGATAAACACAGTGATCCACATATAGAGGCATACAGACATGGACACTCATGCAAAGATACAACAGACACAGCTAAATAAACATATACATGCAGATACAAACACACGGGAAGACAGACAAGCACAGTATGTAACAGCTTCCTGTGGGACTCTATCTGTATAAGCCTTGGATGGCAGCCTGGCTCTGACTTTGTTCAAGCAGGCCTCCCTTTGTGAACTCAGTGAAAAGAGCATGTTAGATGGGAAATGACGGCTCTTAGTAGAACTGGCATGTGGCGATCTGTACAGCACTCATCCACATATCAATCAATCATTCACAACCTAGTTTGTGTTGAGATATTCTCAGAGGCTGCCCTGCTTATTATGAGGAATCAGGGATGCATTGTAGCTGTCACATTGGGCTCTGATGACCCCATCTGGAGACCAAATCCCTATTGTAACTGTCACATTTGCTTGAAGAACGCACTATTTGTGCCATCCTCTGATTCCCCAAGAACAAAAGCATTTGATCTTGGTGCTAAAAAATGTAATGGATCTCTGTAAAGACGCAAGGGGAGAGAAGGAACAATATAAGGGAGAAAGGGAATTCAGATCATGATCTTCTTGGGGTCTTGAGCAATAGGCATAATGAAAGACATCTTCATACTCTTCCTTTAACATTTCCTAATTAGGCCAGGATCTCCTTACAGAAAATATCTGCCCACAGGATTGACAACCTATTCAAATCTACTCTCCTTTCTTTCAGCTCTCTTCCATATGCTAAGGTCGCAGTTAAGAATTTGCCCACCTCATGGCACCTTATACTCAGGGAAAACCATTAGCTCTTTATCCCAAATTAGATGAATAATAATGATGCAATATGAGCAGTGTTGATTATATCAATTGTGCCCAATTGTGCCACTGATTGGAGGTGTGCATAGGGCCCAATTCTAGTGAATGTTGTTTGAAGAGAAGCCTGTTGGTGGAGTTTCTGGGAACATTGAAATATAAGGCTGTGGCACAGAACTGCAGGCCTCTTAACAGAATGAGAGGTGCTGGTTCCCGTCATTAACACAGGGCAGAAACGTTTTAGTGCTGCAAAATCTTTGATATTCTTTCTACAAGAAATAAAATCTGGGGCTGGAGAGATGGCTTAGCGGTTAAGTGCCTGCCTGTGAAGCCTAAGGACCCTGGTTCGAGGCTCGGTTCCTCAGGACCTGTGTCAGCCAGATGCACAAGGGGGCGCACATGTCTGGAGTTTGTTTGCAGTGGCTGGAGGCCCTGGAGCACCCATTCTCTCTATATATCTGCCTCTTTCTCTCTCTGTGTCTGTGGCTCTCTCTCTCTCTCTCTCTCTCTCTCTCTCTCTCTCTCTCTCTCTCTCTCTCCATATATGTGTGTGTGTGTGTGTGTGTGTGTATGATTAAATCAAATTATCCTCAGTAGCAAGGAAATATTGGAATAGCTGACACATTAGAGTACCATGAAACAGCAACTCTGAAAATATCAGAGACTACAACTTGCCATATATATATATGGGGGGGGGGAGACCAAATCTATGTTTCCCTTTCTTGAGGTCAGAAGTGTTTTTAACCACGTCAGCCCATAGTGTGTGGCAGAAGAGACCCTAGGTCATAAAAGGTCATGCAATACCTGCCTGTTCGTTTTCATATTCCCTTCTGGCATGTTTCCACGGAGGAAAGCCATCTTCCATGGAAATCATCTGAGTATCTCAAGTGGAGGCATCCTGGGTATAACCTCTGCTAAGCCCAGCCCAGGCTTCTAGACATAGGTCAACGATGTCATTTTGAAAATAGATCTTTCAGCTCCAGCTGTCCCAGATCCACACTTTAGGTCAACGTTCATCATCCAATTCACCTCCAACCACTTAAAGCTTCCCCATGATCATGAGACTGGAACACACCATCTCTACCAGTGCCCTGATATAACATCTCACCTACAGAATGCATTTGGCATGACATTTAGGTAGCTTTTTATGCAGTAAAAATAACTGGATAAATGATAAAGTAAAAGAACGGTGAAACTACTCCCTAATGGCAGCACTGTGTGGACACACTAAGCAGTGTGAGAGCTGCCACTTCTCTAGGCTGCTGGTTATAGGAACTTCCTCTCAGGTTCAGGCCCTTTTGAGATAATGTGTAACTTTCCTAATACTGCCATAACAAAATACCATACACATGTCTCAAAAAAAAAAAAAACAGCATTTGTTTTCCTCACTGTTCTAGAGAGTAGAAGACCCCAAGATCAAGCTCTTGGCAAGTTTATTATCTCTTGAGATCTCTCTCTCTCTCCTTACAGACTATGATTTCCTATATCCTCACATGGTCTTTCTCACCTATGTGTACATCCCTGGTATATCTCCTGTGAATCCAAATTTCTTCTTCCTAGATGTCACACTTGAGTTAGAACCAACATAAGAGCCTCTTTTTAACTTCATCATCTCTTCAAAGGCCCTGTCTCTAAATACAGTCATATCGAGTTAGTAGGAGTTGTGATTTCAATGTGTGGATTTTAGGAAGATAAAATTCAGTCTATAACTGGTGAGTCCTTTATTGCTGAAATTATCCATAAAAATGTCAGGGAGATGATTAAATCAAATTATCCTCAGCAGCAAGGAAATATTGGAATAGCTGACACATTAGAGTACCATGAAACAGCAACTCTGAGAATATCAGAGACTACAACTTGCTATTCAATGAGACTCAAATACATGTTCACTTCTCTTTTTCACATCTCTGATCCTCTACAGGGCTTGCCTTATTCTCCCAGAAGCCTCACACCAAGCAGTACTTGATTATTCTCACACAGATGCAACATCAGTCCTCTAGTGAACTATGAGAAGACTGATGGGAATAAAGCCAGTACCGGGAGTTCTTAGGGAAAGCAGCAATTCTTGCATTGTTACATAAAAGGATTAACCCAGGCTTCTCAGCTTCCCACAATACTCTACCACAGGCCTGCCCACTTTTGCTAGAACATAAAACATGCTATGCTGTATTATAATAATAAAAAATGAACCATTATCCAATTCAGTGAAAGCTTGCTCCTGGGCTGACAAAATTCATATTGTAAAAATGTCTGTATTACCAAAAGTGATCTATAGGCTTAATACAATTCTAATTAAACTCCAATTGCATTCTTCACAGAACTATAAAAAACAATATATAAGTTTATATGAAAAGCCAAAGCAATCCTAAGCAGAAAAAATACTGCTGGAGATATCACAATAACTAACTGAAAATTATACTACAGAGCTATAGTAACAAAGACAGCATGATACTGGCACAAAAATAGACAGTTAACCAATGTAACAGAATAGAAGAATGAAAAATAAACACACAGACACGGACATGCAATTCTTGACAAAAGTGTCAAAACATACACTGGAAAAACAAGACAACTTATTCAACAAATGGTGCTGACAAAACTGGATATCCACCTGCAGAGGAATGAAATTAGATCCATTTATCTCACTGTACACAAAAATCAATTCCAAATGGACAGGCCTTTAGTTTAAAACCTGCAATGTTGAGACTTCTAGAAAACAACACAGGAAAACCATTTCAAGATATAGGCATAGGCAAGAAGTTTCTGAATAGGTTTCCAATAGCAGAGAAAAAAAAGCTCCAACAATTGGCAATTGAAATTACCTGCAGTTAGAAATCTTCTTCACAGCAAAGGAAACTATCACCAGAGCAAATAGACAGCCTGCATATAGGAGCAAATCTTTGCCAATCAAGAGAAAAAAACAAATGGCTAATTTTTTTAACTGTTTAACATCCTTAACCTTAAGGAAAATCTACTTTGAAATTGTATCTTGCGCGTAAGAATGACTACCACAGAGCAATAAATGTTAACAACAATGTGGAGAAAGAAGAACCCTTACTCACTGTTGATGGGTGTGCAAACTGGTATAGCCATTAGAGAAATCAGTATGGAGTCACCTCAAAAATTAACAATACCTGGGCATAGTGGTTCACATCTTTAATCCCAGTACTCAAGAGACAGGAGTAAGAGGATAACTGTGAGTTTGAGGCCAGCCTGGGACTACAGAGTGAGTTCTAGGTCAGCCAGGGCTAAAGGAAGACTCTGCTTCAAAAAACAAATACTATATGACCTGGCTATACCCACATCCAAAGTCTACATCTGAGACTCTTTATTCTAGCTCAGAGATACTTACACATCCATATTTATTGCTGCTCTGTTTACAGTATTAAGGTAATGGAATTAACAAAGATATCCATCAACTGATGAATAGATAATGAAAATGTGGTGTGTATACAGAATGAAATTTATTAGATGGTAAAGAAAAGCAAACTTATGAACATCACGGAAAATGGTGGGATCAGAAAAATGTATTAAGTGAGGTAGCCCAGACTCTGGAATACAAGTGGCATATATTCTCTCTCAAAGACGGATCCTGGGACTTCCAGGTCAGATGGCAGCATAGCAGCCACACCAAAGCAGCCTAGGGAAGGAAGTCAGCAGAAAAACAGCAAAATACACTCTTCTACCAAAAAATGAAGGTGTATAAGTTACTATCAACCACAGCAGAGAAGCAGGAGAGACTCAGATCTTCTAGAAAGGAGGAAACAGGCCAGAATTCCACCAAGGCTCTAGCAGCCCTGACCCACATGTCCACCCACCTGGCCGGTGCAGAATTGCAGGAGCAGAAACCAGGCGACGGGATTTTCCACTCACATCAGCTCCTTGAAAGGTCAAGACACCTGAAGGAAAAGACATCAGGGACCAGCTGAGCAGCTGTTGAAGGAGAACACAAATGGGACCAGCTGAGCAGCTGTTGAAGGAGAACACAAATGGGACCAGCTGAGCAGCTGTTGAAGGAGAACACAAATGGGACCAGCTGAGCAGCTGTTGAAGGAGAACACAAATGGGACCAGCTGAGCAGCTGTTGAAGGAGAACACAAATGGGACCAGCTGAGCAGCTCCCGCACAACTCCAGGCATCCTGCACAGCCTCCCATCCCCCAACCACCAATGCCGCAAACCAATACACACATTCAGCCCCCAGCCATTCGGCATCCAGCATAGCCAACCAGAACACCAGACCTAGCAACCCAAGCAGCATAACAGTCCATAGCACAACAGAGAGGGACCAAGGTGGGCACTCTGCACTGGTGACACTGGAAGCCATCCCAAAAAGTAACGGGGCTTACTTACACAAAGCTAGGTACATAGGTCTACAGTGGAAGTGCTAATCTCTCTTTCCAGGTCAGGGCAGGTTATGTGTTGCATATGATTGATGTATTCTTGGGTTGCTTTACCATTCTCAAATAATCTGTATTTTGGTGTTGACTATTGTTGCCTTTGATGTTTCCTGATTTGTAAGGGCCTTTGTCTTTTTCATCTTTCATTATTGGGGGCAGAGTCTGACTTGGCCCAGGCTGACCTGGAACCCATTTGAGAATAGAAATCTCAACCTCCCAGCTGATAGTATTGAGGATGTGGGGCAATACAAACCCTTAGGGACTTTAGCTTTATTAGATTATATATTTTAATATGTTTATTAGATTGTATGTTACTTCTTCAGTTTCTCTTGGAGTATAAGAGCTATACCTGGAAAGTTAAACTCCTACCCTGAAGATATATGTCATATTTACATGGTTAAGAACACTGCAAATAATCAGAAAACCCAAACATCAAGTTACTCAAGATGTAAAATCTATATTATATTACAAGAAACACAAAAAAATCCAAGACAAAACAATTCCACCAAAAATTACAAATCCATCAGAAATGATCTCCAGTGAGACTGCTTTACATGAAATTCCTGACAAAGATTTCAAAAAATAATTATATATATGCTCAAAGAAATCAAACATAATTAAAGAAGAAAACAAACTCCTGAGGGAATCTCAAGAGAATGCAGGAAACCAACTTAATGAAATAAGGAGGTCAATATAAGACATGAATAAGCAAATAGAAATAATGAAAAAACTACCAATCATAAATACTAGAAATGAAAAACAGAATAAGCCAAACAGAATACTCTGTAGAGAAACTGTAGAGATGGCTTAGCAGTTAAGGCACTTGCCCACAAAGCCTAAGGACTAAGGTTCGATTTCCCCAGTACCCACATAAGACAGATGCATAAGATGGCATATGTATCTAGGGTTCATTTGCAGTGGCTGGAGGCCCATATTCTCTCTCTCTCTCTCCCTCTCTCTCTCTCTCTCTCTCTCTCTCTCTCTCTCTCTCTCTCTTTGCCATTCTCAAACAAATAAATAAAAATAAACAAAAATTTAAAAAGAAAAGAAAACTCTGTATAAAGTCTAACCAGTAAAATGGATTAAGGAGAGGACAGAATATCTAAACTAGAAGATCAAGTGGCAGTTCTAATACAGTCCAACAAAGAGAAAGAAAAACTAATAAGAAGGCATGAATGGAATTTCAAGATATTCAGAACACTATGAAGATCAAACATAAGAACTCAGGGCATAGTAGTAGGAGAATAATTTCACTCCAAAATCATAGCAGGTATATTCAACAAAATCACAGAAGAAAATTTCTCCCAAATAGGGAAAGTGATGCCCATACAGATACAGGAAACCTTTAGTACTCAAAGCAGATAAAATCAGGAAATAACCTGTCACAATCATATTATAATTAAACTACAAAATACACAAACCAAATAAAATATATTGAAAGCAGTTAGAGAGAAAAATCAAGTCACATATAAAGGCAAGTCCATCAGGATAACAGCAGATTACTCAACACAAACTTGAAAAGCCAGAAGGGCTTGGAATGATGTATTCTAAGTTCTGAAAGGTAATAACTGGCAACCAAGATTACTTTATCCAGCAAAGCTATCCATCCAAATTGACAGAGAAATAGGACATGCCACCACAAAAACAGGCTCACAGAATGTCAGAATGGCTCTTATCAAGAAAATAAATGAAAATAAATGCTTGTGAGGATGCAGAAAAGAGGAACCCTTCTACACTGTTGGTAGGAATGTAATCTGATACAGCCATTGTAGAGATCAGTGTGGACATTCCTGAGACAGCTAAAAATGGATTTACCATATAACCCAGCTATACCACTCCTAGGCATATATCTAAGGACTCATCACACTACCTTAAAGATACTTGCACATCCATGTTTATTTTCACTCTATTCACAATAGCTAGGAAATGAAATCAGCCTAGATGTCCCTCAACTAATGAGTGGATGATGAAGAGGTGGTATATTTATACAGTAGAATTCTATATAGTGCTAAAGAAAAAAATAAATTATAAAATTTGCATGGAAATGGGTGGACCTAGAAAGGATTATACTTAGTGAGGAAACCCAGGCCCAAAAAGCCAAGTGCCACATGTTCTCTCTGATATTGGGATCCTAGCTACAAATGTTTGGCCTTATATGTGATTTGGAATGAAACTTGGTAGCAGAGCCCAGTAATCTAGAAAGGAGATATAAAGGAGAGAGGAGAGGGGAGGACTTAAGGGGATGGTATTGTAGATATGTAAGTAGATGAACAGATTACTGGGGGTGGAAAGGCCTAAGTGAGTTCAGGGGAAGAAGTGGAGTAAAGGAAGGGTGGGGAAGGGTTAATCAAAATCTGAGAGGGTATGAATAAGTCATAAGGAAACCTAGCTTTTGGAAAATAGTGCACCCACAGCCATAGATTGTTGCTAGAACAATTTCAGTGCCAAGGATGGGATACCTTCCAGTGAGTTGCTGGCCAGGAAGGTCCATGATGCCCCCCAAAACATTACAGACCATTGCCAAGGTTCTTGATGTCCTAGGAATACATGGTAAGACCCTATTGCTTAAGACTCCACATGCTTGGGCTGCAAGGTCACTGAGAAATATTGCTGAAGCTGAGCTAAAAAAAACTTCCTCCCTGTAGATCAGCTGAGAGAAAACTCAAAAAAAAAAAAAAAGTTGCATGGCTCCATGGGAAAAGAGAAATCACCAGTGGAGATAAACAAAGTGGACACTGCAAGGCTTATATTTGGCCAGCCAGGCCAAATGAGCCAACAGGTACAATAGTGGCATGTCTCTTATGCAGAAACCCACCACTCTGTAATTGGGACTAGAGACCCACTACACAGGAGGGAATATGTGCCTGATACTGAAAGCCTATAATGGGGGAAGTTACGAACCCTAGGGGTTTAACACCTGCTGGTGTCTGGCTAAACTGACATATTATGCTCACTAAACTGCCCAGTAAGCACTTCTCTTAATGTTCATACCCATATATTAATGCTACTCTTACTTTTTGGTTACAGAAGCTTCTCTTTTCAGATGGCAGTGACCTCTGGGATGATTCAAAAGATACTATGGTGCTGAGAAGTGACAGAGGAGTGCTCAGCACTAAAATATCTCTATCACACCTTCCAAGGCTCAGGGTCCATTGCAGAAGAGGTGGTAGAAAGAATGTGAGAGCCAAAGAAAAGGTAGGACTCTTTACAATGCATTCTTCCAGACACAAAATGACCTGGATATCCATGACCTCACAGTGCCTGGCACTACCTACACAAAACTATCATAATAGGAGGAAAGATGATGACATCAAAATAAAAGAGAGACTGATTAAGAAAGGAAGGGATATGATGGAGACAGGAGTTGTGAAGGGGAAGGTGGGGGAGCAGAAATTATCATGGTTTATTATCTATAATTACTGGATGTTGTCAATAAAAAATAAATATGTGAATATTAATATTATATATATGTATATATATGCATATATATATGCACACATATATATGACATGAAGCTAGAAAGGATAGTAAGGGGACCATATGAGGAGGAAACTAGGTGAAAGAGAGGGAAGATAACCAAACATATGTGGCATGAAAGCAGAAAGGCGTCTCCTGATGGTGGAATGATACAAAGGGAGCAGAAGGATTAAGGAACAATGAGAAGGAGGATCAACAAAGACAGATTATGTCTGAAAATGCAATAATAAAGCCAAATACTTTATATTCTAATTAAAAATACAAATATAAAAGTAAATAGCAAAAAAATAAATTAAAAGGCTAGAAAGTCAAAGGAACAAAGAAAGCATCCATGAATTGTGGGATTTTAAGCAATCTAATAAAATTTTATGAAAACAGTAAACTCACAGATTCAACTAATTCATTGAAACCCATACAAGAGCACCAAGGCACGTCATAATTGAGTTTTCTGAAACCAGTGATAATGAGAAAACCTTCAAATCAGTCAGAGGAAAAATATGTGCCAAGTACAGTTATAGAGATAAGAATGGCAGCAGACAGAAAGTCAGAAAACAGTGGGGCAACATCTTGAAGGGACTGAAAAAGTCAGCCTTCAATTCCATACCTGCTGAAGATTATCTTTCAAAAACAAAAGCAAAATAGGGACTTTTTCATATGTAAAAATGCCAAAATAATTTATCACCAGCAGTCATGCATGAAAAGAAATATAAATTTAAACCAATTCGACAGGAAAAAATGTCATAACAAATTGAAATCACATTTTACTGAATGTATTGAAAAGGCCTAGAAATGATCAATATGTATGAAAATAATTTGCTATTGTAAAATTAGATTGAAATGTTTAAGTAATAAAAGTATAGGAGGATGGATCTTCCTTTTATTCTCTTTTTTTTATTAGTCATGTATCTAGTGTGTATACAGCCATGATGGTACATCATTAGCCTTCTCCCTATTGTCCCCCTGCAGACTGTGGGTGTTGCATTGTGGGGGTGGCCTTCAGTTATGGAGGAGAGGTGATGTCTCTGTTCATAATGACCCAACTTATGGCTCTAACAATCTTTCAGCCCCCTCTTCTGCGAATTTTCCTGAGCCATGTTGGGTTTATTTTAGGTCTCTTTCAGTGACAAGAGGTCTTGGGAGTTTCTGTGTCTCTGGATATCTGATTTGGTAGGAGTTGAATGTTCTCTGTGTCTGTCTCCCTCACCCTTGTGCTGATAGCAGATTCACCATGGAAGCATCTCTTGCTCATTACCCCACTAGCTCTATGGCTTCAGCTGGTGCCCTGGTAGGGTTCAATGGGCTGATTCTCTCCTCAGGTTCTGTGTCCATCTGAAAAAGAGAAGCAAATTATCCAATGGAGAGTGAGGTCAGTGCAAGATACATGGATACCCATTATTATTTTAGAGAGAATTTAATAGGTATAGGCCCTCTTGCAGTCCACTATTGGTGGGAGCTTGATATTGGAGACCAGGCTCATTTATGGATATGGTTCTGAATTGTTTCTCCATTCCAGGTATGGGCTCTGTCCCACTGAGCAGATCTGTTAGCCAAATCAAGAGCAACTGGTAACCCACCATGGCTGTGTGCCACTATTTCACTTGAGTGAACATCACATCAGTTTGATTGCTGTTGAATAGCTTAGACCACCAGTCACTTAGACAGATGTTGGTCATTTTCCCCCAGTCACTCATATAACACTTTCTGGCACTAGACAAGCTAATTGTCTGGGGATTGACTCACTTCCAGTTTCCAGCCAGGTCACTTCATGTTCTGTCCCAACAGCATATGGTGTCTTCGGCATTAGGGACTTACCATTACCCTTTGGTGGATCATCAAGTACTCTGACAAAATTCTGTCTTCTTTGGGGAAACCTTGTAGGTCTCTCTGATCAACACATCATTATGGATATTAACCACATGCTGGTACTGGGAGTTACAGGTCAGTGCCAAGGGATAAGAAAGAATAAAAAATATAAGCAACATAAAAGAGAAAGAGAGAGAGAGAGAAAAGCAGGAGAATATTGAGGATAGTCTTCATCATACCTTCTCCAGGCCCCTGTAAATCAGGTATTCTCTCTAAGCACCTAATGAAGGTTCAACTTTTTAGTACGTCTTTCAGGATGTAGGATTTTATGGTACCATTTCTGTTTGGGTCCAGTTTTTTTGTCCCCCCACTTACCCTCTCCTCCTGCCCACCATCCCTATTGTCCAGTCCTTGAGATGTTTATTATGTATGTCAGCATCATGGGCAGATTCAGGTTAGGAGCCACAGATGAGTGAGACCATGCAACAATTAACTTTCTCTGATTAGGTGAGTTCACTGAGAATGATCTGTTCCAAGTTTGGCCATTTTTCTTCAATATTCATTGTGTTATTTTTCCTTTCTTCTGTGTAGAATTCCATCATGTAGATATACCAAATTTTAGTTATCCCTTCATCTCATGATGGACATTTGGGTTAATTCTAGCTCTTACCTATTATGAATTGAGCAGCTAAAAACATGGTTAACAAATCTCTGAGCTGAGGTTTGGAGCTTTTAGGGTAAATGCCCAATTAGGGAATAACTGGGTCTGTTGGTACCTCTATAGTCATCCTTTTAAGGAGTCTCCATATTTCTTTCCACAGTGGTTGTACCAGCTAGCATCCCCACCAACAGTGAATGAGGGTTCCTATTTCTCCACATCCTCACCAGAATTTGTTGTCATTAGATTTTTTTAATGTTTGCTATCCTTACTGGGGTAAGCTGGAATCTCATAGTTGTTAATTAATTTGCATTTCCCTGATGATTATGGATGTTGAACATTTTCTTAAGTGAGTGTTTGCCATCTGTATTTCTTCCTCTGAGAACAGACACAGAGAAGAATAGTTGATAAACCTAAATGATTCTAAAGAAATTGAGGATAGAGAATGTACTTCACTGTAAAGGATGCGTATAGTGAGCCCAATGCTAGCATTTTACTGATTGAGGGATACATGAACACTTTATAAGATCTTGAATGAGATAAAAAAAAATGTAATGTACTTTGATCACTTTCATTCAACATAGTACTAGACTTCTAATCTACATTAATGAAGAAAACTAAAGAAAGGACAGTTGCATTTGCATGTGCCAATAAAAAGCCCCCAAATTTACAGAGTAAAGGATATTGGCCTACAGTATTGTTTTCTTGTTGTTTCTATGCCCATGTTTGGCTTTGGTATGAATCTAACACTAGTCTAGTAGAATGTGTTTAAAAGAATTCCCTACTTTTCAGATATTTTGAAATAATTTAATAATAATTGGTCTTTTTTGTTGTTTAAATGTTCAGTAGAACTTGACAGTGGAGCCATCTTGTCTTGAACTTTTCTTGGTGGAGGGCTTTTTATTCCTGATACAACAATTGCTAAGTATTTGGGTTCATTCCTTCAGGAATAAGAAGATACCGTCTTGGTATCATGTGTATGTTCATGAATGTACCATTTTCTCTAGGTTTTCTCATCCACTGTGGGAGAGCTGCTCAGAGCCATCTCTGCTGACCCTTTGTGTTTCTGTTGCGTCAGCTTCAGTGGCTGCTGTGCCACTTCTGATTTTATGAGCTTTCTCTCAGTGCAGCTAAAGGTTTATCAACTTGCTTTATCTTTGTGAAAACCAAACTCTTAGTTGAGCTTTATTAAAATAGTTTTTTAGTCTTCATTTATTTCAGAATTTCAATATTTCTTTTCAGTAATTTGGGATTTGGTTTGCTATGATTTTTTCCAATTTGTTGAGGTTCAACAGTAGCTCATTACCTACAAAGACAAGCCCATCAGAATCATATTTTATTTTTTAATGGACACTCTAATATCCAGAAAAACTTGGGATAAGGTGTTTCAAATTTTAAAAGACCATGGCTGGCAGCCAAAACTACTATACCCAGCAAAATTATGCCTCATAATAAAAGGTGAAAGAAAATTTTCCATGATAAAAGCCAGCTTTCTGAACACATGAGCACTGAGCCACTCCTGTAGAGAATACTGCATGGAATCCTCCACACTGGAAAGATGAGCATACTCAAGATGCTGCAGGGGGAAAAAATGATGCTACAGAGGAGCCAGACGTTTGGGTTCACATCTTTAGTTCCAGCACTTGGGAGGCAGAGGTAGGAGGATTGCCCTGAGTTCAAGGCCACCCTGAGAATACATAATGAATTCCAGGTCAGCCTGAGCTAGAGTGAGACCCTATCTCAAAGAAAAAGAAAAGGGTGGTACAAGTGAGGGGGGGAAAAAAGCAATAATCAAAACTGGAACAGGGCCTGGAGAGATGGCCCAGCAGGTGCACAAAGTGGCCCACACGTCTGGAGTTTGTTTGCGGTGGCAGGAGGCGCTGCTGTTCTTGTGCTCGCTCTCTCCGTGTCTGCCTCTCTCTTGCTCAAATTAATGAATAAATTAAGAAATATTTTAAGGAAGGCCACTTTACAGTTACTAAGGGAAACATCCAACAATAGGATATAACAATTTTTTTTTTTTTTTTTTTTTTTGGTTTTTCGAGGTAGGGTCTCACTCTGGTCCAGGCTGACCTGGAATTAACTCTGTAGTCTCAGGGTGGCCTTGAACTCACGGCGATCCTCCTACCTCTGTCTCCCAAGTGCTGGGATTAAAGGCGTGCGCCACCACACCCGGCTAACAATTTTAATTTATGTTCCAAACACAGGTGCACCAAATTTTATAAAGCAAAATCTACTAGACATTAAGTCAGAAATAAATTCCAACATAATAACTGTGGGAGACATTAACAACCCACTATTGTCAGCCGACAGATCATCTAAACAGAAAATAAATAGAGAAATAATGGAGTTAAACAATACCACAGATCAAATGAACTTAACAGACCTCTACAGAGCATTCCACCTTAACTCTACAGAACATACATTCTTCTCAACAGGTCATGGAACCATCTCCAAAAATAGATCATACATTAAGCATAAAGCAAATATATTCAACCTCAAGGAAATTGACATAAGTCTCTGCATTATATGTGACCACAATGCAATAATGCTAGAAATCAACAACAAAAGAAACAACAGAAAATACTTCAGGTCCTGGAGATTGAACAACACACTATTGAATAATGAATAGGTCATTGAAGAAATCAAAAAGGAAATTTTTAAATTCCTGAAACTAAATGCAAGTGAAAACACAACATAACAAAACTTATAAGACAAAATGATGTTCTGAGAATGAGGTTTATAGATCTAATTGCCTATATTTGAAAAATAGACATGCAATTAATTGGTATTTGTATAATTTGCTATTTATTTAAGGTGGAAGCAAATTTTCATACTAATGAGACAGATTTGCTTATTTATTTTTACCTGAAGAATTAAATCTTGGCTGCATATTTGATACTTCAGAATACTGAGCATCTTCAAGATTTTTAGATCAGTATTTTAAAATTTTTTATTTTATATATATATATATATATATATATACACATACATATATGTGTGTGTGTGTGTATGTGTGTGTGCGTATCAAGTTATATTCTTTTATCCCCTCATTCCCGCTCCCATTACCCATGGAGACTGCCTCAGCGGGGTTTTGGTATTCACTGTAGAGTCATGAAGGCCTCAGTCAGTCCCTGGAGGTGGCAGAAGGAATGTGCCTCAGAATATTCCTACTCACTCTGTGGCTCTTACAATATTCTTGCCCACCCTCTTCTGTAATGTTCCCTAAGCCATGGCAGGCCCATAGGCAGTCTGACTTGCTGTTGAGTTCCCTGTAGCCTCTGGATTTCTGCTTTGCTAGGTTTTGCTTGACCACCATGTCCAGTACCATCACCCTTGAGCTGGTTGTAAGGCTAGGAGAAAGAGGAGCATTCACATCACCACTTCCTCTACATTTTCTCCTGGGCCCTGGTAGATACTCTAGAAGTGACACATCTCGTGATGGGCAGCAATATACATGGTTGAGAAGTATCTCTGTAGCAAAGAGTGGAGTCCTTATACTTTAGGGTATATGCCCAGGACAGTATAGCTGAATCAAATGGTAGATCTATTATCATCTTTTTGAGGAGTCTCCATAATGATTTCCATTGTGGTTGTACAAGTTTGTGCTCCCACCAGCAGGAAGTAAGAGTTCTCTTTCCCCACAGCCTCACCAGCATTCATTGTCATTTGATTTTTTATTTTTATGAATAACATCCTGACTGGAGTGAGATGAAATCTTAGAGTTGTTTTGATTTGTATTTCTCCAATGACTAAAGATGTTGAACAATCTTCTTGAGTTTGTAATGGCCATTTATATTTCACCTTTCTTGAATTCTCTGTTCAAATTTCTACCCCATTTTTATACTCATTTTTATATATTTTATTTATTTGAGAGGGGAAGAGGCAGATACAGAGAGAATGGGTGCGCCAGGCTTCAGCCACTGCAAACAAACTCCAGATGCATGTGCCACCTTGTGCATCTAGCTTACGTAAGAACTGGGAGATCAAACGTGAGTCCTTAGGCTTTGCAGGCAAGGGCCTTAACTGCTAAGCCATCTCACCAGCCCATCTACCCCATTTTTAGATTGAGTTGTTTGATTTTTTTATACTTTAGTTTTTTTGAGTTCTTGGTAGGCATTAGATATTGCACCTTTATCAGAGGAATAGCTGGGGAAGATTTTGTTCTATGGGATGCCTGCTGACCTTGTTGACAGTTTGCTTGTCTGTACAGCAGCTTTTTAGTTTTATGAGGTCCTAGTGGCTGAGTGTTTGATCAGCATTCTGCTTTTATTCTTAAATGATGAGAACACTGCTTCACAAAATCACACAGTACAAAATGGCAGAAGTATACATAGGGTCATTTCAAAAATCACTGGAAATTCTGTCCCAATCTCAAGACATAACTTATTGAATTATTTTCTTGTGAAATCAACTCAGCAATCCAAGAAGCAATTTTTTGTTTTGTTTTGTTTTTTGAGGCAAGGTCTCACTCTAGCTCAGGCTGACCTGGAATTCACAGTCTCAGTATGGCCTTGAACTCATGGTGATCCTCCTACCTCTGCCTCCTGAGTGCTGGGAAAGGTGTGCGCCACCATGCCCGGCTCAAGAAGCAATTTTTAAACCACTACAGTTTTGTTTTTTGAACAAGTAACTGTAACATTTAGGACTCAAGAGTCCCATATTTCAAAACATACCCTTAAGATATAAAATCACCACTATATATACAAGTTTGTTACAAGGTTGTTTTATGCCTTTTATAGAATAACAAAACAAATAACTGAAATAAGACATAAAGGAACAAAATACCAGTTAACTTTAAAAAGTTTACATAAGCCAGGCGTGGTGGCACACGCCTTTAATCCCAGCACTTGGGAGGCAGAGGTAGGAGGATTACCGTGAGTTCAAGGCCACCCTGAGACTACAGAGTTAATTCCAGGTCAGCCTGGACCAGAGTGAAACCCTACCTCAAAAAAACAAAAAAAAAAAAAAAAAAGTTTACATAAATTGTGTCCCAACAGCCCCATAGACTGTGAAGTTATTACAAAAAAAATCAATTAGGTAGATATTAGTTACCTTAGAAGAGTCTTAAGATGCATTGTTAAAATAGAAAAACAAGGAGCTTGAGAGCTGGTCCAACAGTTAAAGGTGCTTGCTTTCAAAGCTTAATGGCCTGGGTTCATTTCCTTAGTACCCATGTAAATCCAGCTGCACAAGTAGTACATGTTTCTGGCATTTGTTTGCAGTGGTAGGAGGCCCTATCATGCCCATTCTTTCTCTCTCCCTCTCTCTCTCTCTCTCATAAATAAATAAAGATTTTTCAAATAGGAAAACAAGTTGTCAGGTAATATGATCCAATGTTTATAAAATAAATAGAAAAGGGCTGGATGTATTGCTCATTGGTTAAGGTGCTTTCTTGAAAGCTTGACGGCCAGGGTTAGATTCCACAGTACCTACATACAGCCAAATGCACAAAGTGGCACATGCACCTGAAATTTGTTTGCAGTGGCAGGAACCTATTCATTCTTTGTCTCCCTCTCTCTCCGCCACCCCCCCGTTTCTCTCTCTCTCTCTCTCTCTCTCTCTCTCTCTCTCTCTCTCTCTCTCTCTCTCTCTCTGTTTCCCAAATAAATAAATAAATTTTTGCTGGGCGTGGTGGCACACGCCTTTAATCCCAGCACTTGGGAGGCAGAGGTAGGAGGATTGCCCTGAGTTCAAGGCCACCCTGAGACTACATAGTGAATTCCAGGTCAGCCTGGGCTAGAGTGAGACTCTACCTCAAAAAATCAAAAAAACCAAATAAATAAATAAATAAATTTTTTAAAGAAAATGGACAGTACAGTAATATGTATTTATAGAAGTCTGGAGGATTATGTAGGAAAATGTATGCCATGCTTGTAACTAGATAACTTAGCAAGAAGGCATGATGTAGGTAAGGATCATGCACATAGTGGTAATATTTAGAAATATTTGGGGATAAAAATGTTAGTTTTAACCATATTTTTAAATTTTTATTATGTATTTGCAAGGAGAAAGAGAGGGTGAAAGAGAGAATGAGAATGTACAGGTCAGGGCCTCTGCAAACAAACTCCAGATGCATGTGCCACTTTGTGCATCTGGCTTTACATGGGTACTGGGAAATTAAACCCAGGCTTTCAGGCTTTGCAAACAAGTGCCCTTAACCACTGAGAAATCTCTCTAGCCCTTTAACATCTTTTGATTACATCATTTGGTACAGTGATTGTGTCTTTGAAATAAAATGAAGAGAAACGTAATAAAGGGAATGAAATTTTTCCTAGTAAGTTTCAGGAATAAAGGGCATAGAACTTGCATGGAGTTGATCAGCTGTAGGTTTGAATCCTGCATTTTCCCTGTAGTAAGTGATCTTAAGCAAGTAATCTGACTTCCTGGGCTCTTGTTTCCTCACCTATAAGGAAGAATTCAGATGCCTATACTTGAAAAACAATTGTTAGGATTAATTAGGAATTATTTTGTGTGAATACTCCCAATACAAACCTTAGTTCCATATACCCAGTCTTTGTTGATGCCCCATTTGAAGAAATACAAGCCAACAGACAATTTTGAATTCTCTCTCTCTCTCTTTCATTAAGAGGATAAAAATAAAGTGTTATAAAACTTTTTTGAAATATTCTTTCCTATCATTTACCCTCCATTTACCCTCTCGGTGCAAAAACCTCCACACAGAGCATGGCAATGGTTAGAATGGTCTGTCAATCCTTGAGTGTATGCCAGGAAATTTCTGTGTTTTATGTGTATTATTGAATGCCAGCATCAAAAACTAATAAGTAACAGATTATGAGGATTGTAAACCTGGTAGCCTGACTGAAAAATCCACTGATCCCCACGCTTCTGTCTCTCTCACTTACTCTCACTCTCATTCTTTCACATTAAAAAAAAAAAAAAAATGCCAGTGTGTGGGGCTTGACTCAAAAAAATAAAAAAGTAAAAAAAGAACAGGCTTCAAGAAGTCTGAACTTGCAACTGATGCCTGAAGTGGGACGCATCCTGTGGGATCGAGTCTGCAGCTCGAGTGATCAGACGCTGTCTCCAAGCAGATGGCAGCACCCAGTCAGAGGACATTCAACCGCTGTCCACAGAATAGGAGGGAAGACCACATACACCTGATGTCACAAACGTGTAGTGAAAGCGTAGGGAAAACTGAGTTGGAGTTTGCCTTCTACCCAACCATCCAGAACGTCCTGTGTGTCTGACTCTGGCTTGAGGACTCTCTCTACCTTCTGCGCTTTTCATGCCAGTAGCAAAGAAAACACTCGGTTGGCCCGGCCTCTCCATTTCACTGTTCCTGTGTACTCAGAGTCCTGTTTCTGGTTTTAAACACTTTTTTTTTAATTTATTTATTTGAGAGCGACAGACACAGAGAGAAAGACAGATAGAGATAGAGAGAGAGAATGGGCGCGCCAGGGCTTCCAGCCTCTGCAAACGAACTCCAGACGCGTGCGCCCCCTTGTGCATCTGACTAACGTGGGACCTGGGGAACTGAGCCCCGAACCGGGGTCCTTAGGCTTCACAGGCTAGCGCTTAACCGCTAAGCCATCTCTCCAGCCCCTGTTTCTGGTTTTAACATCTTCAACCAACTCGATGCTAAACTGTACACTACTCACGTGATTGCTGACGTTCATAGCTGATGTGGAAAAGTGAACACCAAGCGAACCCAAATCCTGTCGCTGCTCCCCTCTCTCAGATGCTCTGCTCTTACCTTTCCTCTGTCATTACCTGGCCTGTTATGTTCACTTCTTACCTGAATTATCACCCAAGAAAAAAGGAACCCAATTCTAAGCACAAAGTCGTCTGCACACCTGAAATCTAAGTCTCACCTTTTAAATTGATTAGCACTAGATGAGATGAGATTATTTTTAACTTTTCATTTATTTCCCCAAATAGAAATAAAGAAGGGGTTGCCCATTTCTTCATGCCCTCACCTATAATTGGCACGGATAATTGGCATGCTGGGTACAACAGCTGATAAGTTGATAGAATGAATGACTGAGCTAGGAATTCACAAGGTTCTGAGCATCCTTCATCACTATAGCTGCTGTGAGAAAGTCCTGGGACTCCAACAAGTTAGGAAATAACTTGATTTCCTATGCTCTCTTCAGATCTGGAAAAAACTCCAATTTAAAATAACCAAAGTCACAATGTAAAAAGGACATGAAGACAGCTGCATTATACTATCCTGCCAAGTCAGGTTTAGTAGGCTACAGTTCCAAAGGAATATAATATTTTTTTAACATTTAAAGATTTTATTTTCATTTTTATTTACTTATTAGAGACAGAGAAAGGGAGATACAGACAGAGAGAGAGAATGGGCATGCGAGGGCTCTAGCCACTGCAAATGAACTCCAGATGCATGTGCCACCATGTACATCTGGCTTATGTGGGACCTGGAGAATCGAACCTGGGTAAGCTATCTCTCCAGCCCTCAAAGGAATATTTTTAACCTCAGTAAAGACTAGATACTGGATTTTAATATTGTTTCTGAGAAGTTGTTTTACTTATTCAATCTAAAAATGTTAATCATTCCGTTAAATGATTACATCAACTAGCTTTCCCATTTGAGTTGTTAATAGTTCATTGGGGGTCATTTGAAAGCACTTTAGTAGTGACCCAGAAATCATCTAGCTTGTTATTAATTACAGCTTAATTACTATAAGAAAAAGAGGTAAAAGTATCATCATTATCTCTTTGAGCACCAACTTCTGATATTAGCATTATGAGATCATTACAAAGAAGTACACTCTTGTGTTCTATCCTAATTCTTTCCTGAGTCTCAAGACGGGGACAACCAAGCTGAACTTTTTTTGTTGCTGTTGAGGTAGGGTCTCACTATAGCCGATGCTGACCTGAAACTCACTATGTAATCTCAGACTGGTCTCAAATTTACAGCAATCTCCTACCTCTGCCTCCTGAGCACTGGGGTTAAAGGCATGCGCCACCAAGCCTGACTTTGAACTGAACTCTTTGTTGTTGTTTGTTTTTTGTTTACCGAGACAGGGTTTCACTCTAGCTCAAGCTGACCTGGAACTCACTATATAGTCTCAGGGTGGCTTCAAACTCACAGTGATCCTCCTACCTCTGCCTCCTGAGTGCTGGGATTAAAGGTGTGTGCCACAAAAAAGGGTGGGGGTGCTGGAGAGATGGTTTGGCAGTTAAGTGCTTGCCTATGAAGCCTAAGGACCCCTGTTAGAGGTTCAATTCCCCAGGAGCCATGTTAACCAGATGCACAAGGGGCCGCATGCATCTGGAGTTTGTTTGCAGTGGCTGGAGGCCCTGGAGCGCCCATTCTCTCTATATATATATCTGCCTCTCTCTCCCTCTCTCTCTCTCTCTCTCTCTCTCTCTCTCTCTCTCTCTCTCTCTCTCTCTCTCTCTTTCTTCTTCTTCTTCTTCTTCTTCTTCTTCTTCCTCTCTCTGTCTGTTGCTCTCAAATAAATAAATAAAATAAAGGTATGCGCCACCCCACCTGGCAGTGAACTGAACTCTTTAATGAAGTCATGCCTTTGTCCTACCTCTTCTATCTTAAAATGCTATTAGTGGGCTGGAGAGCTGGCTTAGTAGTTAAGGCGCTTGCCTGCAAAGCCAAAAGGCACAGGTTGGATTCCCCAGGAATACTTAAGTCACATTCACAAGATGGCACATGTGTCTGGAGTTCATTTGCAGTGGGTATAAAGCCCTGGTACACCCATTCTCTCTCTCTATCTGCCTCCCCCCCAATAAATAAAAAATATATTTTTAATGCAGAATTTATACAACTTTTAGATGTGTATGGTACTCTCATATGTGGGCCTCTGCCAAAAGAGCTGGGCTCCAAGTAACACCCATTGTGCCATCATCCTGAAGGCCAACAGTTAAAACAAAATAAAATTTTTTAAACATAAGAAGACAGTTTGTCATTAGAGGCCACATGCTTCCAGTTAAACCTCTTGTACTGAGTCCCACGTGACAGCTCACAGCACTCTGGAAACTGAGAAGGATCATGGTGCATTCGAAGCTAGAATGAGACACTGAAAAATGAAAACACCCTTGTCCTGGTCATTAGAAGAGGATGAATACATAAAGGTATGGAGAAATGGTGCAGTAAGAAAGAATTTTATCTCTTTATATAAGCCTTCTTTATATGAGAACCAATTTGTTGAATATCAATTGCACTGCTATGTGCTATACATATGTATTATCTCATTTAATCCTCTCAGGAGTCTTTGGAGATGGGAGCTATCAGCCCCACAATGTTACTTGGGAAACATAGATGAAGCTTAGCCAAGAAGAGGAGAGCAAGGATATAAATAACAAGCTGATTCTTAAACTGGGCTTGAGTCTCTCATCAGTTTCCCATGACAGGTTTCAGATGTCAAAAAGATATTGACGTAAATAAAATGCATAAATTCCGGTCAATATGTTCTTTTCATTACTACAGAGTGTAAATACTCTCTAGCTACTAAAAATGTATACCTGTAACTGTTAAAAATACATATTTTGCAAAAAGTGAGTATAATACCTACACACACACACACACACACACACACACACACACACACACACACATATATATAATTTGCCTTTGGAAAAGTACCAGACACACAAAGATAGCATATACCTCTTGACACCTCCCAGTGTGTTTGGTTTCCTAGGTCCCAGCCATACCAATAATGTTCGGGAGCACAGAGGTGTGGGCCAAACTCCCAGACTACACTGACCCAGATTCTTTTTCTTTGTTTGTTTGTTTATTTTTATTTATTTATTTGAGAGCAACAGACAGAGAGAGAAAGAGGAAGAGAGAGAGAGAGGAGAGTGGGCGCACCAGGGCTTCTGGCCACTGCAAACGAACTCCAGACTCGTGCACCCCCTTGTGCATCTGGCTAACATGGGTCCTGGGGAATAGAGCCTTGATCCAGGGTCCTTAGGCTTCACAGGCAAGCACTTAACTGCTAAGTCATCTCTCCAGCCCCTGACCCAGATTCTTAACATGGTTCATGCAGAAGGAACAGCATTCCTGGGTGCTAGCTTTTCAGATTTGTGCTCTCTGACTTTCATGTGGGAATTTAACTCTGAATCCAACAGTAAGAAAAAGGGTCTTCATAGGTCCTTAGGTTAACAGATCTGGACGCACATCGTTGCAGTCAGAGCCCTTATAAAAGGGTGTGAGGGAATGAGTTTGGTCCTTTTTTTCATCAACCTATTCCTTCTACCATACAGGACACAGCGTCCCTCTCCTTCAGAGGACACAGTGACAAGGTGCCATCCTGGAAGGGAGCAGCACTCGCCAGACAGCAAAGCGGGAGCAACTTCATCTCTGACTTGCAGCTTCCACAACTGTGAGAGACAAATTTCTGCAGTGCCAAGCACTTAGTCTCGGGCGTTTTGTTATGGTAACACAGCAAAGACACTGGGCCTTTACTTATGGGAGAAAGCTCTTAGAACCAATGTGGGAACCAGCCAAAGTAGGAGCTAGGGAAGACCTAATTACTGTCCATGATAAAGTGAAAAGAGTTCTTTATCACCGGAAGAATAATGGAGAGGAAGACAAAGAGGGGGCTGAGTATGTTGTGAGCCTTTCTTGGCTCTGGGGCTAGCTTAGCTTGGAGTTAGAATAACTGATACCCAACAGGCCCTGAAACTCCCCAGGCCAGTGGCTCTTGAGTTCTTTGTCTCCTGCTCACATACAACACAGTGAATAAAGACAGAAAGAAGGGGATGCAGGCAAGTTTCATTGAAAACAGAGCAAAGCTCCCCTTGGGAGGGGCACTCACAAAGTCCCCAGTACTAAGGACTTCAGCAGCTTTTATATGTTTGTAAATGACTCCAAGTGACGGCTCTTGTAAAACCAGGCATTGGACAGGTACAGACATGATAAGTGTACTTAAACACTTCCAGGGGTCTTTGATTGGTTAGAAGGTAAAATGAGATTGTCCAAGCTCAAGGACAGCCCACCAAAATTCCAGAGGAGCTGAGGGATCAGGAAGTGCAGAGAGCGATAAACGTCCTGCTAAAATTCTAGGGAAGTTGATTGATCAGAAAGTGGTGAGAACAATAGACAGAGGCAGGTGGTCTGCTGGTGACCTGGTGAAGTCAGCAGATACCTGATAAATAGATTTCTTAGAATTTCATTCCCTGCACTGGAATGGCCCTATTGTTGCATTCAGGGCAGATCAATGCTCTCACCTCTCCTTGACCTGTGACCCCAACATGAACCACCTCACTCCTAATCTCTACCAGTACCACTGTGGACACACATGGCTTAGAGAATATTTTTAAAGAAAATGAATGTCCAATATTCACATGTAAGTCATATATATGACTATAATGTTAAATATTTTCATCTCCCCAGTCCTTTATAAGAGTTAGCAACATCTCAATAAAGTATGTCACTTTTTCTTCCCTTAGAGAAAAGTAAGTCAAAAATGAGCCAGGCGTGGTGGTGCACGCCTTTAATCCTAGCACTTGGGAGGCAGAGGTAGGAGGATCACCATGAGTTCGAGGCCACCCTGAGACTCCATAGTGAATTCCAGGTCAGCCTGGGCTAGAGTGAGACCCTACCTCAAAAAATAAAAAATAAAAAAGAGAAGAAAATGGGGAAACAACTTTCTTAATGCCTTCAAAATGGTGGAACTTACTGGCTAGTGGACAAGTTTTGTAAAAAAAAAAAAAAAAAATCAGGTAGACATGAGATGAGTCACCTCCATATCATCTACCTGGGCCCAGAAGTCACACAGGGGAAGTAGTGGCACAATTACTGTTATCATGCCAGTCTGAAAACACTATGGTCATTCACATCTCATAAAAACAGAGATCCAGAGGCAGAGAAATCAGATCCCTATCTTACCCACCAAGGCTCAAACATTGCAAAAGAAGTGGTGTAAAAGATTGTAAAAGCCTCAGTATGGGTGGGAATAGACTGAGGCACGGTATCTGCCCCAGACTGACCGAGGCCTCTTGGTTCCCACAATGAATACAAATAACCCCACAGAAGAAGTCCCTCAAGAGAATTAGGGTGGAGGTAAGGGGGAGTCTAAGAGTATAATTTTTATAAAACATGAATCAATAATAAAAAATTAATTTAGGCATAGGGCAATTATAGCCTCACCTTAGAGGCAAGGAAAGCAAAAACATTAGAGGTCTGTTGCCACTCATTAAGAAATCTTGTAGGAAGAAAACAAATGAGAGTAAATCTTGGCAAGGAAAAAGGGGGACCCTTCTACACTGTTGTCAGGAAGGCAGTCTGGTACAGCCATTGTGGAAATCAGTGTGAAAGTTCTTGAGATAGCTAAAAATAGATTTACCATATGATCCAGCTATAGCACTACTAGGCATATATCCTAATGACTCTTCTCACTACCTTAGAGATACTTGCACAACCATGTTTATTGCTGCTCTACTCACAATAGTTAGCAAATGGAACAGGCCTAGATATCCCTCCACAGATGAATGGATAATAAAGATGTGGTACATTTACACAATGGAGTTCTATTCAGCGGTAAAGAAAAATCAAATTATAAACTTTGCAGGGAAATGGATGGATCTGGAAAGGATTATATTAAGTGGGGTAACCCAGGCCCAGAAAGCCAAACACTGCATGTTATCTCTCATATGTGGATCCTAGCTACAAATGTTTAGACTTTGTGTGAACTGGAACCAAAATGTCAATAGCAGAGGCCAAAAAGCTGGAAAAAGGCTATAAAGGAGGGAGGAGAAAGAATGACTTTGGGGGATGGTATTGTGTATATGTAAGTAGAAGAACAGATTACAGGGAGTGGAATGGCCTAAGTGAGGCCAGAGGAAGAGATTGAGTAAGAAGAGGGTAGAGGGAGGGTCAATCAAAATTCAAGATATTCTGAGAAAACATATGAAAGCTTGCTTTTTTGGATAATGGCACATCCAAAAGCCATAGATTGCTGCTAGAAAAGTTTCAGTGTCAGGGATGGGATACCTCCCAGTGAGTTGTTGGCCAGGGAGATCCCTGCTGCCCCCAAAACATTACAAGCTATTGCCAAGGCCCTTGGTTTCCCATGAGTAACAAATGGTAAGGCCCTATTGCTAAAGATGTCACATTCATGGGCAGCAAGAACACTGAGAAATCAAGCTGGTGCTGAACTGAAAACCTTCTCCCTCTAGACCAACCAGCTGAAAGCTGGAAAAAGCTGCATTGCATGCAGCCCTTTAGGAGACAGAAGTCATCAGCAGTGAAAACTATGGACACTGGAAGCCTCAAGTTTGGCCAGACAGGCCAAATGACAGAACAAGTGCAATAGTGGCATGTCTGCTCTGGGGGAAACCAACTGCTCTCTAACTGAACTGAAGGTCTGCTATATAGGAGGGAATACATGCCTGGTACTAAAAACCTAATCAGAAGCCTATGGTAGGGGAGGTCATGAGACTTAGTGGTATAAAGTCTGCTCTTGTCTGGCTAAATGCATATATTATTCATACCAAACTGCCCTGAAAGCACTACGCTTAATGTTCATAGTCATATATTAATGCTACTCTCACTTTTAGTTAGAGAAGCTTCTCTTTTCAGATGGAAGTGGCCACTGGGGTGACCCAAAAGGCAACATGGTGCTGAGAAGTGACAGAGGAGTGCTCAGCACTGAAACATCTCTATCACACCCTTCAAGGCTCAGGGTCCATTGTGGAGGAGGTGACAGAAAGAATGTAAGAGCACCAGGCATGGGCACACACCTTTAATCCCAGCACTCAGGAGGCAGAGGTAGGAGAATTGCAGAGAGTTTGAGGCCACCCTGAGACTACATAGTGAATTCCAGATCAGTCTGAGCTAGAGACCTTACCTTGGAAAACCAAAATTATATATTTGTGTGTGTGTGTGTGTGTGTGTGTGTGTGTGTGCGTCAAGGGAAGGGTACCATTCCTTATAATGCAACTGCCCAGACAGAAATTGGCTTTGATATCCATGACCCTGCAGTGCCTAGAAATACCTTCACAAGACCCTCATAATAGGAGGAAAAGATGATGAGATAAAAATAAAAGAGAGACTAATGGAGAGGGAGGGGATATGATGGAGAGCAGAGTCATGAAGGCGAAAGGGGAGAGGGGAGGGAAATATTATGGTTTATTGTCTGTAAGTATAGAAGTTGTCAATAAAATATATATTTTTTAAAAAGACATTAAAAAGGGGAAAAAGAAATCTTGTAAGATAATTTTGCGGTTTTGCTTTTGTTTTTGTTTTTTTTCATTCCTAGATGGGAAGCAATTGCTTATAGAAAAATTGAGAGACAGGCTCTAGAACCTGACCAGCCATCTACAGCTCTCACTCACTCTGGTTCTGCCACCCTGAGGTGCTAAAGGAAAAGAGGGTTGTCTTCTGGGTACCAGAATTAAACCTCAGGGAGTTTCTTGACCCACATTTCTCACCTGCCTATCTTCCTTATCTGATTTGGCATCAAGACCCAGCCAGAACTCCACTATTTTGAACTTATTTACAAGTCTTATCATTATACAACTTGCCCACATTACATAGTCATTTGCAATTGCCCCTAATTCTCTGGCTTTAATTATATAACTGAACAAGGCAAAAACTCATTTTTCCCAGGAAACATTAAACATGACCATCTTAATGAAATTCTTAATGAAATAGTTCACTATGCATGTAAATGACCAGTTGTAGCTGGACCACTAGCTTATCACTGGAACAGGCAATAGGACAAATGGTCTTTCTTTTGTCAATCACTTGGAATGGCAGTTCTCAACCCTCACTTTTGGTTAGAATGATAATTCCACAAGACTAGAAGATGAGCCTCTGTGAGATATATGGATATAATTAAGATTGGATTAAAAGAGTTTAAATGAAATAGGAATGGATCTCCGCCTATACAAATCAAAACCTATTTTCAAGGCTGAAAGAGCTCACTTAAACTTTTCTTGTCAATTAAAAAAAAAGTTATCAACTGTCCTTACTATTCTCTGTAAACCAGAGGGCTGAGAGAGTGATAGTATTAAACTTACTTCTCAACTTAGTCTTAGGATTGACAGGAGGAAGTGACTAAAATAAAAGGATTTTGGAGGACTTCTGAAGTTTTCAGTATACTTAATGGATGACTTTTCTAGTGCCTGTTCCTTTCCAACTTCATTTTTTGATGCCCTTATTGCATCAAACTCAAACCTTCCTTGCATATACCAACACTTTTCTCATGCCAAAGTCATTGGCTGACAAAAACCAACGTGGGGGCTGGAGAGATGGCTTGGTGGTTAGGGTGCTTGCCTGCAAAGCCAAAGGACTCCAGTTCTGTTCTGCAGTACCCATGTAAAGCCAGATGCACAAGGTGGAACATGCATCTGGAATTTGTTTGCAGTGGATGGAGGCCATGGTATGTCCATTCTCTCTCTCTCTCTCAAGAATAAATAAAATATTTTTAAAAGAAAGCAAAGCTGCCGGGTATGGTGGGGCATGCCTTTAATCCAAGCACTCAGGAGGCAGAGGGAGGAGGATTTCCAGGAGTCTGAGGCCACCTTAATACTACATAGTGAATTCCAGGTCAGCCTGAGCTAATGTGAGACCCTACCTCAGAAAACTGAAAGAAAGAAAAAAAAGAAAGCAAAGCTAGTATGAGACACAGACAAACCTGCTCACACATCCTTCCAACATCACAAACAGTGAGACACTACACCAAGTAGACACCAAATTCAATCATTTAACAATAGGTGTCATCTTACAAATAAGTTTTAGGTCCTTAACCTTGTCAGATCACCCAGAACATCCATCATGCTTTTGAAATAATATGCAGTGGCTGCAGCTACGACAGTCCCTACCACCTAAGTTTTTTCATTTCCCCATAAAAACTTAAAGGAAAGGAAAAATCATGTTTGTATATTTACAGTCTTTATTTTTTTTTAATTTATTTGAGAGCGACAGACACAGAGAGAAAGACAGATAGAGGAAGAGAGAGAGAATGGGCGCGCCAGGGCTTCCAGCCTCTGCAAACGAACTCCAGACGTGTGCGCCCCCTTGTGCATCTGGCTAACGTGGGACCTGGGGAACCGAGCCTCGAACCAGGGTCCTTAGGCTTCACAGGCAAGTGCTTAACCGCTAAGCCATCTCTCCAGCCCTACAGTCTTTATTGGGAAATAATTTGTATAGTACACAAGTCACCCACTTAAAGAACAAAAAAGAATGGAGTTTGGGCATATTGTAATTTTTTTTTTTTTTACTGTGGAAAACTACATATTAAATTTTGGCTTTTCAACTATATTAAAGACAAACTTCAGTAGCATTAATTACATTTTAAAATGTTGTATGTCCACCACCAATATCTATGCCTAACATGTTCTCATGGCTGCAAACTGAAACTTCATAACCACTAAGCATCAATGTTCATCTATCTCCCCGACTCACTAGGTCCCTGGAACGCTTTAGTGAGCTTCCATCTCCAATCATAGCAGTCCTCCAATCCAAAGTTAAGCTCTCCATGGTTCTGGTACCTGCAATCAACTACATTTCTGACATTTCTACTAAAGTGAAAAAAAGGATTGATATTCTAAGAAAAAGCAAATCCATCCACATTCACATAATTTTTAGTATATTATTGTCATTTTATTATTAGATATTATTAATTTCTTATTGTGTTTAATTTAAACATTTATCATAAGCATGTATGCAAAGAAATATATATATATATGTATGTATGTATGTATGTATGTATGTATGTATGTATGTATGTATATAACAGTACTGTAACAGTTACCTGCTCATTGCTGAGATAAAATGCCCAAGCAGAAGCAGCATAGAGAAGGAAAGAGCTGATTTAAGCAGATAGTTTCAAGGAGAAATTACTTCATGGCTGGACTAACATGGCAAGAACAGATAGTGGAACATCACATCAGCTAGGAAGAAGAAGACTGAACTAGCCAGAGTGGCAAGTGGAAGTAGAATATAAAAATCCCAAAACCCACTCCAATGACACAGGAACACACCTCCTCCAACAAGGCTCCACTTCCCAAAGGTTTCACGAGCTAGGGACTAAGAATGGAGCACAATCACAAACACGTTGGGGCCATTTCACCTTCAAACCACCACATTCCACCTGTGGCCCCCATAAACCCATGGCCATCTCATGAAACAAAGTGTATTCAGTTCAGCTTTAAAGGTCCCCATTGGGTTTACCCATCTCAACACCATTCAAAAGTCCAAAGAACCATCTGAGGCTCAAGACATTTTTTTTATTTTTTGAGGTAGGGTTTCACTCTAGCCCAAGCTGACCTGGAATTCACTATGTAGTCCCAGGGTGGCCTCGAACTCATAGTGACCCTCCTACCTCAGCCTCCCAAGTGCTGGGACTAAAGGTATGCACCACCACACCTGGCTCAAGACAATTTCTTAACTACGCATGCTGTTAAAATCAAAACACAGGGCTGGAGAGATGGCTTAGCGGTTAAACACTTGCCTGTGAAGCCTAAGGACCCCGGTTCGAGGCTCAGTTCCCCAGGTCCCATGTTAGCCAGATGCACAAGGGGGCGCACGCGTCTGGAGTTCGTTTGCAGAGGCTGGAAGCCCTGGCGCGCCCATTCTCTCTCTCTTCCTCTATCTGTCTTTCTCTCTGTGTCTGTCGCTCTCAAATAAATAAATAAATAAAAATTTTTAAAAAAAAATCAAAACACAAGTTACACACTTCCAACACATAATGGCACACAGCAAACATTGATTCCCAATCCAAAAAGGAGGAATGAGAGCATAACAAGGAAAGACTGGGCCCATGCAAGACAGAAAGTCAGCAGGGGAGGGATGGCTTAGCAGTTACCCCAGGACCCACCTAAGCCATATGCACAAGGGGACACATGCATCTGGAGTTCATTTGCAGTGTCTGGAGCCTTGGCACTCCCATTCTCTTTCTCTCTCTCCCTCTGTTTCTCCCTTTCTCTCTGATAAATAAATAAATAAATATTTAAAAAAAAAAAAAAGAAAGAAAGTCAACAGGGGAAACAACAGATTCTGCAGCTCCATATCCAGCAAGACTCCTGATGAAATCCTCTGGGCTCTGAAATACCCGGGACTCTCCACCTCTCAGCTGAGCTGCACGAGACAAGCAGCTTTCCTTGGCGGCAGCCATACTCTCGGCATCTCCAACACCCTGGAGCTCCACTGCGACCCACAGTGCATCTTCACAGCTCCCTGTCCTGGCTTCACAGGGCCTTCTCTCAGGGACATTGGCCCTGTGTCACCTTGCCTAGCAGCCATCTCATGAAGAAATACAGTAATCCCCTCATTCTTGTATTTGTCGTACTTCCAAAGCCAGCGCCACTTTGGCAATGCTGGCAAATTTGTTCATCCAGGGCGAATGCAACTTTGAGGAGCAACAAAGTCCCTCAGCATTCCTACTTTAGACCCTGTCCTTTCAAAAGAATCAGCTCGGGCTAGAGAGATAGAATAATGGTTAAAGTGCTTGCTTGTGAAGCCTAAGGACCGAGGTTGATTCCCTAGTACCCACATAAGCCAGCTGCATAAGGTAGCACATGCGTCTGGGGTTTGTGGGAGCTAGAGGCCCTGGCATGCACATTCTTCCTCCCTCTCTATCTCTCTCTCTCTCTCTCTCTCTCCCTCCCTCCTTCCTACTCTCTTTCTCTCTCTCCTAAAAAAAACTACATCTTTATTTTTAAAAGATCAGCTCAGGGCTGGAGAGATGGCTTAGCGGTTAAGCGCTTGCCTGTGAAGCCTAAGGACCCCGGTTCAAGGCTCGGTTCCCCAGGACCCACGTTAGCCAGATGCACAAGGGGGCACACGCATCTGGAGTTCATTTGCAGTGGCTGGAAGCCCTGGCGCACCCATTCTCAATCTCTCTCTCTCTGTCTCTTTCTCTCTCTGTCACTCTCAAATAAATAAATAAATAATTAACAAAACAAAATTTAAAAAAAAAAAAAAAAAAAGATCAGCTCAGCCGGGTGTGGTGGCACATGCCTTTAATCTCAGCACTTGGGAGGCAGAGGTGAGAGGATAGCCATGAGTTTGAGGCCACCCTGAGAATAGAGTGAATTCCAGGTCAGCCTAAGCTACAGTGAGACCCTACCTCAAAAAAAAAAAAAAAATCAGCTCCCCTTTTATTGTCCCAAAACAGAGTAGTTGGCCTATCATTAATGGTAGTGATCTCTTAAACAACTGCATCTAAACTGGCTACAATCTCCACCATGAGACGTTCATTTCTTCCTGTGCTAAACTTTATAATCTTCATATCCTTCTGCTATGTACTTTCCTCAACCAAACAGATTAGCCCATTTCTTTTTAAATGTAACTTTGCCAAAGTTCTCAGGACATGGCAGAATGATGCTAGCCTCTTTACTGCTAACCCAGTCCCTGACAAAGTTCTCTCTCTGTCTGAAACCTCATAAGCTAAGCCTCCATAGTCCACATTTGTCTCTGCATTTAGATCTTTCAGACTGTCACCAGAATAGCCTATTAAGCTCTGCTTCTCTAGTCCAAAGGACTATATCCTTCCATATTCCTCCTGCAAGACAGTTCCAAAAGACTAAATTCCACACTGGCAGGCTTATCATAGCAATAGCCTCACTTCTCTATACCAATTTTCTCATCTGTTATCTTCTCAATTTACAGCATACTCTTAACAGACAGGACAGCTGCCTGTCTTGATGTATATCAATTTTTTTCATCCAGAAGCCTTTCTAATTTCCTCTCCTCCAAAAGGCACCCACTCTAAGATGTTTCTTATAGATCCTTACAAAATATGTATGAGGGTTTATAAAGGCATAACTGTGCATGTTTTGAGTTATGTAACTAGTTCAATTCACATAAGAAATTATATATTACATCAACATATATTATAATTTAAATTTTGCTGTATTTCTTACTTTTCATTCAAACCTGTTTTCACATCTGCCTTTTTTACTGGATGTGCTTGGTGATTGTTTAATTTAATATTAAGTCTCTGAAATGCAGCATGAAGAGATCAGGTGACCTTATTTTAGACATTTTCTCCACTGGGAATGGCGCCGAGAGTCATTGTTGTATTTCCCTATGATTTACTGGGTGAACCTCTCAATCTTTCCTAGTTATTGTCTCTTTCTCTCAACAATGAGGGGGTGTGAGGAAAGCAGAGATCTCTGATGAGTGTTACCCATCCAATGGTGTGAAAACTCGTTCAAAATAGTATGCCCTAATTGATAGACAATTCAAGCAGTAAAGGATTATTGTAAATACATCAGGTAGAAACTCCCCAAATGACTCCAGTGTGTATCCCCATTTAAAATTCCTACATAGTATAGATTTCTGAACCACTTTTTCTTCTGTCTACCAGTAGTCTGACTGCACAGAAAAATCTTTCAGCCAACACCCTATAGCAAGCCAACGGCTAGTGCCCAGCAACCAAAATCATACCTTTTTGTCCCAGTGTTCTGTTGACTGAGTATAAAATCCAATTCAAAAGCTTTTATGCTACTGTACTGCTCCCCCCTACACATCTATTGCAAGGATTAAATGGTCCTAGTTAACCCTCTCACCTATAGCTCCTCAGGGCTCAGTCCCTCTCCGCTTAGATGAAACCCTCTGGTTCTTGTATTTGATAAAAGCTGAAAGAGCCTGGGAATGTCTTTCATTTCTATTCCCGTCAGAAATTTGTGTAGCTCAACAGGGTCACCTCTGAGCCTCTGTGTTTTCGAGGGCTACAGCGCTGACTTCTGTAGTCTGCTTTCAAAAGGAAACACTTGCACCATCCTGTGGGTCCAGCTTCACTCCCACCGCACTCACCCTGCCATGTGCTAAAGTCAGTAGTCAGAGCCCACCTGAGCAGCCTTCTGTTTTTAATATTTTTTAATGTCGTATTTTTATTTAGTTATTTGAGAGACAGAAAGAAGAAGACAGAGGGGAGAGAGAGAGAGAGAGAGAGAGAGAGAGAGAGAGAGAGAAAGAAAGAAAGAAAGAAAGAAAGAAAGAAAGAAAGAAAGAAAGAAAGAAAGAAAGAAAGAAAGAAAGGAAGAGAGAGAGAGAGAGAGAGAGAGAGACAACGAGAGAGAGAGAAAGAAAGAGAGAGAAAGGGAGAGAAAGAAAGAAGAGAGAAAGAAAGAGAGAGAGAATGGGCACACCAGGGCATCCAGCCACTGCAAACAACTCGAGATACATGTGCTACCTTGTGCATCTGGCTTACGTGGGTCCTGGGGAATTGAACCTGGGTCCTTTGGCTTTGCAGGCAAGTGCCTTAACTGCTAAAAGCCATCTCTCTAGCCTAGCAGCCTTCTTTGTTTTAATCTTTTTTTCATTTTTATTTATTTATTTGAGAGCGACAGACAGAGAGAAAGAGGCAGATAGAGAGAGGGAATGGGTGCACCATGGCCTCTAGCCACTGCAAACGAATTCCAGACTTGTGCGCCCCCTTGTGCATCTGGCTAACGTGGGTCCTGGGGAATCGAGCCTCGAACCAGGGTCCTTAGGCTTTGCAGACAAGTGCTTAACCACTAAGCCATGTCTCCAGCCCCTAGTAGCCTTCTTTTAGTAGCTCTCAATAATGTTAATACTGAAAACCTCAAAAACAGGAAGAAGGGGCTGGAGTCATGACTTAGTGGTTAAGGCACTTGCCTGCAAAGGCAAAGGACCCAGGTTCAATTCCCCAGCACCCACATAAGCCAGGTGCACAAGGTGGAACATGTGTCTGGAGTTCCTTTTCAGGGACTAGAGGCCCTGGCACACCCTTTCTATATCTGCCTCTTTCTGTCTCTCAAATAATTTTTTTAAAGGAAGAAGAAAATATTACTATAATTCCACTGAGTAAAACATTTTTTCACTGCAAATTAACTATTTACACTCTCTATTTCAGTTAGATGGGATTATGCCAATCCTTTTGATGAGGCCCAAAACCAACACACATTATTCCTCTATTTTTTCCTTACCACCTTAACCCATCAGTTTGACCTCAAAATATATCCTGAATCCATCTTCATCTCTGTTTCCATTCCTCCCCACTTAGGTCAAGCTGCCTCCATCTCTCTCCCACAGCATGACCTCTCAGCTTCCTTGGCAAACTACTGAGGACATGACACGTTGTCAGAAGCAAGAAGATCCAAACAGGCTTGAAGAAATAGGCCAAAGTGAACAAGGTTAAATTTACTAAAAATAAAGTGTTTACTTCCCCCAGTTTCCACAGCACAAGTTGCAAGATGCATAAAGCTCAACTAAGAAAACAATGTGATGTACCCAACCAAAGTAAAAGGTCTACTTTGTTGGGTTTTTTTAATTTTTTTTAAATTTATTTATTTGACAGAGAGAAAGAAGGACGGAGGGAGGGAGGGAGAAAGAGAGAGAATGGGTGTTCCAGGGCCTCCAGCCACTGCAAACAAATTCCAGACACATGTGCCACCTTGTGCATGTGGCTAATGTAGGTCCCGGGGAATCGAACCTGGGTCCTTTGGCTTCGCAGGCAAACGCCTTAACCGCTAAGCCATCCCTCCAGCCCTAAAGAGTCTACTTTCACTGAATGAATAAAACTGTGGCATCCAGGACAAGGAGTACATCAATTCTTCTGTCCTGGTCATAAGTAGTATCTCATTATAAGCAACAGAATATCTACCCAGAACCGTTTGAGAAGGATTTCGATTGGGATCTGAAGTGGGTCATCTGAGTATCAACAAAAAAGCACTGTGAGGGGCTGGAGGGATGGCTCAGTGGTTAAGATGCTTGCCTGCAAAGCCAAAGGACCCAGGTTCAGTTCCCCAGGACCCATGTAAGCCAGGCATGCAAGGTGATGCAAGCGCACAAGGTGGCACATGTGCACAAGATGGCGCACACGTCTGGAGTTTGATTACAGTGGCTGGAAGCCCTGGCAAGCCAACTCTCGCTCTTTCTCTCTCACTCTCTTGCATAAAAAAGGCCAGTTTGTTAGGCTTGCCTCAAAAAAAAAAAAAAAAAAAAAAAGACTGGGTGTGCTTGTCTAAAGAGGAAGAGACAAAAGGGCTTGCCCCGAAAGGAGGAGACTGAAGGTCTGAAAGGCACACCTGTGTTTGTAATGTATCACACCCTACTGGGGCAGGGAGGTGGGATCTCCAAAGACAGCGCTGTAAGGCTGAAACCTACATCCTTTGTAGGAAAGCTGAAATGCCCCTCTTTGGAGAAGCCTGTCCCGATCATCCTTTCTACGTGTCCTCCGTCACTCTCCACCACATGAGAAGCCTGCGTTTTCATCCGTGTACTGTTGTCCTTGTCTGCATGCTCTGAATACTCTGGGTGTCTGCTCCATCCATGAAAGCGGAGATCCTGGTTCACTGTGACATTCTGTGCCCAGAAAGGCGTCTGAAACATAGCAGGGCTTCTTTAAATATTTACCACTTTGTTCATCAACTTTCTCTGACCATAATGAGATTCTTGAGATAATGAACTCACAGAAAGGAAAGGTTAGTTTTCACTTACAGTTTCAGGTGTTCCCACCCGTGATGAAAACTCTTGCTTTCGACCTCTGGGAAGGTAGCGTATCATGCAGGAAGCGTGTGGTAGAGTAAGCTGCTCGCCTCATGTTCAAGAAGCAAGAGAGAAAGAGGAAGGGGCAAAACAACACGGGACTGGAGGAGATGGCCTAGCAGCTAAAGGCATTTTGCTTGCTTGCCAAGTTTCAAACCATGACAACCCAGGTTTATTTTTACTTATTAGACAGCCACAGACACAGAGAGAGAAAATGGGTGCACTGGGACCTCCAGCCACTGCAAACAAACTATAGACAAGTGTGCCACCATGTTCATCTGGCTTACATGGGTTCTGGGGAGTCAACCCTGAATCCTTAGTCTTCACAGGCAAGTGTCTTAACCACTAACCCATCTGTCCAGCCCCAACCCAGGTTTAATTCACCAGTACCTACATAAAGCCAGATATACAAAGTGGGGCAAGTGTCTGGAGTTCAGTCACAGTAGCAGTTGGCCCTGGTGCGCCCGTACTCAACTTCTATCAGCCTCTCTCTCTCTCTATCTCTCTCTCTCTCTCTCTCTCTCTCTCTCTCTCTCTCTCTCTCTCTCCCTCTCTCTAATACATAAAATAAAATGAAAACTATTAGGACTGGAGAGGTGGTTCAGTAGTTATGACTGTGCCTACAAAGCCTAACAACAAGAGTTCAATCCCCAGTGCCCACATAGAGCCAGATGCACAAAGTGGTACATGTGTCTGGAGTTTGTTTGCAGTTCGCTTGAGGCCAGCGTGAGACGACTTTGCGAACTCCAGGTCAGCCTGGGCTACAGTGAGACCCTACCTCGAAAAAATAAATAAATAAATATAAACTTTTTTTTTAATGTCAACTTTTGTTTTAAAATTAAATACCTACAAAACTGAGGAGAAATCTCTAAAGGTGTGATCACTAGCTAGGGATAGTTTGGGATCAATAACTGGTCTACGGAAAACGGGTGTTCTGCTTCAGACTTGATAAGGAGGGGAAAGGAAGGGGTCCGCACTCGGTGGAGTGTGCCTTGTCTGCCCTCACCCCCACAACCCTCTGTGAGGTGGCAGCCCACTGCACAGCTAGAGAGGCTGAGACTAGGTGAAAGTCAGCAGTGTGCTGAAGCCACACCGTGGACATGGGCTTTGCCACCTGACCCCACACAGCCGCCTCCGCAGCCCCTGCCCTCCTTCCCCTCCCGGCTGAAAAGGCTGAAGCCGGTGCGAGAGGATCACGGCTCTGTGCACGGTGGTGCTGGTGGTTTCCACATTTGCTGAGCATTCTCGCCGTTTTCGATCCCCCTGCTCACTCTCACGTGTCCCTCACACACTCGTTTTTCACGGAATGGCGCCCAGCAGCAGGAACACCACTGACCAGTCAGTAGCACTGGAGAGTCTCAGGGACCTGCAGAGCTACTGAATCAGAATCTGTATTTTAACACGATGCCCACAGAATCAAGCTGCACCTGACACTTGGATAAGCCCTACTTTCAAAATGCCTCCCGGCCCCACTACCTGCCCAGGTTGCTATGGAAACAACCACTCTTCACACCAATGTCCAGTCGCTTTTTCCAAAGCAAAGTGATCTCCCTGTCAGATACTCACAGGAGCCTCAGGCCCAAGAGGAAAAATGTTATCTCTAAAGATAATTTATTAGTCAAACCGGTGCCTGATATATACATGGGTAAGCCTCAAAGAGAGCCAGACCCACATCGTCTACAAACAGCCAGTGTGGTGGTGTGTCAGCAAATGCTTAAGAACCAGCTTGTGGTAAAGCCCTGCTTTAGTACTTGTCAATTTCTCAGTGCAGTGGACTCAAAGGTAGAACGGTGATGTCACCAGATGTGGGACTGAAGGATGCACACAACTGGCTGCAATGAACGTGGGTGGTCAGGGGCAGCAGCTGTGGCACACCACTGAACCACGAGCCTACTTAGCAAGCCAAGATCCTCCATTCAGACGGGGAAACCACACCATGACTTCAGCTTGTAAGAACATAGAGTTTGGGCTGGACAGATGGCTTAGTGGTTAAGGCATTAGCCTGCAAAGCCAAAGGACCCAGGTTCAACTCCCCAGGACCCACGTAAGCCAGATGCACAAGGTGACACATGCATCTGGAGTTGGTTTGCATTGGCTAGATGCCCTGGCAGGCCCATTCTCTCTCTCTCTCTCCTTCCCCAATGTCTCTCTCTCCCTCTCTCCCTCACTCTCTTTCTCTCATAAATAAATGTAAAATATATTTTAAAAGGACATAGTGTCTATAGTTGTCTTTTACAGCCATTTACATTTATCCATCTATAATCTCATTGGAAGAAAGGCAGTGCACCAGATAAAAATGCTCGGAGACAGCCTGTCAGGCTACAGTGTCTGTGGTGGCTGGACTTTGAGAGAATAAAGAAAATCTTGGGTTTGCAGTTGAGAAGGCCCCAACTCAGCTTTATGAATGAAACATTCCCAGCAGCAGCAAGGTAGGAGGATCAAGGGGCTCAGGTCAAGCCTCGGGAATATATTTCCTCCTAACTCTCCAGCGTCTACTCTTGCCCGTGTTTTCTCACCAAGGATGAGGTGTCCCATCCATCCAGCTGTATCATTTTCAGTTAGGAAGGCAAAGGCCAGGAGGAAACCCAAAAAGGAGTTAGAGCAATGGAGGGGAGAGGAATGGTAGCGTACATGATGGAAAATAGGGTACAAATGTAAAGAGGAAAGAGACAGTAGTTGTCTAAACAAGATTGACCAGATCTGTTTGCCGTATCAGCCATCACTTACTGACCACTTAGTGTATGGAAGCATCCACGGTAAGCATCTGAAGTCAGTCATCTATCTCCTTGGCTCCTTGCAGAAACCCTGTGCTGCTGTTGTTTTCATTTACAGAAGGAGGAAACTGTGTGATCTCAAAAGTTTAAAATATTTGTGTAAAAGTTATATAGCTAGTAAGAAAGGGAGGTAGGACTCCAATCCTAGCAGTCAGATGCTGAAGGCTATCAACCACAGTGCATCACCTTTGGATCTGTGGGGATCATGAGGACCCAACCAGAAAGGGAGAAGACCGTCCCTGATAGAAGTTCCAAGGCATATCTCTAAGAAGGCCACAAGGCAGAAGGCTTGAGAACAGAACACTGCCCCTCCCTCTGGGTCTTAGAGGCTGAGAGGGACGGTGGGGCTTACTTTCAAATAGAGTTGCCTACTGTTTAACACCTTGTCTGATTCTGAAAATGACACCTTCACAGGAACACTGACAAATCATTACCATGAATAGAATGCGGAAAGATTCAACTATCACTTTTTCAAGAAAGCAATGCAAACCAATAAGGATGTATCTAAAACGATCAACTCACCAGGCATGGTGGCGCATGCATTTAATCTCAGCACTCGGGAGGCAGAGGTAGGAGGATCGCCATGAGTTCGAGGCCACCCTGAGACTACATAGTGAATTCCAGGTCAGCCTCAGCTAGAGTGAAGCCCTACCTCAAAAACCCAAAAACTAAAATAAAATAATCAAGTCATCCATTAGAGGGACTGGCACCATTGTAAAACTATTTTGACCCACTTCCTGTGCACAATGAGACCACATTTTCCATTTTGTTTTGTTTTGTTTTTTGGTTTTTCGAGGTAGGGTCTCACTCTGGTCCAGGCTGACCTGGAATTAACTCTGTAGTCTCAGGGTGGCCTTGAACTCACGGCGATCCTCCTACCTCTGCCTCCCGAGTGCTAGGATTAAAGGCATGCGCCACCACGCCCGGCACACATTTTCCATTTTGTATTTGTGATTAGTGTAGCCAATGGGACATTGTAGAAGTGATGTCAAGCACCCGGGATGTCCCTCCGCCCCCAGCACCTCCCATGTATATTGCCTCCTGTTCTTTCCCTAGCTGTAGTGACGATTTGCTGAACCCAGCAGAGCCAACACATAAAAGGAATCTTCTCTCTGAATTGTTGCCTGGAGCTGAGCTTCCTTTGAGGAAAAAAAAAAATCATTAATTTATGTAAGTATTATTTCTACTTGAATTTATCATGTTGTTTAAAAAGGGCATCCTTGTCAAAGAAGAAACTCGAGGCACTGTCTTAGAGAAAAGTGAACACTACAGAGTAATGACACTATCCAACTTCAAATGCCCAATGGGCCACCATAAAAGGTGTGTTGGTGTTATTCCAGGGGATAGTTTTAAGACCAGGGACAGTACCTTCAAGAAGATTTCCAGTGTAAGGTGGTGGGTGGGAAAAAATAATCCTAAGAATCAGAGGTTACCAGTGGCCTGACTTCTGCCCTGCCTCCAAGCTCACTCTCTCTTTGCTCCATCTTTCCTCTGGAGCATCCTGACCTTTTTTTTTTTTTTTTTTTTTTTTTTGCCTCTAAGTCAGTATGGCCGCAGGTCCCTCTGCCTCAAGTGCTCTTCCTGACTCCTCAAGAGCCTTATCTACACGTTCATTCAACAGGTCTGTGGAGTTACGTTCCAGGCACTATTCAGAGTTCCTAGGATTCAACAGAGAGCAAGAAAGACAAAACTTGCTATGCAGATTAATTCTAGCCAGAAATAAACACTGTCAGCAAAGATATGAGTAAATGAGACCATGTGTTAGATAATAAGTGTTAATGGGGAGAGCAGATCCAAAAAGGGAAGGTGTGGCTGTGGTGATTGTAAGTCTCACAAAGAGTTGATATTTGAGCCAACATTTAATTAAGGGGGATAAATTAGTTAAAGAATGTTTTAAGGGGAGTTTTCCAGGCAGAATGGGTACTTAGCTTGCACAAAGACCTTTGGGCAGAACTGTCCAGGGGAAGCAAAAAGAATAGCAGTGAACAAGGTGCAGCCAGAGAATGCAATTGAGAGGTGACAGGGTGCCCTAGAAGTCAGGTTGAAGTCACCTGCTCGGGAAGACTTCTCTAAACATAAATGAACTTTCCCCCATGTTATTATATTCTCTCATAACACCCTTATCTTTACATTATCTTTACATCAAAAGGTGTAATTATTGGGGCTGGAGAGATAGCTTAGCAGTTAAGGTGTTTGCCTGTGAAGCCAAAGGACTCAGGTTTTGATTCCCCAGTACCCATGTAAGCCAGATGCACAAGGGGGCGCATGCATCCAGAGTTCATTTGCAGTGGCTAGAGTCCCTGGTGTGCCCATTCTCTCTGTGTATGTCTCCTCTCTCTCTCTCTCTCTCTCTCTCTCTCTCTCTCTCTCTCTCTCTCTCTCTCTCTCCTTGCAAATAAATAAAATTTTAAAAACTAGAAAAAAAGTGTGTAATTATTTTTCCCATGCTTGGTATTCCTTACAATATGTAAATCCCACTAAACCTCCTATACAGCCTCTTGAAGCTATTGCCCTGGACTTAGAACCTTGGAATAACACCAAAAAATAACTTGCGACAGTCCATTGGCTACTTGAAATACTATAGCCACTCGCCACCTCTTAGTTTTCTTTAAGCCAATGGTGTTCGTTTCTTCAGGGTTTCAATCATTTCATCATATCCGGCGCCTCGCCCAGTGCCTGGCAGGTGCTCAGTTAATAGTTGGTGCCAGACTGCTTGCTAGTCAAATGATCAGCTGCGGGAGGAGGTTGCCTCAAAGGTGGTGGCTGCCTCAACCTCAGACCCCTGGGACAGGGGCTTGGTAGTCTAAGCATGCAGCCACCCCAGGGCACTTACATAGTACATGCTCTAATCTTCTCCTGCCCTGACAGCCTTTAATTCTATGGCATTTCTGAGTTTGTCCTATTCTGCTGCAAACAGGAAGAGCAACTTTTTCTTGCCCTTCCATTCTACTGAGTTCTTTCCTTCCGTTTAAAAATCTTCTCCCCTCAGGCTCTCCCTTGTCTGTGCTGTTCGGGGCCATGCTAGGTTCTGTTGATAAATTACAAATCCTACTGGATGTCCCTGCCTGATACTGCCCCTCGGCCCTTTGTAAGAACAGCCAGGTAATAAGTCCTGCAGACTTAATGAAGCTTGGTTTTCCCTGCCCTCTCCTCTCCCCCAGTCTCTTGTGCAATCCCCTTAGCACAGCTGTGGAAGGACGCGGCACAGGGTTTAAATACAAACCTGATGGACAGAGGCTAAGAAAGCATGGAAGAGAAAAAGGGTGGAATGGACTTTGGTCTCCATTCTTTAAGGCCAGATAGTCATTCATGATGGAATTTCAAAGACATTAATTTAGCCTGTTTGGGCCTCAGTTTGCTAATCTGCAAATTGGAGGTAGTAACTAATGGGGTTAGCATCATGACATCCCAAGGATATCAACACACTGTGATGGCTTCTGTGTTAGCTACTTTTCTCATTGCTGTGACAATACCTGACAAAAGAAAACCTAGGGGGCTGGAGAGATGGCTTAGTGGTTAAGCACTTGCCTGTGAAGCCTAAGGATCCTGGTTTGAGGCTCAATTCCCCAGGACCCACATTAGCCAGATGCACAAGGGATTGTACATGTCTGGAGTTCATCTGCACTGGCTGGAGGCCTTGACCGGCCCATTCTCTCTCCCTCTCTCACTCTCTCTCTCTCTCTGCCTCTTTTTCTCTGTCTGTCGCTCTCAAATAAATAAATAAATAAATAAATTTAAAAAGAAAACCCAGGGCAGGAAGGCTTGTCTAGTCTCAGTCCATCATGGCAGAGAAGGCGTGGAAGCAGGAGCATGAAGCATGAAGCATGAAGCAGCCGATCACGTGCAGTCAAGAAGCAGAGAGCTGGGGCTGGAGAGATGGCTCAGTGGCTAAAGGTATTGCATGCAAAGTCTGACAGCCTGGGTTCGACTCCATGGCACCCAGGTAAACCCAGATGCATGAAATGGCACATTTATCTGGATGGAGTTTTTGTTTTGTATTGTTTTGTTCTTTTCTTGCAGTGGGAGGGGGCCCTCATGCACCTATTCTCTCCTCCCCCTCCCCCACCCCCACCCTACTTTTCTCTCACAAGCAGATAAAAAATTTTAAAACAAAAAGAAGCAGAGAGTGATGAATGTTGGGTCTTTGTTGGATTTCTCCTTTATATGAAGTCCAGAAATAACACCACACAAATTAACTTAATCTGAAAAATCCTTCAAACATGCCCAGAAATTTGTTTCCTTTGTGATTCTAAGTCCTGTCAAGGTGACAGCTGAGATTAACTGCCCACTACTGCCAGGATTATTTTACTATGTACCGTTCTGTTATAATTTAATGATACAAATGTCTTCATCACTTCTAAAGACATGTAGAATCTAGCCCCTAAATCTTTAAACATAGCTGTAGTTACTCTTCAGATATTCATTCTTGTCTACCTCAAGCCTCGTTCCTCTTCCAAGAGCATTTTTGCCTTGAAACTGGTTAAATTTAGGTGCTTCTCTCCCATGTTCTGTCGTCGATGCTTCCAAACATGGGATCTTCCAAACAAGGATCTGGATGTTGTTGCTGGAAGTTACCGTGTGACGGTATGAAAGGCAGAACCTTCGGGAAGCAATGGAGTCCTTGATGGACACCATCAAGAATGGGGTCCACGCCCTAACTTGCTGCGAGATCTCCTGTCCCTTCAGCCAAGTGAAGAAGCAATAAGAAGTCACCATCTTAAGCCAGAGGGAAAGCCCTCCCAGCCACTGAATCTGCTGGTACCTTGACTTTGGACTCTCAAGCTTCCATATCAGTGAGAAACAAGTTTCCAATATTGATAATGCTCTCTGTCTTAAATATTTTGTTACTACAGTCTGAATAGAGTAGGAGGTCTTCTAAGACAAGCTTTTCTTGACCATCCTACCTCGTACAGATGTCCCTTGTCACTTATTTCTGGATCTTGGTCATATCTGATTTACTTACAACTCTTATTGGGCCTTTCCATTCATTCTAGTTACTTGTCTATCTGCCTATCTCCCTCCCTCACCATCTCTACTACCCAGCATAGCGGTTCAGTACACAATTCTGGAGCACATGAATGGATTAACTTATGACAACCGATGGCAGCAGACTACAAAACACAACACAAAGACCCACAAAAAAAGAACTAAAGGTAAATGCATTAAAGATGCTCTAGGGCCATTCAGAATTATCACTGAGTAGACTGTGTGTTAACATACTAGGATACAGAGAATATGCTATTGGGCAGAAAATGCTGCTTATGCTTTGGTTGTAACTATGTAAAAGTACAGTGCCATCTGAATAGAAACTAAAAACAAAAAGAAATTGAAACACAAATAATTTGCTAGGTTGGTGGGACTGTGTGTGTTTTCTCTTGTCTTTTATTTCTGCTCTCATTGCCATAATGAAATCTGGCCAGAAGTTACAGTTTGTTTCTCAACACTAGTCTAAGCATATTGGCAGATTACTCAAAATGGTGCCAAACTTGGGAATTTTTAGAGGAGTCCAAGAACTCCAAGAAGGATGTCTGAAAACCAGTGGCCCTCAGATGCCCATACTCTGGGTCAGTCCAAATACAAAACCTCAGGACCAGGGAAGTCGATGACGTCATCCTTAGTCCAAGACCAAGGGTCTAAGAACCTGAAGGCACTAGTGTGAATCCTAGAGTCCAAAAACACAGATTCATGACATCTCAGGGCAAGAGAAAAATAGTCCATCCCCAGGGAAACAAAATTTTCTTTTCTGTCACTCTTATAGATCCGTATCCTCCAAAAATCCATGAGCTATGGCCTATTCCAAAGGAAATAATTACTAGTTGGTTGAAAATAACATCAATGCCCATTACCTAGGTCGATATTTCTCCATAACAACTTATATAGATACAGTTTTTCTCTAAATTTAAGGCCATTTCACATACCAGTCTTCATCCAATCTTTAAAACCCTTCCTGAGGCCACTGGTCACCTGACATGTACACAACACAGCACTCACACGTGGAGAGCCGGTCATCTCCATCCTTGCCTTGCAGGCTGGTAATGCATCACAGGAAGCTATAATATCTACATCCATAATGATGTTTTCCTACACCTGACTCCTAAGCATCTTAGCTAGATCTTGTAACTACACAGCAATGTGAATGTTAAACTACCAGGAAAATGTGCTGTCTTTTTTTTTAATTTTTTTTTGGTTTATTTTTATTTATTTATTTGAGAGTGACAGACAGAGAAAGAGGCAGAGAGAGAGAGAGAGAATGGGCATGCCAGGGCCTCCAGCCACTGCAGACAAATTCCAGACACGTGCGCCCCCTTGTGCATCTGGCTAACGTGGGTCCTGGGGAATCGAGCCTCGAACCAGGGTCCTTAGGCTTCACAGGCAAGCACTTAACTGCTAAACCATCTCTCCAGCCCAAATGTGCTGTCTTTGTGAGCCAGCTGAATGGGGTGACAGTCCTCAAGATGTCCATATTATGACCCATGATAGATGACACACACACACGTGGAATACTCCTTCAAGAAAATCTTTGGGGAGCTGGAGAGGTGGGTTAACAAGGCACTTGTCTATGAAGCCTAAGGACCCATGTTCAGTTCCTCAGGACCCATGTAAGCCAGACACATAAGGTGGTACATGCGTCTAGAGTTCGTTTGCAATGGGTAGAGATCCTGACATGCCCATTCTCTCCCTCTCTCTCTCTCTCTCATAAAAAATAAAGATAAAATATTTTAAAAGGAAAGAAAATATTTGGGGCTTCACAGTATTTCATTAGAGCAGAAAAGTTTCCTACAGCACAAGTAAATCAGAAGCTATCACTTGAATATTTTGAAGTTTTCACAAATGTTAGCATAGGAAACAGACTACATAGAAGCTATTTAGTGCTGGACAGGACATGACTTTAAATAGCAGTTGTGACTTTCTCCCAGTGTGAACCTGAGCGGGTTTCTCATCCTCTTGTGCCTCAGTTTCCTAGTCCATGAATCAGGAACCATAGCACCCATCTTGTAGGATTCCAGAAACGACTGAAGAAGATAATACCCACAAAAATCTATGTGGAAACCTACTTTGCTGTTAGCTAATTGAAAATAATTGAAACAAGAGTTTGAACAGAAGTACCCTGTACGGGTGGATAATGCTGCTTCCAGAAGCCATAGGTTATTTTAGGAAAATCACAGTGCCAGAGGTAGGATAGGTAGAATCCAGTGAGTTGTGGGTCAACAAGGCCCCTGAGGCCCCCTGCCCCAAACAGTACAGGCTATTGGCACTGCTGTTACTTGCCCACCAGAACTAGATAAGACTCTACTGCTGAAAACACTGCTTGCTGTAGTTGCAGGGCACTGAGACATCAAGCTGAACTGAGCTGGAAGCTTCCACCATGCTATGTAGTCTTCATTAGTTCAGAAAGGTGCTGCGCAGGCTGCTGGGGAGAAAAGTCATTAGTAGTATTAACCACTGATAGCCACAGGTAGGATCCATGTGCTTGAGTAAATAATCCCCCACCTATACTCATGCAAGCAGCTCTCATTAGACTCAGTGGGACACACACACACACACACACACACACACACACACACACACACACACGGTGTGGTGGTTTGATTCAGGTGTGACCCATAAACTTAGCTGTTCTGAATGTTAGGTTCTCCAGCTGATGGCAATTGAAAATTGAAGCCTCCTAGCAGTGGGGTATTCTTGGGGGCAGGCTTATGGGTGTTATAGCCAGCTCCCCCTTGCCAGTGTTTGGCACATTCTCCTGTTGCTATTATCCACCTTATGTTGGCCAGGAAGTGACATCCACCCTCTGCTCATGCCATTGTTTTCCCCTGCCATCACACATCTTCCCCCTCAAGCCTATAAGCCAAAATAAACCTCTGTTTTCAAACAAGCTGCTCTTGTCTGGGTGATTTCTACCAGCAATGCGAACCTGACTGCAACACATATATACACATACACACACAAACACACACAAACTCACACACAGACACACACACAAACACACATACACACACTCACACACAGAAGCAGAACTAGCTGGGACGATGGAAGAGAAGGTAATTGGAAGGGATTATGATCCAAAATACATTATATACATGTACAAAAATTGTCACTGAAAAATAAAATAAAATGCCCTTTACCAGCCATTAAAAAAAATTGTTAAGTGTTATAGAGATGGCTCAGATATTTATAGATGCCTTCTTGCAAAACCTAAAGCCCCAGGTTTGACTCCCTAGTACCCATGTAAAGCCAGCTGCACAGAGTGGCCCATGCACCTAGGGTTCATTTACAGTGCCTGGAGGCCCTAGCATGCTTTCTCTCTTTCCTTCTCTCCCTCTCACCCTCTCCCTCCTTCTTTCTTTCCTTGCAAATAAATAAAAATATTTAAATAAAAATAAAAAACTAGGGCCAGGGGGATGGCTTAGTGGTTAAGTCGTTTGTTTGCCTACAAAGCCAAAGAACCCAGGTTTGATTCCCCAGGACCCACGTTAGCCAGATGCACAGGGGGCACATGCATCTGGAGTTTGTTTGCAGTGGCTAGAGGCCCTAGCACGCCCATTCTCTCTCTCTCCCTGTTTCTCTGTCAAATAAATATGAAATATTTTTAAAATAAAAAACTAAAAAAGTCCTTTGCAACAAGCTTGATATGTAGCATACATTTTGCAAATGGTAACTAAGTACCAATAGTAATGGGGCTAAAAGATTGCTTGAAAAATCCTTCTAAATAACATTAATACATTCAACACCTTGTGGCTCACAGTGATCATGGCCTACAAAGTTTCCCCACAAAGATCTTTGAAGTAGACAATTGGAACCATGAAGGCAAGGGTAAAACATGACCATCCCAGCGGGAGTCCTGCCGGCGTCTATGGCATTCCTTCATTAAGAATTAATTTCAGGGCTGGAGAGATGGCTTAGCGGTTAAGCGCTTGCCTGTGAAGCCTAAGGACCCCGGTTCAAGGCTCGGTTCCCCAGGTCCCACGTTAGCCAGATGCACAAGGGGGCGCACGCATCTGGAGTTCGTTTGCAGAGGCTGGAGGCCCTGGCGCGCCCATTCTCTCTCTCTCTCTCTATCTGTCTTTCTCTCTGTGTCTGTCGCTCTCAAATAAATTAATTAATTAATTAATTTAAAAGAAAAAGAATTTCAGGGAAGAGAAAGGAAGGGAGGAGGGTACTTAATAGGTTGATATTGTATATATGTAAGTACAATGATTGTGATGGAGAGGTAATATGATGGAGAATGGAATTTCAAAGGGGAAAGTGTAGGGGGGAGGGAATTAACATGGGGTATTTTTTTATAATCATGGAAAATGGTCATAAAAATTTTTTTTAAATCTAAAAACAAAAAAGAATTAATTTCAGGGCTGGAGAGATAGCTTAGAGGTTAAGGCACTTGCCTCCAAAGCCAAAGAACCCAGGTTCCATTCCCCAGGATCTACATAAGCCAGATGCATAAAGTGATGCAGACGTCTGAAGTTTGCTTGCAGTGGCTGAAGACCCTGGAACGCCCATTCTTGCTCAATCTCTCTCTCTCCCCCCTCCCCCCCCCTTTCTCTCTCAAGAAGAAGAAGGTGGAAAAGCAGACAATGTCAAAGAACCCATCAAAAAAATGCATTGATGGGGTCTGGAAAGACGGCTCCAAAGTTTAAAGTACTTGTTTGCAAATCCTGCCATCCCAGGCTTAGTTCCCCAATACCCATGTAAAGCCAGATGCACACAGTGAAGCATGCGGAGCTCACTTGCAGTAGCAATGGGCCTGGCACAGATTCTTTCGCTCACTCGCTTTCACTCTCGCTCATACTCACTCTCGTAAAAAAATTATTTTACTTATTAGTTTGAAAGCAGGGAAAGAAGAGAGAGCAAGAGTGAGAGAGAGAGAGAAAGAGAAGTTTTGTGTGCCAGGGCCTCCAGCCACTAAAATCGAATTCCAGACGCACATGCCATCTTGTGCGCATGTGCAACTTTGTGTATGCATCACATCTGGCTTGTGTGGGATCTGGGAAGTTGAACATTTATCCTTAGGCTTCTTGGGCAAGCACCTTAACTGCTAAGCCATCTCTCTAGCCCTATAATTTTTTTTATATAAAAGAAATACACTGATGGATCACAACCCAGCAAACATTCACAAGAAGATCTCCATTGGGAGCACATTTACCTAGAATGTGTGATGTCCTGGGTTAAAGCGCATCACTTAGTAAACTGGGTGTGAGGGCTATTGCCTATAATCTCAACACCTGGGGATAGAGGCAGAAGGATCAAAAATTCAAGCTTATTGTCAGCTACATAGTTCAAAGACAGCCTGGGATACATAAGGACCTATCTCAAAAAAAAAAAAAAAAAAAAAAAAGAGGCAAAGAAAGAAAAAGAGGAAAGGAAAAAAAGAAAAACCTCAAACTCTCTTTGAGAACTTTCTGAAAAGAAGTGCATCCACTTAGCACTGCGGGTGAGACCTGAGCAGGAGAGGCTGAGTGTGCAGACAGGTGCGCATGAGCAGCAAAGGCCTAGAAGCAGTTTTTGCCGGAGCCCTGCAAGTCTCCTAGCCTCTCCCACCATCCTCTGCCCTTCCTGAAATGACTCAGCCCTTTGGCTAAGCTACTAGGGTATTCCAAGTTGGTCCCGTTCACAGCGTTTCCCAAGCTAGCTAATGAAATGTAGCACGTTCAATTGAATTGTAGTGAAGCCCATAGCTGATGTCGCTACACCCGGGGGGGTGGGGGGGAGGCGGGGGGGGGAGGGTGTGAACCATGATGAAAACTAAGCAGCTCTCTCTGATGCCCACTAGAGTTCTGTAGATATTCTTAGAGATCGCGTGAAAAGCATGATGTTCGAGGCAATATCATGTAGAGATGAGCGTAATCTCCCCCAACAAGAGCAGAGATGGTACCCCTTTTAGACAACAACCCAGTAAACTTTGGTTAGCTTGTGTAGGATACAGTTAATTACAGCAATTTATCAAAGTGGCATAAGGTGGTATTCACACACACAAAGACTGTTTTCCCACAGTTGAAAATCCTCAGTTTTATAGAAGCTGGAGCTAGTACTAATTGAAGTTTCACTCGGGTAGATAAAATCTTTAACAACTCCTGAATAACTAAATGCTCCTTGCTCAGTGATGTGGATCAGGGTGATTTACAACACCTATCACACAATCATGCTAATTTTGCTTTTATATGATTAATTAAAACAATATGTTCATTCTTCCTAAAGTGGAATTAGGGCAACCAGGGAGTTAGCTTTTTATTACCAACTTCCCTCTCTGGCAATAAAAACCATTTTCACACATCATCTTCAAAACAGTGGCAAAGGGCATGGGCCCTGATGGAAAAACTTTGTTCAGCTCTGGGTTTCTTTGTTTCTGAGACAAGGTGTTATGATGTAGCTCAGGCTGCCTACACGATCCTCTTGCCTCCACCTCCCCATGCTAAGACAATAGGCAAGCACCACCACTCCTGGTTTCAACTTTGCATTTGGGAAACAAACAGGGATTATTTGATAGGGGAAATATAGGTTTCTAGGACATCAGAGATAAAAAGAGCTTGAGAAGGAATATTGTAAAAATCTTGTTTCACAAATGATCATAAATGTTGGCGGGGATGTGGAAAAACAGGAACCCTTCTATACTGCTGGTGGGAATGCAATCTGGTCCAGCCATTGTGGAAAACAGTCTGGAGGTTCCTAGAACAGCTAAAGATTGATCTACCATATGACCCAGCTATAGCACTCCTAGGCATATATCCAAAGGACTCATCTCATTTCCTTAGAAGTACATGCTCAACCATGCTTATTGCTGCTCAATTTATAATAGCTGGGAAATGGAACCAGCCTAGATGTCCCTCAACAGATGAGTGGATAATGAAGATGTGGCACATTTATACAATGGAGTTCTACTCAGCAGTAAAGAAAAATGAAGTTATGCAATTTGCAGAAAAATGGATGGACCTGGAAAGTATTATACTAAATAAGGTAACCCAGGCCCAGAAAGCCAAGCGCCACATGTTCTCCCTCATATGTGGATCCTAGCTACAGATGATTGGGCTTCTGCGTGAGAATGAAAATACTTAGTAGCAGAAGCCAGTAAGGTAAAAAGGAGACATAAAGGGTAGAGAAAGGAAGGGAGGAGGATACTTAATAGGTTGATATTGTATATATGTAATTACAATGATTTTAATGGGGAGGTAATATGATGGAGAATGGAATTTCAAATGGGAAAGTGTGGGGGGTGGGGAGGGAGGGAATTACCATGGGATATATTTTATAATCATGGAAAATGTTAATAAAAATTTTAAAAAAAAAATCTTGTTTCACAAATGAGAAGACTGAGGCTTGGGAGACACTTGTCCCCAATTTATAAGCCCCAATTTTGACAAATTTTGTATCATATTCAGCTACCCTGACATTTAGCCCAATCTGTAAATCAGTTTTCTCATCTCTAAATTAGAGACAATAGCATCCATCTTATCCATCTATAAATACCTATAAGAAAGTGCCTTGGCTCGCTCCCTCTCTCTCTCTCTCTCCCTCCCCTTCTCTCTTTCTCTTTTATACTACCTATATTTTTCTTCCTTCTTTTCCCTTGGCACTGGCCTGTAACTCTCAGTACCAGCATGCAGTTAACATCCACAATGAGCTGTTGATCACAGAGACCTACAAGGTTTTCCAAAAGATGACAGATTTCTGTCAGAGTACTAGATGACCCACCAAAAGTTAATGGTAAGATGCTGAAGACACCACATGCTGTTGGTACGGAACATGGGGCAGGGGGCAACCTGGCTGGAATCTAGAAGAGAATCAGTCCACAGACAGTTAGCTCATCTAGTGCCAGAAGGTGCTACATGAGCAACTGAGGGAAAATGACCAACAACTGTCCAAGCAACTCAAGGTCTAAGCCACTCAGCAGCAAACAACCTGATGTGATGCTCACCCAAGTGCAATAGTGGCTCACAGCCATGGTGGGTAACCAGCTGCTCTTGATTTGGCTAACAGATCCACTCAGTGGAATGGAACCCACAGCTGGAACTTGGAAAAAAGCCAGAACCATATCCAAAAATAAGTTCGCTCTCCAATATCAAGCTTCCACCAATCATGGGCTACAAGAGGGACTACACCTGTTAAATGCTCTCTAAAATAATAATGGTTATCCCATTATCTGGTGCTGACTTCACTCTCTATTGGATAATTTGCTTCTCTTTTTCAGATAGACACAGAAGCTGAGGAGAGAATCAGCCCATCAGGCCTTACCAGGGCCCCAGCTGAAACCACAGAGTAATTGGAGAAATGAGCAAGAGTGCTGCTTTCTTGGTGAACCTGATACCTGCACAAGGATGGAGATAGACACAGAGAACACTCAACTCCCACCAAACCAGATATCCAGAGACACAAAGGCTCCCAAGAACTCATCACTGAAGTAGACCTAAAACGAACCCAGAATGGCTTCAGGAAGTTCACAGGAGAGGGGGCGGAAAGATTGTTAAGGCCACAGTTGGGACATTATGCAAAGAAACATTGCCTCTTCCCCATAACTGATGGCTACCCCCACAACATTCCCAATGAGGAGAGTCCCTTCAGAGGGAGGAGGACAGGGAGGAGCTAACGATGGCATCAACATGGCTATATACATGCTATGTACATAACTAATAATAAAATAAATAAACAAAAAGAAAGAGCCTTGGGCCTGGCATGGTGGCACATGCCTTTAATTCCTGCACTTGGGAAAGAGAAGTGGAAAGATTGCCTTGAATTCAAGGTCACTCAGACTACAGAGTGAATTCCAGGTCAGTCTGAGCTAAAGTGAGACCCTACCTTGAAAACAAAAATAGAAAGAAAGACCGAGCTTTGAACTAGGAGTGTGTACATCTGGATTTAAGACTGCAGGTCCTAGCTTGCTTTGTCTTCTGTGGAAATAGGAGAATAGTGTTTGTAACTGTTAATCTCACAAAATAAGAGGACTAAAAGAAAGTCCATTAAGAAAGATCCATAGGATGTTGGTGTTAAGGAGATTAATAGAGACAGTATCCATTAAGTCATACTTTCCAATCAGAGTACTTTTCAGGCTGCTCACGATGTTTTCTGAGGACTTATTACAAGGTAGGTCTAAAGTGCTTGAAGAGGTGAAATGACTTGCCTATGTCACCCAATTTGTAAGGAAAAAGCCAGGCTTGACAAATGAGGTCTTTGGGACTGGGCTCAAGCAGAGGTTGGAATCTCAAAAGTTGTTGTTCCCAGAGGCCCCCAACACCTCAGCACTGAAGCAGACCAAAAATGGCTCAGGGAAATTTTGCAGAAGAGGGGGGCAGAAAGAATGTCAGAGTCACATGTTGGGTCATGATAGGCAGAGACATTTATCGTACCAATAACTGTGGACTAACTCCACAATTCACGACCCATTTACATCAATAAGGAGGGTCCATTGGGAGGGGGCAGATCATGGATGAACCTAAACAATGGTACCAAATGGCCTGTATTTACTGAAAAGAAAACTAATAAATTAAATTTTTTAAAAAGTTGTTGTTAACAATAGTAATAGTAATAAAAGAAAAAAAAAGTCTATGGTAGTCAGGCCCAACTTAAAATAGGATGTGTAAATTGGGTAGAGTGAAGGGGCCCAAAGGAACTTATGAGAGAGGGGGTGAGAAAGTATGGCTCTACCTAAATTCAAAAGATTGTAAACTGTGTTCTGTTCTTCCATCTCAGCCAGTTTGTAATCTCAGCAAGACACAAAAATGCTTCTCTAGCAATCACTGTGGATAGGGAGGAACTGATAGAAAATGCCAGAGCTGAGATGACAGAGCCTGAGCAGTTGACAAGGGAAAAGGCTAGGTCAGCTGGTACGGGGCTAGGCACCCTGCGATTTGGGTAGAGTGTGGGGAAAATGAGCCAGTGCTGCAGTTTGTGACAGGTGATTCACATGCAGTGAATAGATCTGAAGCTGTAAGGGCCGCAAGCTATGCTGTCCATAGCGTATCTGCCTGCTTTTCTTCTTCCTCTTTTGTTTCTTTCTTCCTTCCTTTTGTTCTTTCCTTCTTTTCTTTCTTCCTTCCTCCCTTCTCTCCTTCATGTCTTTCTTTTCTCTTTCTCTGTTTTTGTGATATTGGGAATTGAAAGTCCATTCCTTGAGTACGCTGGCAGAATAATTATCACTGAGCTGCATCCCCAGCACTATGCACAGCATTTTAACATGGGGGGAAGGGCTAACGCTCTGGAAAAGGAGACTGTAAACAGCCTGCCTGCAATTCTCCTGCCCTCTGCGCATGACTGGCCTATGCTCACAACATTCTAGGAAATAGTTGTTATTCATACTATACTTGCTTTAGATATGAAAGTCAAGTATAGAGAGTGTCTCTCTGACTTTCCCAAGATCACAGTAGTAGTAGGAGGCAAAGGAGAGATGGAACAGCCCCAAAATTTGGATAGGTCTCTGTACTTCTGTTTGTTCCTCAGGGTAATGAAAGTCTGGGGTTTAGAAGCGATGAGTTTCCTTTTATCTCCAAAGTGTTATGATTTCCTGAGGAAGCAAGAGCCTGCAGCATCTTCCAACAAACTTCTCCAGAGCTGGGAGCAGCCATCCTCAAGCCACTGAGCAGTTCTCCTCACCTGCCCAGGACATCCTGTGGCAGGGGCTGCTATCCCACGTTCATTCCCAGGCCTCACTGACCATTCTGTGGCTGGAACATCCACCAGCACAGCATAGGACTAAACAATTAGCTCAAGGATGCCAGGTCAACGAGTCTCCTAATTCCATACCAGATGAGATCTTCTCAGCCCCCTCTCCCTCATGTGCTGTATGAATGAACCCACAAATACTGCCTGAACCAATCCCATGCCAGACCCTGTGCTCAGCGTTGGGGCCATAGCATCGAGCGCACATGGCCTTATTCTCACAGGGCTCAGGATTCAGTAAGAGAAATAGTAAATGAAGAGTAAATAAGTCTAAGTGATCGAATGTGAGACAGTCATGAGTGTGGAGGGCAAAAAGTAAGTGGAGAGTATCATGTTGGGGTGACAGAGGTGAAGTGTTACAGTGGCCAGTTTGGGAAGACAAACTTTGAGAGCTGCCTAAAAACATGAAGCCATTGGGATGTCAGGAAAAGAGAATACAGGCTAAGAGAACAGCAACAGTAAGTCATACTGTCAGGTGTGCTGAAGGAAGGTTCAAGGCTACAACAGGGAGATACGGCGTGGGGTCAGAGGAGCAGCCAGGAGCTCGGCCCAGTCCAGCCTTGTCAGTCATAGTTTTGGACTCTGTAGGCTTTCCAAAGGACTGTGAGCTAACAAAGTCCCAGAAGGCACCTTACGGGAGCACAAAGAGGAAGACAGATTACCAGGGAGTGCTTTAATGCAAGATAAGGGATGGGTGATGTTTTCGCGGGTCCGGGTTGTGGCAACAGGGGGGACAAGAGGACGTAGCATTGAAGATCTCAGGTGTGGGAGATACAGGGGACTGAAGACACTCCCGGCTTCAAGGCTGAGCAATTGAAGCTCCTCAACCTCCAGCTCCCCCATCATGGTCCACAGGCCCTGCCCAGGTGAGAGACTCAACAAGAGTGAGTGCATTTGCTCCCTACTGCTGCTGTAACAAATTCTTGTGAGTTTATTATCTTGCAGTTCCCAGAGGTCCACAACAGGTCTCCCTGGACTAACGCCAAGGTGCTGTGACGGCTGCATTCCTTCTGGAGGCTCTGAGGCCAAACTGCCCCCCTGCGTTTCTCAAGGCCTGTGTCCTTCTGCTGTCGCCCTACGTCACTCTGACTTCTGCTTGTGTGGTCACACCTCCTTGTCTGCAACTTTGATGGATCCCAGTGACGATTCTGTGCCCACCCAGACAATCTATGTCAAGACCATTAATTTGATCGCATCCAAGAAGTTCCTTGCCATGTACAATGACATAGTCTCAGATCCAGGGCACATGGACAGCCTTTGGAGGAAACCATTCTCACCAGTGATCCCTGTGGAATTGCTCAATTTCATAGAAAAGTCCAATAACAACTGGAAAAATATCCCAGCTCCTAGGCTGTGGTATTTAATTTGACTAAGATTTAGTTTCTTCATTAATAAAAAGGGTTAATAATAGTTATTCTCTTGGGATTGGTTGGAAATCAAATGAGAATATGCAGATAAAACATTGGGAACTGGGGTACTGTGCAAGCATGAAGACCTGAGTTAGGATCCCCAGAACAATGTAAATCTAAGCACAGTAATGTGCATCTGTAAACAGTCAAAAGATGGGAGGTGGAGAAGGAATTCCCAGAAGACTGTATGCTGGCTAGCATGGTGGACACAGTGGCAAGTAACAAGAGGCCCTGTCTCAAACAAGGTTGAAGGTCAGGACCAACACCACAGGTTTTACTTGTCTTCTAACCTCCACATTCACATCATGGCAAAAATCTTCTCTCTCGCTCTCTCTCGCTCTCTCACTCTCTCTCTCTCTCTCTCTCTCTCTCTCTCTCTCTCTTTCACACACAACACACAAATGAGAAGTGGATATGACACAAAATAATCTGCTTACATTGTCACTAGCATTTAAAAATTTTATCCCTCATGTTACACGATGTTCTGTCTTACATCAGAATTATAGATGTTCCCAGAGTGATGGTTAAATCTGGTCTCTACTATGAAATACATGATATTTGAGCCATTCCTCCATGTGCAACCCTCACATTCTCCTGAATTTCCCAAAACTGTCTGTTTCAGTGCCTGATTATCCAATTCCTTACCATGGTTCCCTCTCTAGACTCCTCAAAGGGGGTCCTCTTGGGCTGGAAAGATGATTCAGCAGTTAAGGAGCTTGCTTGCAAAACCTGAGAGCCTGGGTTCCATTCCCCGGTATCCACATAAAGCCAGATGCATAAAGTGACACATGCATTTAGAGTTCATTTGTAATGACAAGGGCATGCCCTTATTCATTCATTCATTCTCTCTCTCCTTGAAAATAAATAAATAGAAATGTTTTTTTTAAAGGAGGTCCTCAGGCTAGAGAGATGGCTTAGCAGTTAAGGTGCTTCCCTATGAAGCCTAAAGACCCAGATTCGATTCTCCAGATCCCATGTAAGCCAGATTCATGAGGTGGTGCATGTGTCTGGAGTTCATTTACAGTGGCTAGTGGCCACTCTCCCTCTCCCTCTCCCTCTCGCTTTCTCTCTCTCTCTCTCCCTCTGTCTCAAATAAAAATAAATAAAATATTAAAAGGAAGTCCTCTTGCCTTCCAGCTGGGGAAGCTGAAGGTGGGAGACATCACAGCCCCACTACTTATGTGGAGTGAGGCTGAAACCCCAGCTGTGCTGGCCCCTCTGAGGTCCATGCCCTCAGCACTCTGACTTATGCCACTGGTGACAAGAAGAATGAATTTCCTGGTTCATGATCCTCAACTTGGAGGATCCCAACTTACCCTAAGGTTTGACTAACCTTGCCAATCCCAAAAAAGTCCCCCTTTCAATCAAGACCTCCAGTACGGGACTCAAATTCCTGGGAAAGAGCAAAAAGATCACAACTACTTTCAATTTATAGGAGGGAATAGTGAGACCCAGAGGAAGAAAAAGAACTCTGCTAAGCATCTCTGATGTGCTAGCTTGCATGTATGATGCAGCTTCCAGTGAGCGCATGTCATTCAAGCTCATACAAAGCATGTGGTGTGGGTCAGTAAGCCATTTTATTGGTTTGAGGTGCTTGCTTTCACCATACACTGTTGGCACGGACCATGGAGAGACCTGGTTGGAAACCAGAGGAGAGCCAGTCCTCAGACAATTAGCCCATCTCTTGCTGGAAGGCACTACATGAGCTACCTGTCCAAGCAACTCAAAATCTAAGCTGCTCAGAAGCAAACAGCCTGACGTGATGCTCACACAAGTGCAATAGTGGCACACAGCCATGGGGAGTAACCAACTGCCCTTGGATTGGCTAACAGATCCACTCAGTGGAAAGTAAATCATATCTGGAACTGGGAAACAAATCAGAATCATATCCAGATAATGATTCTGCTTTCCATAGTCAAGCTCCCAGTAACCTTAGACTATAAGAGGATCTACACCCTTTCAATACCCTCCAATTTAATGATGGTTATCCCATTTAACTGGTGCTAATTTCACTGTCTGTTGGAGAATCTGCTTCTTTTTTCAGATGGGAGCTGGACCTGACAAGATAAACGACCCAGTGCACTCCACCCTGGCCCCAGCTAAATCCACAGAGGAATTGGGGAAATGAGCAAGAGTGCTGCTTTCTAAGTGAATCTGATATCAGCACAAAGGTGAAGGAGATAGACACTGAGGACACTCAACACTAAGCAAAACAGAGATCCAGAGGCACCTAAGAGCCCATCATTGAAGTAGACTTAAAATGCTCCCAGCATGGCTCAGGGAATTTTGCGGAAGAGGGTGCAGAAAGATTGTTACAGCCACAAGTTGGGACACTTCACACAGAGACATTGTCTCTTCCCCATAACTGACTACTGCCCCCATAAATTATGACCCACAAGCCCCACGGCGTTGACCTGCATCCCCCAACAAGGAAGGCGTCTTCAGAAAAGGGCAGGGGGGAGAGAAAGGATAGTATCAACATATGTTGTTTACATGCTAAATATGTCCATATTGAATAAAAAAGTTTTACTGGAAAAAAAAAAGTGCTGGCGTTCAAGTCTGCCAGCCTGAGTTCAATTCCTCAGCACCCACAGAGAGCTAGATACACAGTGGCACATGCATCTCTGCTCTTTACAGGCCTACTGCAAGGGGAGCCAAAGCCAAAAGAGTGCAGAAGTAGAAGAAGCTACACTAAAACATGCAGCCGCAAAACAATGAGAGGGGCTGGAGAGATGGCTCAGTGGTTAAATGCCCTTGCTTGCAAAGTTGGCCAGCCAGAGTTCAGTTCCCCAGTGCCCATGTAAACCCAGAAGCACAAAGTGGAGCAAGCATATGGAGTTTGTTTGCAGTGGCAGGATGCCCTGGCAACCCCATGCTCCCTCACTCTTTTGCTCTCTCTCTGCCTCACTCTCTGCTCATAAATTTTAAAATAAAAATTAATGCCATAAAAAGAAGGTAAAGAGCCAAAGAGATGGCTTAGTAGTTAAGTGCTAACCCTGTGAAGCCTAAGGACCCCAGTGTGAGGCTCAATTCCCCCAGGACCCACGTCAGCCAGATGCACAAGAGGGTGCACATGTCTGGAGTTCATTTGCAGTGGCTGGAGGCCCTGGCACGCCCATTCTCTCCCTCTCTCTCTCTCTCTCTCTCTCTCTCTCTCTCTCTCTCTCTCTCCCTCCCTTCCTCCCTCCCTCTCTCTCTATCTATCTATCTCTACCTCTCTTTCTCTCTGCTTCTTTCTCTGTCTGTCTCTCTCAAATAAATAAATAAAAATAAACAAAAAAAGAAGGTGGAAAGAGCAGGCTCTGAGGTTGTTCTCAGACCTCCACGTGTACACTGACACACACTCAGGCAATCTTTTTTTTATGAGAGAGAGAGAGAGGAAAGAGTCGGCACGCCAGGCCCTCCAGACGCAGACGCCGCTTTCTGTGCGTGCATGGCCTTGCACGTGTGTCACCTTGTGCGTCTGGCTTATGTGGGATCTGGAGAGTTGAATGTGAGTCCTCTGGCTTCCCAGTCAAGCTCCTTAACTGCTAAGCAATCTCTCCAGCCCACAAATATTATGTTTTTGAAAAGCATGTGATGTGCTCAGTGTCGTTACCTGCTAAATGCTAGATCAAGACACATTCAAGCTCCCTTGGTTTCAACACACCAACATCAGCCCCACCCCTTCCCAGCTCTCTCCCCTAGCATTGATCAGGCATGATGTGATAAGTGTCCCTTATAATCTGTTTCTATGTACCAATTGACTTTACATTTCTAATGACCTATGACTGGGGTAGGAGAAGAATTATGATCACTCTTGCTCTACAGGTAATGAAAGCAGACAGGTGAAGTTTCCTGCTTGAACTATACAACCCAAGGAGGCCGGAGGCTGCGATTCCAATCCAGCAATCTGTCTCTAAAGTCCACAATCCAAATTGCTGTACTTGACAGCCACCTCCAGTACACTGCATCTCTTTAATCTTCGGTTAGGGCTGTAGGAGCGCTGGGCTTTAATGGAGCAACGCTCTCCACGCAGGTGAAAAATAAAGTCAATTAGGAGGTGCCAAGTGCAGGTGTCACAAGCCCTCAAACTGATGGCGCAAAACTTCAAGTGGACCTTCAAGAGGTCTTGCTTCCCCCAAGGGGTCACTAGGTCTGGCTCCATGGATGTCATTAGCATAATGACAACTGTGCTCACTGCCTCAGCCCCTGCGCTGCCAGCCTGTGAGTGGGTGGTTGCCTCCCATAGCCTCTCCTCTGCTACATGCTCCTCTGGACAGCACAGGCAGCCACATTCACCTGCTGCAGGAAACCCACTAAGCAACTGGCATGCTTTTGCCCTTGCAGCTAGCTCACCATAAAAAAAAAAAAAAAAAATCACTGAGTTCCTGCAAGTTGGGGAAATATTCACAAAGAAAGAAAATGATAAAATGACAACACAGAATATCACAGCACACACACAAAAAAAATTCACAGGAGTTAGATCCAGCATGTAGACATTCATTCATCAGATATCCTTATTACCACCATGTCACCATCCCCAATTCAGATACTTCTAAGCAAAGATACTAAGAATTTCATCAAATAGTCAAGTATTTCTTTTAAATTACCTTACAAAAAAAAAAGTTACAAATCACAAGGGTTCATACTTCACTTCTGCAAATAAAGGGAACTATATTCACTTGGAGACAAAAGCCACCCATTACTCTATCATCCTTTGGAGATAATCTCTGGGAGTGACACAATGGGAAGTCCTCCCTACAAACTTTGATGTCAATACATACGCAGGTGGTTAAGTCTTCTTGCTTCCTGTCATTTGCAAAGTGTGTGGCCTTGGATAAATTACCTGTCTTTGTCATCTCACTTTCTTCCTCTGTAAACGAGGATGAGACTAGTAACAACATTAATGTGGGGGGCCTGTCAAAAGGTTTTATATTTGCATATGAAGCTTTTTGCATATGTGGTTGTTATTAGCATGATTTTTTTTTTTTATTTTTACCAACAAAACAAATATACTTGTTGCATTAATAGAATTCTTTTTGGAGGGACGGAGGGAGGTTGAGATAGGGTCTCACTCTAGCCCAAGCTGACCTGGAATTCATTCTATATTCTCAGGGTAGTCTTGAACTCTCAGTAATCCTCCTACTTCTGGTTCCCGAGTGCTGGGATTAAAGGCATGCGCCACCACACCTGGATAACTAGAATTCTTGGGATTTGAAGAGATTAAAAGTGCTTGAGGGGACAAAGGGAATTATCTTACACATCTGGATGTGTACAGGAGATAATAACTGAGGCCAACCTGCATCCAGGAACTCAAACAGCATGAGAATCTGTCATTTTCGCATATTCTAATTTTACCTCATCTGTGACCTATGACTTGTCCTCAGTAACTCAGGCTTCCTGCAGACATTGTTTTCCTTTGAGACACAAAGAGAAAGCTGTCACCTCCACCTTCAATTCAAACTTCCAGAGAAGCTGAGTGGTGGCAAATGTCCATAATGCCAGCACTCAGAAGGCAGCGGAGGCCAGCCTGGGCTACGTAGCAAGGCTTCATTTCTGGGCTGGAGAAACAATGTAGCAGTCAAGAGCGCTCTCTGTGGAAGCATGAGAGCCCTGAGAGACCACTTTAGCTCAGTCCCTGGGGCCCACATAGACAGCTGGGCATGGGCGCATGTGTCTGTAACCCAGACCCATAGGGGAACAGAGACCCACGGGAGCTCTGGAAAAAATGGCAAGCTCCCGAATCAGTAAGAGTCTCTGGCTCCATAACAATGGGCAGAAAAATGATGCAAATGGGATACCAGATGTTCCACTCCAGCCACCACAGGTGAGTGCACTGAATACGCATGTACGCATGCATATAACACACACACATACACTACACACACCAAGCAAAAAAAAAATAAAAAATAAAAAAAACTCTTAAGACCCTGTCTTTAAAAAACAAAGAACTGCCAGAGAAGTTATATACTTTTTTAGAAGTGAGTATCTTTGGTAATCTGACCAGAACCAGAGTTTTCTAAAGGAACAAGGGAAGGAGAAGGCAAACGGTGTTTTTCCAGAACAACAGTTGTTCATTATACCTATTATCAAAATGTGAGCAAGTCTGCCATAATAAGGTCCCTTTAAAAAGCATACTGCACCAATCTATAACATTTGATACATATGTACGTACATTATCCAGTGAACAATAGATATGCCCCATATTACAAAAAAAGATACTATATTCTTTATGATCAATGATTAACTTTATACGTCCTTCCAACTGCTGTAGTGCCCGATGTAGAACTCTATCACTCAGAATAAATTAAATTATGATTCTCTGTTGTTAAAAAGAAAAGTCCACATTTTAATGACTTAGCACGAATTTCTTTCCATTTGTACGGCCTTCCATATGTGCCTGTGACACTCCAGGATAACTGCCATGCAGAAGATGTTAAGAGATCCAGGCTAAGCGAGGCCCCACCATCCTGCAGTGCAACATCTGCCACATGGCAGCCCCTTGGTCGAAGTGGAGCAGACAGCTGGCAATTAAGTACCTCACCACAAAAGTGACCCATGCCATTTTGCTTACTGTCCATTAGCTAGACCCAGTCATCACCTAACCTGTCCATAAAGATCGGGAGAGGGTGCCCTCTTTGCTCATACCCAGGGACATTCAGTAGGGTATACATTTGCTGATTCCTGTTGAAATCGATTAAAATAATACTACATGCTATATAAATTATGTACTAATTTTTGAATGTTAAAATGAAGAAGGTAAGCTAAGGCTACTCTTTCATTGAACACACATTTCCCAGGAAGAATTACAAACATTTTTTTAATATTTATTTATTTATTTTGAGAGTGACAGACAGACAAAGAAAGAAAGAGGCAGACAGAGATAGAGAATGGGCACGCCAGGGCCTACAGCCACTGCAAACAAACTCCAGATGCATGCACCCCCTTGTGAATCTGGTTAACGTAGGTCCTGGGGAGTCAAGCCTCGAACCAGGGTCCTTAGGCTTCACAGGCAAGTGCTTAACTGCTAAGCCATCTCTCCAGCCCGAATTATAAACATTTCTGACTAGAGCTTTATTATAGCCTAGCATAAAGAAATTAATTTCATTTGAAACTTCTAAGTTTGTTTATTTTCCACTCTCCACTATTAGGCAGAAATGACCTTCAAACTCTAATTATGCTTACAATCTTACTAGAGGACAATTGATAGCTCTTTGCCAAAGTCTCTGTTAAAAGTAGGACTATTCAGAGCCGGGTGTGGTGGCGCACGCCTTTAATCCCAGCACTTGGGAGGCAGAGGTAGGAGGATCGCGGTGAGTTCGAGGCCACCCTGAGGCTACATAGTGAATTCCAGGTCAGCCTGAGCCAGAGTGAGACCCTACCTCGAAAAACCAAAAAAAAAAAAAAAAAAAAAAAGTAGGACTATTCAGGCTGTAGAGATGGCTAAGCAGTGAAGATGCCTACCTGCAAGACCAAAGGACCCAGGTTTGATTCCCCAGTACCCATATAAGCCAGATACAGAAGGTGGCACATGTGTCTGGAGCTCATTTGCAGTGACTAGAGGCCCTGACATGCCCATTCTTTCTCTCTCTATTTTCCTCTTTCTCTCTCACACAAGTAAATAATAGTATAATTTTTTATTATTATTTTAGAAAGACAGAGACAGATAAGAGATAGAGAGAATTGGCTTGCGAAATGTTCATCATCCCTAATCATCAGAGAAATGCAAATTAAAACAACTATGAGATTCTACTTTACCCCAATAAGGATAGCAAACATCAAAAAATCAAATGAAAATAAATGCTGGCGAGGATGTGAAGAAGCAGGAACACTCATCCACTGTTGGTGGGAATGTAGGATGGTACAACCACTTTGGAAAGCAATATGGAGACTCCTGAAAAAGCTGACTATAGAGATACCAACAGACCCAGTTATTCCCTTACTGGGCATCTACCCTAAAACCTTCAAACCACAGGCCAGAGAGATTTGCTCAACCATGTTTGTAGTGGCTCAATTCATAATAGCTAATAGCTGGAATCAGCCAAGATGTCCATCACTAGAAGAATGGATAACTAAGATGTGGTATATCTACACAATGTAATTCTATACAGCAGTAAGAAAAAATGACACAGAGAAATTTAAGGAAAAATGGTTGAACCTGGAACAGATCATTCTCAGTGAACTTACCCAATCACAGAAAAAAAATCGCCACATAGTCTCACTCATCTACAGCACCTAACCTGAATCTACCCAAGATACCTTACATATCCAGGAAGCATTTTGTAGACTAGACACTAGGATGGATGGGGAGGGAGGGAAGGGTATTGAAGGGGTGGGAAACACTAATCTAGACACAAACAGCAATGGTACCATAAAATTCTACTTCCTAAATGGCAGACCAAATGGCTGAACCTTCACCAGGCCCTTACAGGAAACACCTGAACCACAAGACACTGGAGAGGGTAGGATCAAGTCTAACCTAAATCCTCTACATCTTCCCTCCCTCCTTCTCCCTCTCCCTCTCTCTCTCCACTCCTATACATAAGTTACCTTTTTTCCTCATTTTCTTAGGGGACATTGACCTGTAACTCCCAGTACCAGCATGGGGCTATCACCCACGATGAGCTTTTGATCAGAGAAACCTACAAGGTCTTCTAAAAAAATGACAGATTTTTGTCAGAGTACTTGCAATAGAACTCCAGATGCTTGCACCACCTAGTGGGCATGTGCAACCTTGTGCTTGCCTCACCTTTGTGCATCTGGCTAATGTGGAATCTGGAGAGTCAAACATGGATCCTTAGGCTTTCAAAGAAAGGGCCTCAACTACTAAGCCATCTCTCCAGCCCCCCAAAAACAATTTTTTAAAAATAGGACTATTCTTTGATCCTGCAATTTTACTTCTGTGATTTAACCTGAAGGGAAAGGCATGGGTGTTCACAAATATTTAGCTACAAGGATATTTGCTGTAAGCTTTTTGAAACAGGAAAAAGTAAGAATCAACATAAATGCTAGCAAAAGCATGTCAGATATATGAAAGCATATCCTCATGCTGGAATAAAATTCAGACGTTCATAATCACACTGTAAAAGTGCACTGACTAATGTAAGAAGAGGCTTGTGGTCCATTAAGTGGAGGAAAAGGGGCCATAAAATGATGTACAAACCACATATGCTTGGAAAAGGCTCTAGAAGGAAATACATAAAGGTTTTCATAATGTTTGCTCCTGTGTGTGTTTTTATTTTCTCCTTTTTGCTACACTAGAATTTTTTTTTTACTATTATTAAGACTGATGTTAAAATAAGAACACAGGGGCTGGAGAGATGGCTTAGCGGTTAAGTGCTTTCCTGTGAAGCCTAAGGATCCTGGTTCGAGGCTCAATTCTCCAGGACCCATGTTAGCCAGATGCACAAGGGGGGCACACGCATCTGGAGTTCATTTACAGTGGCCAGAAGCCCTGGCACGCCCATTCTCTGGCCCTCTCTCTCTCTCTGTCTCTGTCTCTGTCTCTCTCTCTCTCTCTCTCTCTATCTCTCTGTGTCACTCTCAAATAAATAAGTTTTTAAAAATTAAAAAAAAAATAAGAACGCAAAATAGTTTAAATTATAAATAAATAATCTTCTTGGACCCAGCACACACCTACTCATAATGGGGCTTTTGTCTTAGAAATTAACTACAGGCAATTAGGCTCTACTTAGTCCAAATTTGCAGTCACTACTGATGACAGTAATAGCAGGAGGATTGTGGGAGACAGTACTTCCTAGTTCATCAGACCTTCGCATTCACAAGCCCCCACAAGTTACGAGAAACGTAGATCATGCCTTGCCACGCTACTTCACGACTAAGACTCAGGGTGACTCGAGCAGGAGCGGAGGCCTCAGAGAATGCGCGACCTTCCCAGCACACTGCTCGGTCCAATTCCAGCGAGGCTTCCTGCGTTCTGAGCACCACTCATCAAGAACAAAATTTGCAGGGCTGGAGAGATAGCTTAGTGGCTAAGGTGCTTGTCTTAGGTGAAGCCTAAGGACCCATGTTCAGCTCTACAGGTCCCACAAAAGCCAGACACACATGGTGACACAAGCACACAGGGTCACACATGTGCACAAGGTGGACACATATCTGGAGTTCAATTGCAATGTCTAAAGGCCCTGGCACTCCAACTTCCTTTCTCTCTCTCTCCCTCTCTCTCTTTCATAAAAAAAAAAAAAAAAAAAAAAAAAAAGAATACAATTTGTAGTGGGCTTTGAAGATGGTTCCGCAGTTCAGGTGCTGCCTGCCAAGGCTAACAACCCAGGTTTGATTCCCCAGTACCCATGCAAAGCCAGATGCACAAGGTGGTGCATGCATTTGTTCACTTGCAGCAGCCAGAGACCCTGAGGCACCCGCTATCTCTGTCTGCTCTCTGTCTTTGCTTATAAATAATTTTTTTAATATTTTTAAAGACTATAGGGCTGTAGAGATGGCTCAATGGTTAAGTCACTTGCTTGCAAAGCCTAATGACCCACGTTTGATTTCCCAGTATTACCATAAAGCCAGATGCACAAAGTGGTGCATACATCTGGAGGTTTTTGCAGAGGCTAGAGACCCTGACATGTCTATTCTCTCCTGTCTCTCTGTCTCTCCCCCTGCTCTCTTTGAAATAAATAAATATTTTTTAAAAATATATAATTTGTCATGCTGGAGAGATGGCTTAGCAGTTTTAGTGTGATTACCTGTGAAGCCTAAGGACCCATGTTCGACACTCCAACTCCCACATAAGCCAGCTGCACAAGGTGACATAAGCACACAAGGTCACACATGTGCAAAAGGTGGTGTGTGCATCTGGAGTTTGATTACAGTAGCTGGAGACCATGACACACTATTTATCTCTCACTCGCTCTCTCTCACATGAAAAGGCCAGTGTGTTGGGCTTGCCTCAAAAAAAAAAAGAATATAATTTGTGAAAAATGTCCATGCAGTTGTGTGATATCTAAGTGGCATTATGCAGTGATCAAAGCTTCGTATAGAAAATCCTCCTGAAAATAAGAATCAGTGGTGGTGTGCAAGACCAGATGAGGCAAGAGGGTGAATAAGTGAAAAGGCTGCTGCAGGGGCTAGAGAGGTTGCTCAATGGTTAAGGTGTTTGCCTGCAAAGCTTAACGTCCCAGGTTCAGTTCCCCAGGACCCATGTAAAGCCATATGCACAAAGTGACACATGTGTCTAGAGTTCATTTGCAGCTGCTAGAGGCCTTGATGGCCCCCATTCTCATTCATATTGCTCGCTCGCTCTCCCTCCCTCTCTCTATCTATCAATCTCCAAATACATAAATAAAAATATCTTTAATTTTAAAAAATAAATTAAAAGGCTGCTACAGTCATCCAGGCAGCAGAGAACAGCCCTCAAATAAGGAAGAAACACCTGAGTTATGGAGACCCTCAACATCATAATAATAGTAACATGTTACTAAGAAATGCTTCATTGCATGGTTTCCTGGTTGTATATCCATCATAGAGTGTATTACCCAGACTAAGAGCTACGGTGTCATAGATAATAAACCTTATGGTTGTCTTTGTGTATGGGGCCCATCATTAAATGATACATTGTTATATGACAAGCAGGGGTGTTAGTAGCAACTGCTGTTGATTGCCAGATACTATGCTAGTGATTTGCATAATGACCCCATTCAATCTGCAGACCAAACCTATGATGTAGGCATTATAATTATACTGATTTGTGAGGCTAGGAAAATAGGTTGCTTGCCCAAGATCACACATGTGGTATATAGCAATGATTCCAAGTCAGGCACATATAATTTCAAAGCTCATCCTCTGAGCTGTCATGCTAAGTATCAGTAAAAGATGGTGGTGTCTGGATGATGGTGATGAGGGAGATAGAGTTCAGCTATGAGCTAGGGAGACAGCTCAGTCAGCAAAGCACTTGACGTGCAAGCATGTGACCCTGAGTTCAGATGCCCAGCACCCACATCAATGCCAGGTGCAGTAGTATGTAATCTAACTATCGTGTAATCCAAGCCCATGAAAACTAGCGATAGGAGAATTCCCAGGCCAAACTGACTAGATAGACAAGCTCTGGGTTCAGTGAGAGAACCTGTCTCAAAAAACAAGGTGGACAGTGACTGAGGACACCTAACATCTACTTCTGGCCTCTGCATACTGTGCACACACATGCACCTGCACATACATGTGCATCCACACACATGTGAACACACATACAGACATGAAGATACGCCACACATAGACACACATTCTGTCTCACACACACAGAGTTCATCTACAAATCTGTGGAATACCAGAGCATATCCATACGGGCAAAGGCATGAGATAAACAGGTATCTGTAATCATCGTAAATAAAGAAGCTGACACCATGAGAATGAACCAGCTCGGGTATAGAACATATCGAGTAGACAGCCTTGGATGAAACTGGAGAACCTCAGACCTTCAGCACTAGGGAAGCAGAGTTAGAAAGAATGCTCAGTGATTAAAGGCTTTCAAAGCAGGCCTGCTGGGGTCAATTCCCCAACACCCATGTAAAGCCAAATTCACAAAGTGAAGCATGCATCTAGAGTTTGCTTTCAGTGGCAAGAGGTCCTGACATGTCCATTCTTTCTCCTCCTCCTCCTCCTTCTTCTTCTCTCTCTCTCTCTCTCTCTCTCTCTCTCTCTCTCTCTCTCTCTCTCTCCCCTCACAAATAAATAAAATACTTTTAAAAGACTAGGGAAGCATATTCAAAAATACAAGATGGGAGGTTGAATAAATGGCTCAGTGATAAGAGGAGCTTGTTTACAAACCCTGGCTGCGCAGGTTTGATTCCCCAGTGTTCACAAAAGGTCAGACACACTAAGTTGCACAACATTTTGCAGTGGCAGGAGGTCCTACCATGTCCATCTCAAATAAATAAAAATATAAAAACATTAAGAAAAAAGCAAGGTGGAATCAAGGCAGGAGGAAAATTAATAATGAATAGAGCTAAGGAAACAATAATAAGAGTTTCAAAAGCAGCCAGGTCTGGTAGTGCACATCTTTAATCCCAGCACTTGGGAGGCACAGGTAGGAGGATCACCATGAGTTCAAGGCCACCCTGAGACTCCATAGTGAATTCCAGGTCAGCCTGGGCTAGAGTGAAACCCCATTTCAAAAAAAGTTTTAGGCTGGGTGTGGTGGCACACGCCTTTAATCCCAGCACTCGGGAGGCAGAGGTGGGAGGATCGCCGTGAGTTTGAGGCCAGCCTGAGACTTCATAGTGAATTCCAGGTCAGCCTGGGCTAGAGTGAGACCCTACCTTGAAAAACAAAAAAAACAAAAAAACAAAAAAAAGTTTCAAAAGCAGATGCTGGACTCCGTATTGTCACATGCTGTGTACTTGACAACAATGAAGGAGTTGACACTTTCAAACATTTACTACAAGTCAGGTTCTGTTCTAAGTGCCATCTCCTGAGACACTATTACTATCCCTACATTTTTAATAGATTTATTTATTTATTTGCAAGCAGAGAGAGATAGAACAAAGACAAAGAATGGGCACACCAGAGCCTCTAGCCACTGCAAACAAATTCCAGATGGATGTGCCCTTGTGCATCTGGCTTATGTGGGTCCTGGGGAATGGAACCTGGGTCCTTTGGCTTTGGAGGAAAATGCCTTAACTACTAAACCATCTCCCCAGCCCTTGCTATCCCTACTTTTAAGATGGAATACTACCTTAGCAGATACCATGTCTTATTGGTGATAAAGCCAGACAGACTTCTCTAACCTGGCACTCACAGTCTCTATATTGCTTTTTGTCCTGCAATATTGAGCATTCATCGTGGGCCAGACACTGTTTGAAATAATAATTCACAACAGTATCAGTAAGGAGACAGCATTATTGCTTGTATTATATAGATGAGAGGTCTGAGACACAGAGCAACTGCCCAAGATCACACAGCTAGTAGAACCATTGAGAGATAGTAACCTCTGATTTCCATGAGGAAATTAAGGAAGTTTCAGTCAGCAGCTGGTGAGTGAAGAAACTCCAGTCAAAATGTAATCTACTCAGGAACTATAAACAAAATGAAAAGCAGAGGGGCTGGAGAGATGGCTTAGTGGTTAAGCGCTTGCCTGTGAAGCCTAAGGACCCCGGTTCGAGGCTCGGTTCCCCAGGTCCCACGTTAGCCAGGTGCACAAGGGGGCGCACACGTCTGGAGTTCGTTTGCAGAGGCTGGAAGCCCTGGCACGCCCATTCTCTCTCTCTCCCTCTATCTGTCTTTCTCTCTGTGTCTGTCGCTCTCAAATAAATAAATTAAAAAAAAAAAAAAAAAAAAGCAGAAACCATGTGCTGGAGAGACGGCTTACTGGTTAAGGCAGTTGCCTGCAAAGCTTAAGGACATAAAGGTGAAGGAATCACAACCCCAGTATTCCATACAGTTTTCTTCCCTCTTACTGCATGGAGCATTTCACATATCTTACAACTCACCACCCCCTTCTAACCTGCAGCCTAGTCGGCTTCAGGAAATTAATGCAAAGGCAGAATTAGAATTAAACTGATCATCGCCTAATCTTTACTAATGCTCTCCTAATGCAATGCTCTCAGAACTCAGCTATCTCAACATGCACAGGGAAACAGCACAGTGGTTGAGAGAGGTGCAGGAGGGAAACCTTGCTTTATTATTTATAGAATCGGGACTAATTTAATTAAATTTTGACAGAAAGTGCTCAATTTCTCAGGCCGTTGCCACCCTCTCCTCCTACATCCGAGGTCTCCTCATGGTGGTAACTGATTCTACTCCATCTTCCTCCTTGATATATGAGGCTATAAAAGAGGGAGTGAGCCAGTCACCTTCAAAGAGGGCTTTTGTCATTGCAATAACTAGAAGTAATTTATGGGCCCTCCAAATCTCAGGTTTTCTGTCTCTGACTCGGCAAGAGAATGAAATCACAATCCAGACACTGGCAGTCAGTCAGAAAGTCAAAGTGACTCTGAGAGACATCCGTCTTCTAGAACCCAGGATGAGAAAACATCAGTGCCCATGCTCAGGGATGGAGTCTCCTAGAACCCAGGATGAGAAACCATCAGTGCCCATGCTCAGAGAGAGAGTCTCCTAGAACCCAGGATGAGAAGACATCAGTGTCCATGCTCATGGAAGGAGTCTTCTAGAACCCAGGATGAGAAACCATCAGTGCCCACACTCAGGAAAGGAGTCTTCTAGAACCCAGGATGAGAAACCATCAGTGCCCATGCTCAGGGAGGGAGTCGTCTAGAACCCAGGATGAGAAAGCATCAGTGTCCATGCTCATGGAAGGAGTCTTCTAGAACCCAGGATGAGAAACCATCAGTGCCCATACTCAGGAAAAGAGTCTTCTAGAACCCAGGATGAGAAACCATCAGTGCCCATGCTCAGGGAGGGAGTCTTCTAGAACCAGGATGAGAAACCATCAGTGCCCATGCTCAGAGAGGGAGTCTTCTAGAACCCAGGATGAGAAGACATCAGTGTCCATGCTCATGGAAGGAGTCTTCTAGAATCCAGGATGAGAAACCATCAGTGCCCACACTCAGGAAAGGAGTCTTCTAGAACCCAGGATGAGAAACCATCAGTGCCCATGCTCAGGGAGGGAGTCGTCTAGAACCCAGGATGAGAAAGCATCAGTGTCCATGCTCATGGAAGGAGTCTTCTAGAACCCAGGATGAGAAACCATCAGTGCCCATGCTCAGGGAGGGAGTCTTCTAGAACCAGGATGAGAAACCATCAGTGCCCATGCTCAGAGAGGGAGTCTTCTAGAACCCAGGATGAGAAAGCATCAGTGCCCATGCTCAGGGATGGAGTCTCCTAGAACCAAGGATGAGAAAGCATCAGTGCCCATGATCAGGGAAGGAATCTTCTAGAACCCAGTATGAGAAGACATCAGTGTCCATGCTCAGAGAGGGAGTCTCCTAGAACCCATGATGAGAAAGCATCAGTGTCCATGCTCATGGAAGGAGTCTTCTAGAACCCAGGAGGAGAAAGCATCAGTGTCCATGCTCATGGAAGGAGTCTTCTAGAACCCAGAATGAGAAACCATCAGTGCCCATACTCAGGAAAGGAGTCTTCTAGAACCCAGGATGAGAAACCATCAGTGCCCATGCTCAGGGAGGGAGTCTTCTAGAACCAGGATGAGAAACCATCAGTGCCCATGCTCAGAGAGGGAGTCTTCTAGAACCCAGGATGAGAAAGCATCAGTGCCCATGCTCAGGGATGGAGTCTCCTAGAACCAAGGATGAGAAAGCATCAGTGCCCATGATCAGGGAAGGAATCTTCTAGAACCCAGTATGAGAAGACATCAGTGTCCATGCTCAGAGAGGGAGTCTCCTAGAACCCATGATGAGAAAGCATCAGTGTCCATGCTCATGGAAGGAGTCTTCTAGAACCCAGGAGGAGAAAGCATCAGTGTCCATGCTCATGGAAGGAGTCTTCTAGAACCCAGAATGAGAAACCATCAGTGCCCATACTCAGGAAAGGAGTCTTCTAGAACCCAGGATGAGAAACCATCAGTGCCCATGCTCAGGGAGGGAGTCTTCTAGAACCAGGATGAGAAACCATCAGTGCCCATGCTCAGAGAGGGAGTCTTCTAGAACCCAGGATGAGAAAGCATCAGTGCCCATGCTCAGGGATGGAGTCTTCTAGAACCAAGGATGAGAAAGCATCAGTGCCCATGATCAGGGAAGGAATCTTCTAGAATCCAGGATGAGAAGACATCAGTGTCCATGCTCAGGGAGGGAGTCTTCTAGAACCCAGGATGAGAAGACATCAGTGTCCATGCTCAGGAAGGGAGCCTCCTAGAACCCAGGATGAGAAGACATCAGTGTCCATGCTCAGGGAAGGAGTCTTCTAGAACCCAGGATGAGAAGATATCAGTGTCCATGCTCAGGGAGGGAGTCTCCTAGAACCCAGGATGAGAAACCATCAGTGCCCATGCTCAGGGAGGGAGTCTCCTAGAACCAAGGATGAGAAAGCATCAGTGTCCATGCTCAGGGAGGGAGTCTCCTAGAACCCAGGATGAGAAGACATCAGTGCCCATGCTCAGGGAGGATGTCAACAAAGACTTAAGACTGACGTGCTTTCTTTGAGTGTTCTGGGACATCTTCCTCATCCCCATCTTAGAACCAACCAAGTTGCTTCCATATTTTTTATTTGTTTGTTTGCTTGTTTATGAAAGAGAAAGAGAGAGGGAGAGAATGGGTGCACCAGGGCCTCTAGCCTCTGCAAACTCCAGATACATGCACCACCATGTGCATCTGGCTTACGTGGGTCCTGGGGAATTGAAGCTGGATCTTAGGCTTCCCGGGCAAGTGCCTTAACTGCTAAGGCATCTCTCCATTCCCCTTCCATCTTTTAAGGCCCAGTTTAACCCCCGAATTTCCTAGTAAATCTTCCCCAACTAGACTGACCCATCACGTAATTCCTATACTCTGGCTCCACAATTCTTTTTGAACTTACTCTTCCTGTATATGTAATCTTCATTGCATATCTAGACTGTACAATTTTTGTAGAAAGAGATTGTATCTCATGTACCAACTCTCAAATTGGTGTGACTTCTCAGACTTTCATGAGAGTTCTGTGGCTACTTCTGGGTTCAATGGTTAAGAATTCAGTAGTTAGGACTGGAGAGATGGCTTAGCAGTTAAGGCACTTGCCTGAAAAGTCAAAGGTCCCATGTTTAATTCCCCAGAACCCACATAAGGCAGATATACATGGTGGCACATGTGTCTGGAGTTCGTTTGCAGTGGCTAGATGCCATGATATGCCCATCCTCTCTCTATTTCTCCCTCTGTGTAGGTGTGTGTCTCTCTCTCAAATACATAAATAAATAAATAAATAAATAAATAAATAAATAAATAAATGTTTTTTAGAGAGCTAGAGAGCAGGGCATAGTGGCCCATTCCTTTTGTCCCAGCACTTGGGAGGCAGAGGCAGGAGGATTGCTGTGAGTTCAAGGCCACCCTGAGACTACATAGTGAATTCCAGGTCAGCCTGAGCTAGAGTGAGACCCTACCTCAAAAAAAAAAAATGAGGGGGGGGGGCGGGTGCTGGAAAGATTGCATAGTGGTTAAGTCATTTGCCTGTGAAGCCTACGGACCTGGGTTCAATTCTCTCCAGTACCCACGTAAACCAAATGTACAAGGGGGCGCATGCATCTGAAGTTCGTTTGCACTGGCTAGAGGCCCTGATGCACCCATTCTGTCTCTATCTGCCTCTTTCTCTCCCAAAATAAATAAATAAAAACCTAAATAAGCCAGGTATGGTGGCACATGCCTTTAATCCCAGTATTTGGGAGGCAGAGATAGGAGGATAGCCGAGAATTTCAAGCCAATCTGAAACTACATGAACTCCAGGTCAGCCTAGGCTAGAGTGAGACCCTATCTCAAATAAACAAATACACACACACACACACACACACACACACACACACACACATATATATATATATAGAGAGAGAGAGAGGGAGAAAGAGAATTCAATAATTGATTTGTGAGGTTATAACAGACATGGCAAGTGAGAAAGGAAAATGTATAGTGTGTGTTTGTTCTTTGCAGAGAGAATTCTATAAATATAAGGTTCATAGTTTATACTCATTCCCAGGGACATGCCCAGGGATATAGTATAGACACAAACATTTTTTAATGAGTAAGTATCTCTTCCTGTAAAAAAATGACTTAATAGAATTAATTGTGTATATCCAGTTTACAGTGAAGTAGGGATCAAACCCAGGCCTTTACACATGTTAGGCAAGCACTCCACCAACTGAGTTGCATCCCCAGCCTCACTACTTATTTTGAGACAAGATCTGGCAAAGTTGTCCCAGCTGGCCTTGAATTCCCTATGTAACCCAGGCAGGCCTTGAACTTGCAGTCCTGTCTCAATCTCCTGAGCAGCTGAGACAATAAGCCTGGGATGCCAGACCTGGCTTCATTATGACATTTTCATACATATATAACATGTAGTTTGCTCATGCTTGCCCTCTAGCCTCTCTTATTCCCCTACTGTTGATCTCCTCCTCCCTGCTAAATAGTTCATATTCTACTTTTTTATATATATGTGTATATTAATTTATGTTACACTAGTGAGAGAAAATGAGATATTTATCTTTCTGAGTCTTGCATGTATCATTTAACATGACGATTTCCCTGTAAATGACATAATACCATGCTTCTTTGAGGCTGAATACTGTGTGGATATACCACACGCTCTTTACCAGTTCATCTGCTGATTCTGTCCTGGGTTTGTATCTCAAGTGACCAGCCAAATAATTAAAATCCTGGGCTCTGGAATCCAAATGGACTCCAGTCTAGTACTTATTGGCCACAAGGAACCCACAGAACCCCTGTCTCCATCTTTTACTTACCACTAATAAACCTCTTCAAGTACTGTCATGAGGATTGAGACCACAGTAAACATGCAATAATGACTAGCTGATATTTTTGCAAATGAGAAAGTCAGAGTAAAATCTAGAAACAAAGCAAAAATGTGACCTGTTGGGTTCCCAGGGAAGCAGATTCTGAGTTGGAGTTTAGCAGGTAGGAGGTTTATTAAGTAATATCCTTGTGGTTGACAACGTAGTAGCAAGAGAACATAAGAAAAAGTAGAACTTGAGCTGGAGAGATGGCTTAGCTGTTAAGGAGCTTGTCTGTGAAGTCTAAGGACCCAGGTTCGATTCTCCAGGTCCCACATAAGCCAGATGCACAAGGTGATGCATGTGCCTGGAGTTTGTTTACAATGGCTAAAGACCCTGATGTGCCATTTTTTCTCTCTCTGTGTGTCTCAAATAAAAATATTTTTTTAAAAAAAGAAAAAGTAGAACTTTAAAACACCCTAGTAGCAGCCATCTTCAACAAAAATAAATAAATAAATAAATAGTGTGTAGAGGCAAACTGTGCCTTCTAAATGGTTCCCAGCTGGGTGAAAAGCACAAGTTCTTAAAATTCCATGTGACTCAGGCAAGGCTGCTCTTGGGCAAAGTAGCTCACTGCAACTGAGGGAGCCCGTGAAGGAGTCCTCAGCACTCCCAGCAGCTAAAGCATGACCTTCATCCACATGTGGTCTGGACAGCACACACCTCATGCACACAGCATCCACCACATAGCTAGGTGATGATAGATAGACGATTAGATAGATAGATAGATAGATAGATAGATAGATAGATAGATAGATAGATAATCAAAAAAATAAAACAAAATAGAGCCTTCCCCCAGCCCTCTGGGAAGGAAACAGTGAAGTCTGCAGACATCAACCAAATCTAGTCATTTGTTCATTCATCATTTATTAATGCCTGCCATATGCCAGGCCCTGGGGTTTGGAGCTTATGAATCAAGTACTTACTCTACAGCAATCATAATAGTAATGTTTTCTCTTTACTATTTCTAAGGCATGAAAGTAAAGACAGAGAAACAGAGAAGAGATATCAAATCACTTGAAGTCAGGGTATATTCCCAAGTGATCTGTCACTTGTCAACCCAGTATGAAAAGGTGTTAATTTGAATGAAGAAAGAGACAGAGCAATTTTTTTCCCCATAGCAATATATCAAGTTGTTCTCCTGGTGACTTAGTGGGTTTGGCAAATTGTGTACGCTGCACAAAATTGAATTCCCAGGTTTTGGGAAGCCTGGGCAGGCTCAAGGTACATGAGGATTTATTGCTTTAAACACTTAAAATGCCTGCCACTAAATTTGTTGTGACCTTCTCCCCCTGCCTATGGCCCCAAGTTAAGCACAGCCAGGGCTGAGCAAAGGTTAACAACACACCAAATAAAACAAAAGCGGTCCCGAAAAAGACAGGCCCTTGTTTCTTAAGACAACAGAGCTGAGTCCTTCATATACAGGGAAGGCCTGGCTACAACCCTCTCTCCCCAGGAATGATTTCAATCCTCGTCAATTGTCCTGCCCTCTAACAATTCTCTACTATCTTTTGTGCCTTGTCACTTTACTTTTTTTTTTTTTTTTTTTTTTTTTGTCTACTGGTCCCTCAAGCTCCTTTAGCTTAAAGTGAGGCTCACTTTGCCATTAATATTCTCACCTGTGTGTATTGAGGAGGTTCAGGACACACCACCCCATATTACCGTAGGACACTAGACATCTTACTCCAAGACACACCTCCCTGACATAAGGATTATTTTCAGCTGATTATTTGAGGGATGGTGGACAGAGAAGAAGCTCCCAAAACAGGAGTAGATGTTTCCTATTTATTAGGGAAATTTAAACCTACAAAGGAGATGGCCTTTACAGTGTCTCCTGCCTTGTAACAGAAAGAGATGATGGCTAAAGCACTGCAGACTCTCAGTGGAAAAGTCATAACACACCTTACCCTTGTTATGGTGCATGTCTGGGCCTCCTCCCCATATAACCTGCCTTTCCTTACACCCTCCTGTTTTGGTTTGGAGGATGATGGTAATTAAGCCTGAAGTATAAGAAAATTTGGTGTGGTCTACCCTTGTTTTGCTCCTTGAGACCTCCATGAATATAGTAGTCACGGCTAACCTGAAGTTTTATCCTCCCTGACTTCAGTTACCCACAGTCAACTACAATATAAAACTGTTAAATCAGAAGTTCCAGAAATGACTTATAAGTTTTAAGACATGGACATTTCTGAGTAGTGTGGTGAAATCTGGTACCGCCCAGCTTTGTCCTGTGTAGTCTGTGATTCAGGCCACAGTGCAGTGTAGTTAAGCTTCATATGATATCCACCTGTTGCGACTTCACAGGGTGTCTCTCTCTAGTCACCCCAGAAAGAGAGAGCCACAACAGACCAAAGAAACAGTAATGCCCAAGTCTAACTTGAGGTGAGTCAATGATTTATTAGGGTTACTTGCTGGAGCATGGGGGAGAGGTTACTTGCTGGAGCATGGGGGAGAGGTTACTTGCTGGAGCATGGGGGAGAGGTTACTTGCTGGAGCATAGGGGAGAGGTTACTTACTGGAGCATTGGGGAGAGGTTACTTGCTGGAGCATGGGGGAGAGGTTACTTGCTGGAGCATGGGGGAGAGGTTACTTGCTGGAGCATGGGGGAGAGGTTACTTGCTGGAGCATGGGGGAGAGGTTACTTGCTGGAGCATAGGGGAGAGGTTACTTGCTGGAGCATGGGGGAGAGGTTACTTGCTGGAGCATGGGGGAGAGGTTACTTGCTGGAGCATGGGGGAGAGGTTACTTGCTGGAGCATGGGGGAGAGGTTACTTGCTGGAGCATGGGGGAGAGGTTACTTGCTGGAGCATGGGGGAGAGGTTACTTGCTGGAGCATAGGGGAGAGGTTACTTGCTGGAGCATGGGGGAGAGGTTACTTGCTGGAGCATGGGGGAGAGGTTACTTGCTGGAGCATGGGGGAGAGGTTACTTGCTGGAGCATGGGGGAGAGGTTACTTGCTGGAGCATGGGGGAGAGGTTACTTGCTGGAGCATGGGGGAGAGGTTACTTGCTGGAGCATAGGGGAGAGGTTACTTGCTGGAGCATGGGGGAGAGGTTACTTGCTGGAGCATTGGGGAGAGGTTACTTACTGGAGCATGGGGGAGAGGTTACTTGCTGGAGCATTGGGGAGAGGTTACTTACTGGAGCATGGGGGAGAGGTTACTTGCTGGAGCATTGGGGAGAGGTTACTTGCTGGAGCATGGGGGAGAGGTTACTACAAGAGTAGGGAAACCACATGGGCAGCTCCACCTCAAGAGTCTCTTCCTCCCAGAAATTAACTGCTATTGTATCCCTGAGGAATAGTGGGGCCTTAAGAGCCTCATTTCTCTGTTGGTCCTCCCACACTCTTCTACCACAGAATGGTAATAGGCCTAATCTTGTAAGGGTCTCATAGTTATGAGCACTGTAGCTTCAATTCCAGACAGCAATGACCACATCCATGGAGGAAAGAACCATACATCACTACCCATTAGTCATTTGTTTTCATTTTCAGTTTTCAGGTTATGGTTGCAATGTTATAATGCTTGACTCAAAGTAACCTTTGTTTTACTTAAAAGGTCTCCTTTAAGCAGAAAGGTAAAAGTTCTCAACCAAGCCAGATGCAGTGGTTCACACCTAAAATGTCAGCACCTGAGAGGCTGAAGCAGGAGGTTCACTGCAAGTTCAAGGCCAGTCTGGGCTATATGATGAGTTCTAAGCCAGCTGGTCCTACAAAGTAAAACCATGTCTCAAAAAAAAAAAAAATAGTTCTCAATTATATAAGGTAATTTAAAAAATACCTACTGAGCCGGGCACGGTGGCACACGCCTTTAATCCCAGCACTTGGGGGGCAGAGATAGGAGGATCACTGTGAATTCAAGGCCACCCTAAGATTACATAGTGAATTCCAGGTCAGCCTGGGCTAGAGTGAGACCCTACCTCAAAAAAAAAAAAAAATATCTGCTGATATTATTAAGAGCTATGCTAAGAACAAATTTTCTGGCCATGAAATAGTAGAAAAAGAAATAGAGAGCTGGAGAGATGGCTTAGCAGTTAAGCGCTTGCCTGTGAAGCCTAAGGACCTTGGTTCGAGGCTCGGTTCCCCAGGTCCCACGTTAGCCAGATGCACAAGGGGGCGCACGCATCTGGAGTTCTTTTGCAGTGGCTGGAAGCCCTGGTGCGCCCATTCTCTCTCTCTCCCTCTATCTGTCTTTCTGTCTGTGTTTGTAGCTCTCAAATAAATAAATAAATAAATGAACAAAAAAATATTTTAAAAAAAAAGAAAGGAAAAGAAATAGAAATTCATGCTTGGTTTTTTTTTTTGTTGTTGTTATTGTTGTTGTTTTACCTCAAACTCCAAAGTATAGCCACAGTGATTTCTCTGAGATGTAAAAGACACTGAATTTGTGGATGGAAAATGGGTGGGTAGAAAATATGTTCCAACTAGTGGCAACCTGTTATGCCAGAAAGCATTGAATCCTTAAAAATTTCAGCAAGGGGTCTCTGTCACCAAGCTATTTACTGGACTTTTTTTTCAGTATTTTATTATTGTTGTTCTTTTTATTATTGCTATTGCTAATACTTAACATGCTTAATGTATAAATTACACTTTATCAAAGGTACACACACATATATTCAGTATTATAGACACAAGGTTTACAGATTGAAAATACATTATCCAATTTCAGTATACATGGGAAGTCAAAGTGCATTCTTTTTCTCTTAGTGAAAGCAAGGAATTAAAATTGAAATTTACTGTCCCAAATGAATTTGGGAAATTATGAACTTACGAGTCTAGGTTTTTATCATGCCAGCTATTGCTTTAAACTACAAACAGGTAGTCTTCTGAGAATGAGTCTGTGGCAAACAAACACTCATGGACACCCACTCTGGTGCCCAACTAGCATTTCCTGAGTACCCATGTGGGCACTGTTCTAAATGCTAAGGACAAAACTGAGCCTGGCCACAGATTCTACCCTCCGGGAGTCCCACAGTCTGGCAGGACGCTGGTCATTAAGCAAAGGAGTGCCCTGCGGAACCTAGAATCATTGCTCTCGGTGACTCTGTTGTGGGAGTTTAAAATAGTACAACCTTTTGGAGGGCAAGTTGGCAGTAGCTATCAAAATTGTAAATGAGTGTAACTTGAGATCCAGAAAACATAAAAACCAAACTAAAACAAAAGATACTAAAATAAAACAAGGGCATAAAGTCTTAGAGATGAAAATAATCATTGCAACATGGTTAAGAATAGCAAAAAATGAAGGAAGAAAAGAAAGGACAGAAACAGGGAGGGAAATAACATTAAAAGGCAAAGAGGGAGCTGCAGAAATGGATCAGCACCTAAGGCACTTGCTTACAAAGCCTAACAGCCTGGGTTCGATTCCCCAGTACCCACATAAAGCCAGATGCACAAAGTGGCACATGCATCTAGAGCTCGTTTGCAGCCATGAAAGTGAAAAGTCCCTAGTCTGGGTTTAGTTTATGATTTCTACTGACCAAGCTTAAGTTTGAATCTTTAGTTTGCTTTTCTAGGAACCAAAAGTGAAGTCCTGAAGCCCTCTCAGGCTAATGGCCTCTCTCTCTCTCTCTCTCTCTCTCTCTCTCTCTCTCTCTCTGTGTGTGTGTGTGTGTGTGTGTGTGTGTGTGTGCATGCATAGAACAGGAGAGAAGAAAGAGTGTGGCTAAATGTGCTGTTCATGTCTATACATAAATTCATTCCAAAAAAAAACTTTTGTGCCTTTTTTTCTGAGGTAGGCTCTGACTCTAGTCCAGGCTGGTATAGACAGTCATGGTGGCTCACACCTGCCAACTATGCACTCAGGAAACTGGGGGAGGGTTATCACAAATCCCAGGCCAATCTGGGTGACATAGTGAGACCTCATCTCTGTGAACTAACATTCCCAAAATGTACTGCATATAGTTTGAACAAGGCTGGATGGACTGAATCACACAGGTGGAATATTTCAGGATCAAAGCCAAATTATGTTGGGCTATCTTTAGCCACTTAATCTCTACTTCTTGATGACCTTAATTCAGATCTAACATCCTTGTGACTATCAGGTGAGGATGTGAAAGCTTTTTAGGCCAGATGTGGTGGCGCACGCCTTTAATTCCAGCACTCAGGAGGCAGAAGTAGGAGGATTGCCGAGAATTCAAGGCCACCCTGAGACTACATAGTGAATTCCAGGTCAGCCTGGACTAGAGTGAGACCCTACCTCAGGAAAACAAAAAGGCACAAGAGTTTTTTGGAATGAATTTATGTATAGACATGAACAGCACATACCCTGTTTTACATACCAGCTACCACCAACCCAAGAGCTAGGAATGTCATCAGATAGCACCTGAAGCCTATGTTGAAGACACCCCTGTTTTGCTATAACCCACCATCCTGAGGTTTATACCAATGCATTTGAAAAGTGCCTTGATTTATGACTTTCTTTTGTTGTATAATTATAAAACCTTCAAGATATTGTTAGACATTGGGAAATGAAATTTGGGGTAACCTCAATCTGTGTTCCTGTGTCATGGCCATTCATATTTTGATTCCAGAATAAACTATCTATTACCTTTGAGATGAGAGCTGTGTGTTTTGTGTCAACAGCTAAAAAAAAAAAAAAAACAATAAAATAAAATCCACAATGTGTTCATTCCATAGAGTTCTATGTGGTCAATGTGTGAGGTAGATCTCTATGTTTACAGATATGCTAAATGCAAACAAGCACGAGGAGAAAACAGGGTATGTGCTGTGTGTGTCTACACATGAGTAAACATGGATCTACTTCTCTAGGCTCAGAGGTACACATCAATGTACCTCTCTGGAGAGAGATAGGAAACAGTCAAGGAGGAATTAGATCAAGCACTTACTAGCAAATATCACTGAGAGATGGATTGAGAAGGATTTTTTTAACCGATAAGTTTCTGAACTATTTGTAATTAACACTACTTATGTCATTATGAAATCTCAACTGAGAAAGATTAGGAGGGCTGGAGAGATGGCTTAGCAGGTAAGGTGTTTACCTGCAAAGCCAAAGGATCCCGATTCAATTCTCCAGGACCCACATAAGCCAGATGCACAAGGGGGCGCATGAGTCTGGAGTTTGTTTGCAGTGGCTGGAGACCCTGGCATGCCCATTCTCTCTCTCTCCTCTCCCTCTTTCTCTCTCAAATAAATAAATAAATAAATAAAATATATTTTTTTAAAAAATTAGGAATATCAAATGCTGTGGCAGAGAAAAAAGAAAGCATTGTTTCTGAGCATTCAGAAGGAGTACTTTCCCTTCCCTTCCTGTCTGCTTACTCGGCTCACCTACAATACTCAGTTTCAACAAGGCGCCCTGCAGGTGGACAACCCCACCTAGTGGCAAGAACAGGCGAAGTTAGCACATCAAACCATTAGAAAAACTTTTTTTTTCCCCCAAAAGGCAGCTAAATGTAATGGATTTTACAGCTGAACCTGAACAATGCCATGAGAAAAAGAGGTCGCTGGAGACTCTCGCCTTCCTCAAAGGGGTGTTGAGAATGAATAAGTCAACCGTGTACAGAAGTTATGGTTCCTAATTTGCACTCGCCATTATGCAAGAAAGGCTATTTCCTTTTTTTTGGGGGGGGGGTAACTTTTTATTTATTTATTTGAGAGGGAAAGTGGCAGAGTGAGTGAAAGAGAGAGAGAATAGGCGCACAAGGGCTTCCAGCCACTGCAAACAAACTCCAGATGCATGTGCCAACTTGTGCTTCTGGCTTACATGGGTCTTGGGGAATTAAGCCTCGGTCCTTTGGCTTTGCAGGCAAGCACCTTAACTGCTAAGCCATCCCTCCAACCCATTTTTTTGTTTTGGTTTTTGGAGGTAGGGTCTCACTCTGACCCAGGCTGACCTGGAATTCACTCTGTAGTCTTAGGGTGGCCTTGAACTCACAGTGATCTTCCTACCTCTGCCTCCCGAGTGCTGGGACTAAAGGCATGTGCCACCACACCCGACTTCTTTATTTTTTTTTTCAAAGCTTAGCTAAACTTCTATTTTGAGCTGTTTCTCCACCAAGATGACATAAACTTGTTTTCACCGAGTATAATACCACTTTCTCTACTTCCACCATCTCTATTCACATTTACACACAATAACACCAGAACTGCGTGAAAGTTTGGCAGAGGAAGGCCTCTGTGAACCAGTAAGAGGAGAAGGGAGATTTGTTAAAATGCCCCATCCTTTGTGAAAGGAAAGTTATTCCCATGTTTGCTAAAGATGGTAACACATCAGGAGGATTGCCACTATGGGATTTGCCACAGGGAGAGAGCTTTGACTCAACCCCAGATAACACAAGGGGCAGTAGGGATCCACAGCCATGAAGTAAGGTGAGAGCTAATAAATGGAAAGTTACCAAAAGATAGCACTTGCTAGATTGAAACTAGGGCATTCATGCTGAAAGCAAGCCTTGGGGATATGACTGGAGAATGAGGCATTTGACTTGATATCAAAACTGGTCATATAGGGCTGGAGAGATGGCTTAGCAGTTAAGGCACATGCCTGTGAAGACTAAAGACTCATGTTTGACTCTCCAGGTCCCATGTAAGCCAGACACACAGTGACACAAGCACGCAAGGTCACACATGTGCCCAACGAGTCTAAGTGTCTAGAGTTTGATTGCAGTGGCTGGAGGCCCTGGTGTGCCGAGTCTTTCTCTCTCTCTCTCTCTCTCTCTCATAAAAAAAAGGCAGTCTATGGGATTATCTCAAAAGAAAAGTGGTCATATACCCAGGGGAGAGGATTTTTGCTAAATCAATTCAGCAAGACTTTTTCCAAATCTAGACCAAGCAGGTCAAGAACCAAGCTCAAGGCCAGGGCCCTGGAGACTTAGAGAAGCCTGATTAGAGTTCACTCAAGTAGTGTCTGCCAGCCCTTGAAGTTCATTTTTTTTTATTTTTTCTGACTTATTTTTATTTATTTATTTACTTATTAGAGACAGAGACAAGGACAGAGAGAGAGTGTGTGAGAATGGGTTGTGCCAGGGAACTCTAGCCACTGCAAACAAACTCCAAATGCATGTGCCCCTTTGCACATCTGGCTTACGTGGGTACTGGGGAATTGAACCTGGGTCCTTTGACTTTGCAAGCAAGCACCTTAACCATTAAGCCATCTCTCAAGCCCCAAAGTTAATTCTTTTGGGCCCACATTCTCCTGTTTCTGAGCCAGGAAGTCTCAACAAGGCCATCTCTGTCCCCATCTAACAAGACCAGCCTTGCCATATTTTCCTCTTGCCGGGACTAAGCCCAACACCAAGATAAGGACCTCACTCGGGATGTCCATAGAGATAATCGTTCTCACCAGTTTTGCCTTTGCCATTCTCCCTATACCACGAGGGATCTTTTCCAGGTTATAAATCCCTCTATCCCTCAATCTCTCCAGTGTTAGTTAGTGAGAGGACCAAAAGCCTGGAAGCTCTGTCTCAACCTCCCTGGGGCAAGGAAGCATAATGTAGAGCAGAGTAGAGTATAATGCAGGGACAAGAAGGGAACATATACGAGGGGGGGGAGGAGAAATCTAATGTGCCGTGAATAATAGAGGGTGGAGGAGTGGTTTCGGCATGTAGTTATCTGGCGTGAGTCCCTGCACTACCACCAACTAGCAATGGCCAAACCATTTCACTCACCTTTAAAGATAATAGCATCTGCCTCAGGGGGACCATTACAGGAATTAAGTGGGAATTATACCACTTAAGAGAAGCATTGAGCCTGCCTTCCCACTCCACTTACACCTGAAGATGGAAAATTGACATTGGTCCATTACAGTTCAATTCAGAGTCCTTTACCCACCACCCCCTGACTGAGGTAGAACACGGTGATCATCTGAGCATGAACCTCGCGAAGACTCACTCATTCTTTTTCACCCTCCATAGCTCAGTCTCCATAAGGAATTCCCAGACCAACATCTCTTCAGGAACCATAACATTTTCCAAGACAATGGCTGGAGCTCCTGGCAATATAGTCCAAGTCTCCTCAGGGCTTACTTTCAAAGGCTTTGCTAAGAAGTCGTCACAGAGATGTATCCCAGGATACCTTGAGCCAGGAACAAACTTCTCTTACAAAGGAAGCTGTGGTTCTCCTGGCTTCAACATGCATCAGCATTCTCAGGAGGGAAAGGCTTGCAGAAACAGCCTGCTGGACCAAGCCCCAGAGGACCTGCTCTCTGCAGATCTGGGGGAGGGGCCCATGGATTTACATTTCCAACAAGTTCCAGCCAATACTGGCGCGTTGTTGGAAGACCACTCTGATTAGCGATAACTAATCAGGGACCAGCAGGAGCTCTGACGAGGGATTTGCATATGTAATTCATTCTTCCTGGGATGAGCTTGCAGGTATCCCACAGGAAAGACTCATCTTACTCAAGATGTAGGCTATTTATTAACACGCTCATTATTTCCATGAGAGTGTTGCATGGCTAGTATTTGGAAAAGTACAGGTTTCAATGGGAAGTTTTCTCAGAATCCCTCCCACCAAATACCACTCCAATATCACCCAACTGGAAGGACTAGGAAATTCATTAGTCCTATAAATTCCATACACACACATGTCTCCTCACCCATAGACTGGGGGTGAAGATGACATGTTTACCCACATCATTCTGCAGACTGGCTCTCTCCCCACGGGCTCAGTCATGCATAGCAGCAGCCAGATTATGCATCTGTCTGGTTGTAAGTCCCTTCTCGAGAAAATGCCCCTTGGGGGGACACTGTGTGACACTGCTTCCTAACAATTCTGACTAATAACCTGGCCCAAGCTCAGCAATCGTATTCAGTCCTGGGAATTTGGATTCAGGATTCTGAGACCTCCATCCAGTCAGTATCTGAAGTTAGCTGCACTGGTAATTATGAAGTATCTGAAAGTTACCAGACAGCCTGAGAAGCAGGGGGGGGAAAAAGTCTAGTCTACACAGAATAAGAATAAGGAACTGTGAGGAGGTGGTTAGAGGGGTGAAGTGTGTCCCTGGTGGCATTCCACACTCTTGACTTGCCTCCCTTTCTGAGCCCTCCTGGAGCCTTTCTCGTCTGCATTCTTGGGTTCCATGGAGCATTTTATATCTTCTTCACTTTACCCTTCTGGAGCAGTAACTTTCCTCACTTTTCACTCACTCATCAGCTTTTATATTTTAGTTTTGGATTTTTAAATTGCTTATTTAGAGACAGGAAAGATGGTTTAGCAGTTAGGACACTTGCCTGCAAAGCCTAATGACCTGGATGACCCGGATTCAATTCGCTAATACCCACATAAAGCCAGATGTACAAAGTGGTGCAAACATCTGGATTTTGTTTGCAGTGGCTAGAGGCCCTAGGGTGCCCCCATTCTCAATTCTCATTCCCTCTCCCTCTCTCTCTCTCTCTCTCTCTCTCTCTTCCTCTCCTTTCTAATAAATAAATAAAAATATTTCAAATAATAATAAATGGCTTATTTAATTTAATTGTCCATACATATATGTAGAGTGCATTTTTTTATGTCACATACCAGGTTTCACCTTGTTTTATTTTTAATCAAAAGAGGACCTTGGGGCTGGAGAGATGGCTTAGCGGTTAAGCGCTTGCCTGTGAAGCCTAAGGACCCCGGTTCGAGGCTCGGTTCCCCAGGTCCCACGTTAGCCAGATGCACAAGGGGGTGCACGCGTCTGGAGTTCGTTTGCAGTGGCTGGAAGCCCTGGCGCGCCCATTCTCTCTCTCTCTATCTGCTTCTTTCTCTCTCTGTCTGTCGCTCTCAAATAAATAAATAAAAAATTTTTTTAAAAAAAAAAGAGGACCTTATCTGTAATTCATAATGACGGGGCAGTCGGGTTCCTGAAGACTTAGGTATGAAGATAATGCTTACCAATTTGCTTTTCAAATTGAAATTTGCAAAAATCATATGACATCTACATGTTATTGTATAATGAGACTCTAAGTTAATTTCCTAATGATATTGATTCAATAGCATATATAAGACAGGTGTTTTCCAGAACAATGGAATAAGTAATGACACAGAAGCATAATGCTAGAATTTAAGAGTCTTTTTCGGGTCTTTTATATTTTCTATAAAACTCTATTCCAAGACTAATCATTTAACCATGGTACACAAAGTATGCTGAATGCATTGCTTGGAGTCAAGATGAGGGAACCATCGCTCATAAAATAAAGCCATCTTCTAGTCTATCTTGAGCCAAGCAATGGTCTTCCATGGGAAGCTTCCTCTTGAGAGGTTTAAAGTTGTAATAGACATCATTTTCATCTACTAGCTGGTATTCCCATTCTGTGTCGGGCTGGGAGCCACTTCCGGATCCACTGCCAGAGCCAGAACCTGAGCCGGAGCTGGAGCCAGAAAAGCCCTCGGAAATAGGAAAGACATCATTCCAGAGCTGGGATTTTGTCAATACAGGAGGATCCGAGCCGGCAGGGAGGATGCTATTGGACTTGTCTGTGCTCAGGTCGAACAGTGGTCCCTTTTCCTCAGTGCAGTTTGCAGAGTTGCTGTTGGGCTTGCAGCGAACCCACTGGTACCTGGCTCTGCGCATTGGGTGACCTTGAACTGAAGATCCCCAAACCAGGACAAAGGTGAAGACCAGGGCAAGCCCGCTGCCTTTGAGTACCGTCTGCATCCTGCCCAGCCCACGGTAGGAAATGGAGCAGGGTGCTCTCTCACTGACCCTTTTAGAAAAAGGTTCCAAAACCTCAAACCCTGCCCAAGAACACACGTCACGGTTTCCTGTGCCTGACCCTTGACCCTCCTGGGCTTTGGGGTCTAGGAGTAGGATGTACTGAGCTCCAGTGGCCTTCCAGGGAGATCTTCATAGATTGTGTTTTGATCACAGGTACCCCACATTACCTTCCCTCCCTGCCCCCCAGTGCCACACTGTACTCCTTATTCTCAACTCTGTCATTAGCTCATGGTGGGGGGGGGGTGTTCTCTCATGTCCTTCCCATATCCATAACCAAACATTGCCTGTCCCATCATATGTAGATTTTGTGCAGGTAACCATAGCTGCTGTGAGCTCATGAATGCAATGGTCTGGATGAATGGTCTGGGAACTCATGTGGAGTTAGTGCTGAGCTGGGCAGGTGCTGTCCTTGGTGCTGGAGAAACTATGGTGAAGACAACCTTCTCAGCCTGGATGCCACAGAGCTTACCTGTAACCAGCTCAGTTCCCTGCAAACGGGGCACCTGATATAGTCACCTGTACCTACCACAAAATTAATCCAGGTTCAAAAAAGAATTAAGAAAAGCACACAATCAAATGAATACGTACTATGTGCCAGGCACCCAATGTGCTTTTACATGCACTTTCTCTCACAATCTTGTGAGGTGGGCACTGTGACCACTCCCATATGCCAAGGGACATGTAGGATTTAAATCTTGAAAGTCTAATTCCTCAGAAACCCCCAAAGACAAGAACTCTATAAAGAAAAAAATGTGTGCATGTTTGCACATGCATGCCCACACGTATGTGTGCCCAAGTGCAGCAGTATAGACCCCCATGTCTTCTTGTTCTCTTCAGGTGCTCTGACTTCTGCCTCACCTCTACCCTAGAAGTAGATCAAAAGGAACTCCTCCCTCATGAGTAATAACCTTGAGAAGCAGCTGGGCTCCATAATACTTTAATTGGACAGGAGCTTTCCAAATTTGGGCTCCTGAGCCCATCAGGGATGCATTTCTATCTGCCTTTTAGAAAATGTGCCTGACCTGGATTGCATATGAATGCTCTTAGGGTAATGCCAGAGAATCACATTAAATGCTCTGCACACTAGTGGGTCAGCACGTACTCACTGGATGCCTCTCCAGGGGACACCATTCAGAATCCCTTTTAGAGCCATCCCATCTTACTCCCTGCCAGGTCCCGGAAAGCAGGGCGATCTGAGCCAGGTTCACAGAGGTGTGTATGGCCCCTGGCAACAGCCCTTGGCTCTTCAGAGTGAGCCAGCTCAGCACTGGGACACTGGCCAGGACTTTAAGCCAAAAGGGCCTGGGGATGATTCGGGGTCCTAAAAGATAAGAGGATACACGCCAGTGAGAACTTGGGGATCAGTGTGTCTATAGCATAGCCCACTCATGCTCCATGAACTCAGTTCCCCCATCGGTGAAGTTGGGATTCTTGGATCTCCCCTGCTAGAAACAGACACCACTTACAGGCACTTTTTAGGTGCCTGATAGTGTGTGTGATTAAACACATTTGTATGTTATTTTAACATTTGCACATATAATTTAAATGAGCTGATTTGGCAGGGATAAATGCACCCTTTTTTTTTGGTATGTCTATCTATATTGTGAGTGTGGGCTACAGGTGACCCAGTATGTGTGTGGAGGTCAAAGGACAACCTGCAGGTATTGATCTTCACTCACCTTCCACTTCCTTTGAGCTGGGGTCCCTCAACTTCACTGTTGTTCCTGCTACGTTCCTGGGCTTCCTGTTCCACACACTTTCAGTAAATCCTCCTATGTCCATTTCCCACCTCACCATCAGCATGGCAGGATCACAGAAGCCCACCATGGCTTCTAACTTTCACACTGGGGCTTGAGGGTCTGAAATGAGGTACTCCAGGTTGAGCAGCCAGCACTTTACTGGTTGAACCATCTCCTCAGGCCCAACTGCCCTTATTTTAAGTAACAAAACAAAGTTATTCTAAAAGGTAAACTTGGGCTGGAGAGATTGCTTAGCAGTTAAGGCGCTCGCCTGCAAAGCCCAAGGACCCATGTTCTACTCTCCAGATCCCACCTAAGGCAGATGCACAAAGATGAGGACAGGCACAAGGTCGCACATACCCACTAGGTGGCACAAGCATCTGGCGTTCGATTCAGTGGCTGAGGCCCCAGGGCACCAATTCTCTCCCTCTGTCCCTCTCTTCTTCTCTAAAATAAAAAATAAAAAGGTAAACTTGTTCTCATAACAAGTAAACAATTAAACTACTACTTTCCAAATTTGATCCCCTTAGCCCTGTTTGGTTAGACAGAACCACCACTGAGAAGAGAGAAGGCCAGCGCCACTGGACTATACTTTCCTACCATCATCGAGTCCAATCTGCCTGGATCTCTAGTTCCTGCCTTCCCCCACCCCCAACTGGTAACGATCTCCTAACACAGCTGCAGACATTTTAGAACTACCGTAAGGGTCTTAGAACAAGACACTTGCGATTACTAGACCTGATTGTCAACTTGATGAGCATAGGATCACCCAGGGGACAAACCTCTGCAAGGGTGTTTTCAGAGAGGCTTTAACTAAGGTGGGAAAACCCACTTGGAAAGTGAGCAGCACCACTCCATGGGCTGGGGTCCTAGACTGAACAAAAAAGAGGAAGCAGGCAGGTGTGGTGGCACACACCTTTAATCCCAGAAAAGGTAGTGGCAGGAGGACCACCATGAGTTCAAGGCCACCCTGAGACTACAGGGTGAATTGCTGGTCAGCTTAGGAAGCTAGAGTGACACCCTATGTCTTAAAAAAAAAAAAAAAAAAAAACAGGAAGCAGATTGAGCAGCAGCATTCCCCTCTCTCTCTCCCTCGTTATCCTCCCCCCCCCCCCGCTCTCCCTCTCCCTCTCCCTCTCTCTCTCTCTCTCTCCTTCCTGGCTGTGGATGCAATGCAACCTCACTAGTCACCTCCTGCCCCAGCTGCCATACTTCCCCACCATGATAGACTCTACCCTTCCCTAAGTTCCTTTTGTCAGATATTTTGTCACCACATCAAGGAAAACTAACTAATACAACACTTTAAGTGCTGTTCCGGGCTTTATGCCCAGAAATCCTCAGCCACACAGCCCTGAAGTACCCAGGGTTCCAAAACAAATATGCTAACAAACTCACATCCCGTCATCATGCCTGCAGGGTTTTAAAGGCAAAACTCTGTGATGTGAAGAAAATTGGCAAATGAGAACTGGTATCAAAGTTTTAACTCAGAATATTTCTATAAGTGCAATAAGAAATATTTGTCTTAGGAGAGTAACAGGGGTGAGTATGATTAAAATGTATTATATACATGTAAGAAATTGTCAAAAATAAAGTTAAAATTTTAAAAAATTAAAATAAAATGTGTCTTAAAGGCCCAGGGAGGACACTTCCTGATAAATTTGGGAAAACCTCCGTGAAACCCTTTCTACCTCCCCACCCTTCATGGTAGAACCATTCACACTCTCCAAGCTAATATTTCTTACTTTGTCCTCACATAGACATCAGGTATTGACAGATAAAAGCAAAACAAACAGCCAACACCCTGTCCTCTATGAGAAAAAGAAATCCTCTTATATATGTAAACAGGGTTTTTAGGGCAAAAGCCCAGGCTCCAGATGCCCAAACAGGTCATGTGACCTTTTAAGTTTCAGCTTTCGTAGACTTCTTGACATCTTGACTCCCTCCTCCCTGCAGGAGGGAGTGTTTTAATTCTGGTCGACATAAATCGGCTATGTTTGGAGATCTGTACTTCAAAAGTATGTGGTAATAAATGTGTCTTGCCTTTAAGTCTTGGAGTAATTACACGGCCACAGATAACTGGTATATACCCCTGCAGTGTTGCAGTGGAGAAACTTGTGAGGCCTTATTTATGGTTTCATATTTCCTCTGGATTCAAACTTCCAGTCCAGTGTGATTTATGAACTGCCTCACTGTCCCGCCTCCACGATCCCAGCGGGCGTTCTCTCAGTCCAGCCATGAACTGATTTCTCAGAGCTGAGAGAACGGCCATGCAGCAGAGTAAACTCTCAAGTAAATATTAGATAGCCAAGGTGACGGCCGTCTTACTTGTCCTGGGGAGATGTGAACGGCATTTATTCACCATAGGTTGTGCAGCAGTGCCAGGCCCAAGGCCACATACAGCCTGGTAAGATTGCATGTCACTTGGGAGCAGGAAGGGAGGCATGAAAGACACTCAGGTGAGGGTCCATGACCTTCGACACTCCCTCTTTGGGAGTGTCAATGAGCTGGATCCTGTGCAGTCTCTTGTGGGCAGTGACAACTGCTCTGATCCGGATGGTAATGGCCCAGTTATGCCATGTGGACAGTGTTCTACGACACTGGCCATCAGTGCCCCACACCAACCTCATCCCGCTTCGTGTATGTTGACCCAACTTCCCTTGGCCATGAAGATTCCTCTGCTAGTGTCCAAGGAGATCAAAATTTGCTACAGATTTTTTTTACAGTTTTTTAAATTTTATTTATCTATTTGTGTGTTATGTGAGCAAGGTAGAGCCTCCTGCTGCTGCGAATGAGTGCCAAACCTATGCACCCCTTTGGTTCTGGCTTTACCTGGGTGCTGGGGAACTGACACAGGTCCTCAGGCTTTGTAAGCAAATGCCTGTAGCCACTGAGCCATGTCCTCAGCTCCATGAAAATTACCAGAGATTTAATACTTCTTGAAGGCAGGCTGCACCCAACCAATAATTGACATGACCTATATACAAAGGCACCAGATCCTTTTCTTTTCAACCAGGATAGTTCCAAGTTTCAATAACAAGTTCCAGAGTTAACCAGAAGAATAAAGTTCCAGCATCCCACAATCATAAACAAAAGAAGGCTACCTGACATCAGCTATCCTCCCTTCCTTGCCTTACTTCTCCATTTCCCTACTGGTGTGAGCCAGAAACCTCCTCAAGACTAACTTCAAGACTGATTTCTGTAGATATCCAAATGACATATATTTCTTCTTAAAAGTTTGTGTACTTGGGGCTAGGGAGATAACTCAGTCAAGTGATTGCCTCACAAGCATGAAGATCTGAGTTCAATCCCCAGTAAGTACATAAAGTGCTAATCATAGTGGAGCGTGCCTGTAACCCCAGCACTGGAAAGGTGAGACACTGGCCAGTTAGTCCAGCCTAATTGATGAGCCCCAGGCCAATAAGTGTCCCCATCTCAAAAAGAGATGGATGACATTGCCAAGGATGACGCTTGAGACTGTGTCTTCTGATTCCCACATGCATATGCTCGTCTGTGCAGGTACACTGGAATACACACATGAGCACACAGGTACACATGTATGCACTCCATTTCTAGAAATTTCTTACTGACTGCTGATGGCTTCCTCTCTTTTCTCCTTCAATGGCACAGAGTGTCTATTTCAGTATCTATTCTCTCCTTGCTCAATAACACAGCCTCTGATTTACCTAGGCACGTGATCTGAGAAAACACAATTCTTAGCTTTCCATGCAGTTAGTGGGAATCAATTATATCTGGCCAAGGGGCTGGAAAAGGAAATCATTTGTGTATAATTCCTAGGAAATGCCTTTCCTGAGAAGCCCTTCTTGGCCCTTCTCACATCCTGCTAGCTGGGTTGCAGTTAAAATGACTACAACTCCAGCGACTACCTGGAGGTAGAATTTGTGACCTCAGAATAAAACCAAAAGAACCTAGATTCTAATGCTAATACCTACCTGCAGCTATTTACACATGAAAAAATACCTTTTCTAGGTTTCATAAGACACTGTTGTTTTAGTTTTGTTACTTACTACTAATCATAAGCCAAACAGTTACCGCCTCTGACCTCTCACTCCCAGCACACAAATCCTATTCAATTTAAGTTATGCATCTGCTTCAATGACCTGTAGCCCTGGAATTTTACCTCTCTTGCCACATGGCTGTACAAAGTTTTGCCTAAAGTAAAACAATTCCTTCCCAAAAATGAATAAATGCACCAACTCACCTCACAGTGACTATCACTACTTACACAAGACCTGAATAACATGAGGGCAAAGGTAATGATGATATCAAAATAGAAGAGAGACGAGATGAAAAGAAGAAGGGTTCAATTGAGAGGGGTGATATGGGGGTGTGATTCAGGTGTCCCCCATAAACTTAGGTGTTCTGAATGCGGGGTTCCCCAGATGATGGAGGTTTGGGAATTAACGCCCCCTGGAGGGAGTGTGTTGTTGGGGGTGGGTTTATGAGCCAGCTTTCCCTTGCCAATGTTTGGCACACTCTCCTATTTCTATTGTCCACCTTATATTGGCCATGGGGTGATGTCCAACCTCTGCTCATGCCATCGTTTTACCTTGCCATCGTGGAGCTTCCCCTCAAGTCTGTAAGCCAAAATAAACCCTTTATTCCCAAAAGCTGGTCTCAGTCAGGTGATTTCTGCCAAATTTCGAACCTGACTGCAACAGGTGACAAGAAGAGCGGACAAGGCAGAGTGGTGGGAAAGTGTTGCAGTTACCTTATCATTGCTGGGGGAGGAAAAAAACGGGGTCTGGGGAGATGGCTTAGCGGTTAAGGTGCTTGCCTGCAAAGCCTGAGGACCCAGGTTCGATTCCCCAGTACCCACATAAGCCAGATGCACAAGGCGGCACATGCGTCTGGAGCTTGTGTGAGGTGGCTGGGAGCCCTGGCATGCCCATTCTCTCTCTGTCTGATAGTGAGGAAAGGTTTTGTTTCAGTCTCACAGATTCCAGGGGAAGTTCCTCCATGGTGGAAGAAGCTGACTCATTGCAGCGTCCACAGCAGAGAGAGGAAAACCAACACCAGAAAACACTGAGAGCCAGAGCTCACGCTTGCCGTCTACACACCGAGTAGGGTTGGGTGCCCGCCTCCTCCCAGGGATCCAGATGCCGTAGGTATGGTGGCATTACATGAACGTGGGCCTTTGTGTCCAACTTTATTTACATGGTGCGATGGTTCCAGGAAGGATTTACTGAAGAGGAAGTCCTTTCTCCGCAGTGAACCCTTTCCCCAGAGTGGGCAGCCCTCCCAGAGGGGGTTTTATGTAAGGAAGCTCTGGGAGAAAAGAATCCTTTCCTCCCGCCTGGCTGCTGGAGCGGCTTGCTGGTGAGGGCTGCCCTTATGTGCACGCATCTTTCCTGGTAGGCCAGCCTTCGTTGGCATTAGAACCAATGTCCTCAGCCTTTCAGCCTGAACTGAAGACGGGTGGCTCTGCGGGAAGCCTTCACTGCTAGGTTGGGACTGCTGAGGCATCCAGCATGTGCACTGAGCAGCTACTGGGATCCTTGATTCTCAGGCCTACAGACTGCTATTGTTGGACTGCCATAAGCTAACTCAACAGATTCCCTTTTACATACAATTCATTTTAGCAGTTCTGTTCCTCTAGAGAACCCTGACTAATACACATGGGTTCTGGGGTCCTGAACTTTGATCATCATGTTTCACAACACATGCTTTTAACCACTGAGCCATCTCCCCAGTGCTTAAAAATGCTGTTTTTCATTGAAAGTATACAGTGTTTAGTTAAATTTTAGAATCTGCCTGTATTGCATTCCACTCAGCCTACCTGAATATTCTCATAGCAGGCAAGCCCAACATCAAGGGTCACTTTTGTAGATATTTTGTCTTAAGAGCCATACCTAACACCTTAGGCTCCTACCCTGAAGATATATAACATCAGATTGATCGATACATCTAATAATACAGCAGCTAACTAAAAAATCCAAGCACTAAATTAATAAAAGATGCAAAAATATGTACATTACAATACAAGAAACACCAGAAATCAAGACAATATAAATCCACCAAAAAGTATTAATGCATCAGAAATGACCTCTAGTGAGAATGAGTTAGAGGAAATGCCTGAGAAAGATTTTAAAAGAATGATTATAAATATGCTCAAACAAGTCAAAGAAGAAATCAAAGAATGAAAGAGAATCAAAGGAATCAAAGAAGACAAAGGAACCCAATTTAATGAAATAAAGAGGTCAATGCAAGACATAAATAAGGAAATGGAAATAATATAGAAAAACCAGTCAGAATTACTAGCAATGAAGAACACAGTCAATGAAATAAAAAACTCTGTGGTGGGCTGGAGAGATGACTTAGTGGTTAAGGTGCATGCCTGCAAGGCTTAAGAATGCATGTTTGATTCTCCAGGTCCCACATAAGGCAGATGCCCGTGGTGGAGCATGCATCTGCACTTCCTTTGCAGTGGATAAAGGCCCTGGCGCACCCATTCTTCCTTTCTCTCTCTCCCTCTCTCTCTCTCTCTCTCCTCCCCTCTCCCTCCCCCTCCCTCCCTCTCTTTGTCGCTATTAAATAAATAAAAATATATCTTAAAAAAAGCTCTGTGGAAAATCTCACCAGTAGAATGGATAAAGGAGAGGACAGAATATCTAAACTGGAAGACCAGGTGGCAGATCTAATATGGTCCAACAAAGAGAAAGACAAACTAATAGGAAAGTATGAATGGGAATTTCAATATATTCGGGACACTCTGAAAAGATCAAACATAAGAATTCAGGTATAGTAGAAGGAGAGGAATTTCACTCCAAAGGCATAGGAGGCATTTTCAACAAAATCATAGAAGAAAACTTCCCCCAATTTGGGAAAGAGATGCTAATGTAGATACAGGAATCCTTTAGAACACCAACCAGACAAAACCTGGAAAGAACCTCTATTCACCATATTATAATTAAACTACCAAACATACAAACCCAAGAAAATATATTGAAAGCAGTTAGAGAGAAAAATCAAGTTATATACAAAGGCAAGCCCATCAGGACCACAGGAGATTACTCAACACAAACTTTAAAAGCCAGAAGAGCCTGGAGTGATATATTCTAACTTCTGAAAGATAACAACTGTCAACCAAGGTTACTTTATCCTGCAAAGCTATCCATTCAAATAGACAGAGAAATAAGGACATTCCACAACAAAAGCAGGCTAAAGGAACATTTGGAGACAAAACCAGCTCTATAGAAAATACTTGAAAGAATCCTCTATGCTGAAGAGAAAGAAAAGCACACATATAAGGAACCTGGAAATAAACAAGCCATACTCAAATACTAGTTAATACAAGAGAGCAAAGGTAAAACCAGAAGAACTACCAAAAAATGGCAAAAGTAAATACAGACCTTTCAATAATATCTCTTAATATCAACGGCCTCAAAGCTGCAACCAAAAGACATAGGTTTGCAGACTGAGTTAAACAGCAGGATCCATCAATTTGTTGCCTCCAAGAAACTCACCTTTCTACAAAATGGCATATTTATACAATGGAGTTCTACTCAGCAGTAGAGAAAAATTAAGTTATGAACTTTGCAGGGAAATGGATGGATCTTGAAAGGAGTATACTAAGTGAGGTAACCCAGGCCCAGAATACCAAACATCGCATGTTTCTCTCATATGTGGATCCTAGCTACAGATGATTGGATTTCTGTGTGAATAGGAAGAGAACTCAGTAGCAAAGGCCAGTAAGCTAGAAAAGTGATATAAAGGGAAGAGAAAGTAAGGGAGGGGGTACTTAATAGGATGGTATTGTATATATGTAAGTAGAAGAATAGATTAATGGGGGTGAAAAGGCCCAAGTGAGGTCAGGGGAAGAGACTGAGTAAAGGAAAGGTGGAGAGAGGGCTAATCAAAATCTAAGAGGATATAAATAAATCATATGGAAATCTTTTTGTACAATGGAGCTATAGATTATTACTAGAAAACTTTCAGTGCCAGGGATGGGATACCTTCCAGTGAGTTGTTGGCCAGGAGGTCCCTGATGCCCCCAAAACATTGCAAGCCATCTCTGAGGCCCTTGGTTTCCAACCAGGAATAGATAAGACCCTATTGCTGAAGAGTACTCCACATACTTGGGTTGCAAGGCCACTGAGAAATCTTGCTGGAACTGAGCTGATAACATGTAGACCAGCTGACAGAAACCTGGAAAAAGTCATTCTACATGTAGTTCAATGGGAGAGAGATAAATCACCAGTGAAGATACTCAACAGTGAACACTGCAAGCCTTATACTTTGCCAACCAGGCCAAATAAGCCAAAGGATACAACTGTGGCATGCCTGTCATGGTGAAAACCAACTACCCTCTAATTGGACTGGAGGCCTGATTTGGGAAGAAATACATCCCTGATACTGAAAACCTACAACAGGAGTAGTCATGAGCCCTAGAGGTGTAACATCTGCTGCTGTCTGGCTAAATGTATATATTATGCTCATCAAACTGCCCAGTAAGTACTTCTCTTAATGTTCATACCCATATATTAATGTTACTCTCACTTTCGGTAGAGAACCTTCTTTTTTCAGATGGAAGTGACCTTGGGATGACTCAGAAGGTGGCATGGTGCTGGGAAGAAGTAACAGAGGAGTGCTCAGCACAGCAATATCTCTATCACACTTTCCAAGGCTCAGGGTCCATTGTGAAAGAGGTGGCAGAAAGAATGTAAGAGTCAAAGGAAGGGTAGGACACCTTACAACATGCTCCTCCTGACACAAAATGGCCTGGATATCCATGACCTCACAGTGCCTGACACTACCTACACAAGACCATCATAATAGGAGGAAAAGATCATGACATCAAAATAAAAGAGAGACTGATTGAAAGGGGAAGGGTAGAATGGAGTTTCAAAGGGGAAAGAGGGGGGAGGGAGGGCATTACCTTGGGATATTATTTACAATCATGAAAGTTGTTAATAATAAATTAATTTAAAAAGAATTCTAGCCAGGCGTGGTGGCACACGCCTTTAATCCCAGCACTCGGGAGGCAGAGGTAGGAGGATTGCCATGAGTTCGAGGCCACCCTGAGACTCCATAGTGAATTCCAGGTCAGCCTGGGCTAGAGTGAGACCCTACCTCGAAAAAAAAAAAAAAAGAATTCTAAAAACAAACCTAGTCAAGGGCTAAAGAGACGGCTTAGTGGTTAAGGCGCTTGCCTACCAAGTCTAAGGACCCATGTCCAACTCTCTAGATTCCACATTAGCCAGACACACAAAGGTGAGGCAAGCCCAAGGTGGCACATGCCCACTTGGTGGCACAAGCATCTGGAGTTCTGTTGCAGTGGCTGAGGCCCTGGCATGCCAATTCATTCCCCCCCCCCCAACTCTCTCTCTCTCTTTCTCAAATTAAAAAAAAATGAGAAAAGAAGGGAAGATAGGGAGAGCTGAGGAGATGGTTCAGCTGGTAGAAGTGCTTGCTGTGTGTGACTACTTGAGTCTGAATTCCTCCCCACCCCCCAAACCCATGTATTTCATTCAGCTCCATATTCCTGAGACAAATATCCAAACAGACACAGTTTATGGGAGGAAGGGAGTTTATATCAGGCTTACAACATCCAAGGGAAACACCATCAGTGGCGGAAGAAGCTGGTTCCCCTTCATAGATCCATGTAGAGAGAAACAACTGCAGCAAACACTAACCAACAGAACTCAAAATACTCTCTCCACACCTGTGAGCTGAAGTTCAGACCCACCCACAAACACACCTCAGGGCTCAACTCCAGGATCCACCACCCAGTGACACCTCTTCACCAGTAGGGTTCTACCTGCAGGAAATTCAAAATTCAAACCTGAGATCATGGGGTCACACATTCAAGCTACCACACCATGTAAAACCAGCAACAAAAGTAGGCATCTGTAATCCCAGTGCGAGGCAGAGACAGGACAGGCACCTGAAGCTTGTAGGCCAAGTAGCCTGGTATAGCAGTTACATCCACATTGCTGGGACAAAACACAGGGCCAGAAACAGCTGATAGAAGGAAAGGATTTATTTCAGGCTTACAGTTTTCAAGGGAAGCTTCATCTTTATGGAGAAAACATAGCAACCAGCTCACAGTACAAACCAGCAGCAGAGTAAGAGCAGTCTGAGCAAGCTGCCACTGGCATGTGGGCTGGACTAAACCACTCCAAGGTCCACCCCCCTGGCAACATACCTCTTCCAGTAATGCTCAAGGCTCCACCAGCTAGGAACTGAGCAAAGCAGGAAGCTTAATCAAAAGTACTTGGGCTGGAGAGGTGGCTTAGCAGTTAAGGCATTTGCCTGCAAAACCAAAGGATCCCAATTCGATTCTCCAAGACCCACGTAAGCGAGATGCACAAGGGAGTGCATGTGTCTGGAGTTTGTTTGCAGTGACTAGAGGCCCTGGCACACCTATTCTGGCTGTGTGTCTGTCTGTGTCTCTCTCTCTCTCTTTCTCTCTGCCTCTTTCTATCTCTCACACATAAATAAATAAATAAATAATTTTTTAAAATAAAAGTTAAAAAAAAAAATACTTGAGGCTTTCAAGTTTGGCCAGACAGGCCAAATGACCAAATGAGTGTAATAGTGGCATGTCTGCTCTGGGGGAAACCAACTGCTCTCTAATTGGACTGAAGGCCCACTCTATGGGAGGGAATACATGCCTGGTACTAAAAACCTAATTAAAAGTCTATGGCAGGGGAGGTCATGAGCCTTAGGGGTATAAAGCCTGCTCTTGTCTAGATAAATGTAAATATTGTTCTCACCAAACTTCCCTGAAAGCATTACACTTAATGTTACACTTAATATTCATATTCACATATTAATGCTACTCTCACTTCTGTTTAGAGAAGCTTCTCTTTTCAGATGGCAATGACCCAAAAGGCAACATAGTGCTGAGAAGAAAGGAGGGGTGTCTAGCACTGAAACATCTCTATCACACCTTTCAAGGCTCAGGGTCCATTGTGGAACAGGTGGCAGAAAGACTATAAGAACCAAAGGAAGGATACCAGTCCTTACAATGCAACTGTCAAGACAAAAATTGACCTTGATGTCCGTGACCTCGCAGTGCCTACAAATACCTACTCAAGACCTTCATAATAGGAGAAGATGATGACAACAAATTAAAAGAGAGACTAGCCAGGTGTGGTGGCGCACGCCTTTAATCCCAGCACTCAGGAGGCAGAGGTAGGAGGATCGCCATGAGTACAAGGCCACCCTGAGATTATATAGTGAACTCCAGGTCAGCCTGAGCCAGAGTGAGATCCTACCTCAGAAAAAAAAATAATAAAAAGAGAGACTAATGGAGAGAGGGAGGGGATATGACGCAGAGCAGAGTTATGAAGGGGAAAGTAGGGGAGGGGAGGGAAATATCATGGTTTATTGTCTGTAAGTATAGAAGTTGTCAATAAAAAATAAAAATTAGAAAATAAAATAAAATAAATATTTATGGCTATGGAGAACATGTTATATTTAAACCAACGCAACTAGTGGGCGTGGTGGTGAGCAACAAGAGACACCGCGCTGCAGACAAGGTGGGAGGTGAAGACTGACACCCAAGGCTGTCCCCTGACCACCACACGCTGTGGCACACATGTGCCTGTGCTCACACACACACACACACACGCGGTCAGCTGCCACTTACTGTGACAAACACCTTCTTTTTATTTTATTTATTTATTTATTTTGAGAGCGACAGACACAGAGAGAAAGACAGATAGAGGGAGACAGAGAGAATGGGCGCGCCAGGGCTTCCAGCCTCGGCAAACGAACTCCAGACGCGTGCGCCCCCTTGTGCATCTGGCTAACGTGGGACCTGGGGAACCGAGCCTCGAACCGGGGTCCTCTCCAGCCCAACAAACACCTTCTTCATCCGCTTCTCACATTACAAAAAGGTTCCTAGGTCCTGGCAGTTTTAGAAAAGTAAATGAGGGCTGGAGAGATGGCTTAGCGGTTAAGCGCTTGCCTGTGAAGCCTAAGGACCCCGGTTCAAGGCTCGGTTCCCCAGGACCCACGTTAGCCAGATGCACAAGGGGGCGCACGCGTCTGGAGTTCGTTTGCGGTGCCGGGAGGCCCTGGCGCGCCCATTCTCTCTCTCGCTCTCTCTAACTGGCTCTTTCTCTCTGTGTCTGTCACTCTCAAATAAATAAATAAAAATAAACAAAAAAAATTTTAGAAAAGTAAATGAGAAATTGCAGCAAAGTGCTCAGCACAATTTGATAGATCCTAGGTAATACACACAGGCCTCAAAAAAGATGCACAGTGAGACTTTTGTGCTTCCTAAAGTAGTGTCTCCACCAGTGGGTCTGGAGCTACCTGCCCACTGCCCGGTTCTCCACATGGATAAGAAGTGTTGGTAATCGTTATCCAAAGGGCCCCAGTCTCTGCTCATCTCCAGGTGTGCCCACGGGCTATCACTGATTCCTGCAGCTTCCCTCTGTTTAAATACTTTATTACTGGAAAAGTCCAGGTGCTTGGCTGCCAATCATCTGCAAGTGAACAAAGGACATGCTCATTGCTCCGACCAAAACCTCAGAAGAAATGAGCCAGGAGCTGACACAGGTGAGGGCTGACAGCCAAGAAAATAGCCCAGTGATATTAATAGAACTGTGAGAACAATGTGAGTCACCATAATTCTCCCCCATGCCACGAAGCATGCCAAGCCCCAAGCCAAGAGCTCCCGGGCTGATGACAGCAGGTTAGAAAATAGTTCATGCAAGTCAGTCACCAGGATTTGTTCTGTTTTCCAAGTCATTTAGCAAGAGACAGGTGCTAGAGTGGACCCTCAGTAGGAAAGCTTCCTTCCAAACAACTGTCACAATTTGAAGGTGCTTGTTATTATAGCTCATAATCTTTGCGAGGGGAAAGTTTAGAGCTTCTCTTTAAAATTCTTCATTTTTATTTTGTTTTAATGTGGATTTTAAAAAAAAAATGTTTAAGGCCTGGCACGGTGGCACAGGCCTTTAATCCTAGCACTTGGCACTTGGGATGCAGAGGTAGGAGGATAGCCATGAGTGGAAGGCCACCCTGAGAGTGCTAAGTGAATTTCAGGTCAGCATGGGCTAGAGTAAGACACTACCTTGAAAAACCAAAAAGAAAAAAAAAAAAAAAAACTTAATATTAGTCCTAACTTCAAAATCTATACAACAGCACTGACTATAGGCCCAGAGTTTGAGAGCAGACCTCTGCAGCTAAGTCATGGTCCACAGCTGAAACAGTATGCCTGATGATTAGAAATCCCCCATTTTTCCTTCTTTGTGGCTGTCATCTCACTCTCTGCTCCCATGCATTAGACTATTTTAGAAGCTACAATAAGTGGGATCCTGCAATATTCACCCTTATATTACTGACTAATTTCACTCAGTAACATCTCTACAAGGCTCATGAATTTCGTTGTTTTACAGACTTCCTTCATGGCTATGATAATGTTACAATAGAATGGGAATGCTAATATCTGTCCAAGATCCAGATGGAAATTCTTTTGGATAAACACCCCAAAATAGATTGTTGGACCTACTAGTAGCTCTGTTTTCCTTTTTTTTGTTGTTGTTGTTGTTTTGGTTTGGTTTGGTTTGGTGTTGTTTGGGTTTGTTTTGTTTTTGCTTGAGTTGTATAAATCAGGCTGACCCAGAGCTCAAGTTTTTCCTCTCTCAGCCTCTCAAATGCTAGAATTGTGGGCAGGTATCACCAAGAAAGGCCAGTAGTGCTATTTTTAATCTTCTGAGGAAACTCCACAGTGTGTGCCTCATTCTATATGCCCTTGTCAAAGACCCTCTGGTCACATATGAACAGATTTATTTCTGGGTTCCAGTCTGCTCCACTGGTCCTCCATCTCCATCTATCTGTGTTCGTCTGGGCTGCTCTAATTACTACAGCACTGCAATGTAGTTTGAAACCAAGAAATATGTCTCCAACTTTGTTCTTTTTCAGTTCTTGATCTATTCAAAGGCCTTTGTGGTTTCATATTCATTTTAATTTTTTTTTTAATTTTGAAAAAAAAATCTGCTTCCTGATTGAAGGGCCACTTGGTCCCTAATTCGTGGATCCCCTGCTCTGGAGGAGAAAGGTAGAGAGACTGGAGGAGACGGAGATAAACTACCCCTAGATCTTCAGCCAAGCCCCAGCTGAATCCACAGAGGAATTGGGGACATGAGCAAGAGCGCTGCTTCCATGCTGTTCCTGATAATCGATAATCGGCACCAGGGTGAAGGAGACAGACCCTGAGGATACTCAACCCCTATCAAAGCAGAGATCCAGAGGCTTCTAAGAGCTCATCTCTGAAGTAGACTTAAAACTCATCCACCATGGCTCAGGGAATTTTGCAGAAGAGGGGGCAGAAAGATTGTAAGAGCCACAGGTTGAAACATCATGCCCAGAGCCATTCCCTCCCTGCCACCACCACCAACATAACTGACTGCTGCTCCCACAACGCATAAACCACAACCCCATGGGGAATACCTGCAACCTTACTGAGGAGCCTCCAAACAGAATGGGGATAGGGACAAGGGAAAAAAAGGTGCCAACACATGATATATACATACGAAATATGTTGATAATAATAATAAACATTTTAAAAAGGGGAAAACGTCTAAATGAAACCTATTAGTTAATAAAAACATTTTCAAAACTGAAAAGAAATAGCTATATCAATAAAACAAATATCAAACCAGACATGGTGACACATGCCTTGAATCCCAGCACTCGGGAGGCAGAGGTAGGATTGCCATGAGTTCGAGGCCACCTTGAGACTACATAGGTCAACCTGGGCTAGAGTGAGACCCTACCTCGAAAAACCAAAAAAAAAGAAAGAAAGAAAGAAAGAAGAAAAGAAAATAAGTATCAAAGCCTGGGATAGTGGTGCACACCTTTAATTCCAGCACTCAGAAGGCACAAGGATCACCATGAGTTTAAGACCACCCTGAGACTACATAGTTAACTCCAAGTCAGCCTTGCCCAGAGTGAGACCCTATCTAGAAGAAAAAAAAAAAATCAAGCCAGGCATGGTGGTACACGCCTTTAATTCCAGCACTTGAGAGGCAGAGGTAGGAAGATTGCTGAGAGTTTGAGGCCACCCTGAGACTATATAGTGAATTCCAGGTCAGCCTGAGCTAGAAGTGAGTCCCTACCTCAAAAAAAAAAAAAAAATCAGCAAATGCTACTGAAGATACAGGGAGAGAGGACCCCGGATATATTGTGAATGGGAATATGAATGTGTGAAGCCACTATGGAAATAAGTATGAAAGTTGCTCACAAAGGTAAGAACTGGGTGTGCAGCTGCACTACTCATGGGTGTGCACGCAGAGGAATCTGAGTCAGCACAGCACTTGACACTGGTGCAGCCATGTTCATCGTGACATCTAAGCTACGAAATCAGTCCAGATGCCCATCAATAGATGAACAAATTCTTCTTTAAATGTGGAGAGAGAGAGAGAGAGAGAGAGAGAGAGAGAGAGAGAGTGAATTCCAGTATTTTATTCAGTTACAAAGAAAATGCTTTACAAGAAAATGTATGGAACTGAGGATAATCAAGCTGAACAAAATAAGTCAGATTCAGAAAGACAAATATTACATGTTTCCTCTGACATGTGGAATCTAGAAACAAATCCAAAAGGGCATGAAAGTAGAGAGGTATTATTACAGAAAAAAAAAATGGATCAAGGGGAAGGAAAAGAAGGGTAACAGAGGTGAACGTGACCACAGTACATTGGAGAGATACATGAAAATGGAACTGAGGATGTAGCATGAAGCCCTGGGCATGGGGTATATGCCTGTGATCTCAGCACTCTGGAGAGAGAGGCAAGAGTGTTGGAAGGCCAAGGTCATCCTCAGCTACATAGGGAGTTTGAGACCAGCCTAAGCTAGAGACCCTGTTTCACATAAAATGAGACCCATTCTTTTTTTTATTTTATTTTACATATATTATAACAGGTTATACTCTTTTACCCCATTGATAGCTCCCTTTTCCCTGGGGGCCCTCCTCGGTGTGGTGAAGGTATGCACCTGAGGTTATTAAGGTCTCAGTCCCTATGGGGAGGGAGATGACTATGCCTCAGGGTATTCATATCCATTCTGTGGCTCTTACAATCTTTCTTCCCCCTCTACTGCATGTTTTCTGAGCCATGGCAGGTCTGTTCACAGTTATGATTTATTTTGAGTTCTTTGCAATGCTAGATTTATGCTTTGATAGGTTTTGATTAATCATCATGTCTGTCACCATCACCCTATGGCTGGTTGTCAGGCTGTCAGTAAGAGCAGTATTCATGATATCACTTCCTCTGCAATTGCTCCTGGGTCCTGCTGATGTGGTATAAGTGGCTAGTCTCATGGTGGGCAGTTGGCTATCTTCTTGTCTTATTAATGGATCAAGGCTCTTCTCCATTTCCCCTGCCCTCCGTAAAATAAAACAAATTCTCCAACCAACAGTGAGAGTAGCTTAAGTTAAAAGGTGCACGCAAAGTTATTTGAGAGATATTTTGGTGTGCAAGCCCACTCTTCTCCAGAGAGTAGTGCAGGCTTCTCTCTGAAGTCTGAGTTTACTGACTGTGGGAATATGACTTGGTTTCCAGTAAGAAGTATGAGTTCTCTCCCACTGAGCCGGCCTCATGTCCAATGACAAGCCCATTTTTTGTACATTGATGTACATTAATCAAAAATGTTTGTGGGTGCCAGGCTTGGTGGCACAAGCCTTTGATCCCAGCACTCGAGAGGCAAAGGTAGGAGGATTGCTGACAGTTCAGGTCACCTGATACTACATAATGAATTCCAGGTCAACCTGGGCTACAGTGAGCCCCTACCTCAAAAAAAAAAAAAAAAGGTTTCTGAGAGCTGGAGAGATGGGTCAGCAGTTAAAGCACTTGCCTGCAAAGCCTAATGACCCAGGTACAATTCTCCATTACCCACTTAAAACCAGATGCACAAAGTGGCACATGTGTCTGGAGTTAGTTGGCAGCAGCTAAAGGGCCTGGTAGGCCTGTTCTCTCTCTCTTTCTCTTTATCTCCTCTCTCTCTCTCTCTCTCTCTCTCTCTCTCTCTCTCTCTCTCTCTCTCCAAATAAATAAATAAATATTTTTAAATGTTTGTGGAAAAATATATATATATATATGTGGGGCTGGAAAGATGTCTCAGTGATTAAGGTACTTGCCTGCAAAGCCTAATGACCCAGGTACAATTCCCTAGTACCCATGTAAAGCCAGATGCACAAAGTGGCACATGCACCTGGAGTTCATTTGCAGCAGCGAGAGGGCCTGGTGTGCCTATTCTGTCTTTCTTCTCTCTATCTCTCTCTCTGCTTGTCCTGTGATTCAGAAAAATCCATGAACCAGAGGTGCCCAGAGACTAGGGTTGCTGAGTGGCCTCTCGATTCTTTCTATAGAATTTCTGAGCATTCAAGAAAAAATATTAAAGAAGTACTCAGCTATAAAAAGGCTGTGAGAAAATTAAACACAAGGGTGGCATCTAAGATGATATATTGTCATATGAACAGGAAATAAATACTTCTGAAGCTGAGGTGCTTTATTCTAAGGGAGGGAAAGACAGTTACTTGTATTGGGAAAACATGGGAATCACTTAATGTCCAAAATAGGAATATTGACAGATAAATTTCAATGTAACTATGATGACATATTATGTAAAAATCTAATATGTATCCCAAAAGAATATGATTTATCCATGGATTTTTAGTATAATTTAAGTATAAACAACAGGATACAAAACTATATACCATAATAATTCTAATTTTACTTAAATATGTGGCACATGGCCAGGTGTGGTGGTGCACACCTTTAATCCCAGCACTCAGGAGGCAAAGGTAGAAGGATCACCATGAATTTGAGGCCACCCTGAGACTACATAATGAATTCCAGGCCAGTATGAGCTAGAGTGAGACCTAACCTCAAAAAATATATATATAATAAATATATATATATGCATAAATATATATACATAAATATAAATAAATATATATACATACATTTATGTGTATATATATATATATATATGTGTGTGTGTATATATATCAAGCTGAACAAAATAAGTCAGATTCAGAAAGACAAATATTACATGTTTCCTCTGACATTCCTATAATCCCAGCACTAGGGTGGCTAAAGCAGAACTGTGAGTTTTAGACCAGCCTGGAATACACAGTAAGACCCTAACTCAAAGTACCTATCAGTATGTGTACATGTATATGTATATGTATGTGTACATATACATATATATATATACATATGACCACATGTTTATGACCATGATATTTACATGAATAGGAAAATAGACTAGGAGGAGAAAACCGGCTACCTACTGTTGTCTCCAGTGGCTGGTTAAAATTTTGTTTAGTTGTTCCCTACTCACCTAAGATAATCACAGACAGACAGAAAAAAGCAACTTATTCCAGTTCCACATAATCTATCCAATTAAGTTAAATTTATTGAAATCAATTTTTCATAAAAAGAAGAAGGCACTTATGTGTTTGAGTTGTAGAGAAAGAAAGAAGAGTTGGCACCAACGCTGTATCTTTCTAAGTGGTCCACTCTCGTCCCCCAGCAGGGCAAGCTCAAGCTCCTCGTGTCCCTCTGAAGGTAGCCTAGCTGGCAGTGGTTGTCTTATAATCAGCCCTCTGACTCCAGCTCACCGGCTGCTGGATTTCTGTCGAAGATAGTTCTTACTTGCTCTGGAGAAAACAAGAGTCAGGGTGGATCTCAATGTGCCACCTGATGAAGGTGGACTCCACACTGTAGACGACTCCATTTGTCACACACATATAAATACTAATGAACACAAGGGCACCTTTAATGGTCACTGCCCAATGCTACCAAGCAGGACCCAGTCCCTAAACACCTGCTCCACGCCAGCTGCAGGAAAGCAAGTCTTCTCTCTGAGGTACTCGAGCAGAGCACAGCCATGGCAGCTTCCACTGGTATCAAAGGGAAGGTATTCAGCATGCAGGGAGGATTTGTGTGGCGAGAGTGCTTAGGTTACAGAAAAGACAAACTAATTTACTTGTCACATCTTTCCATAATGATAGCATAAATATATGTGATAGGTTTTTGAATAATGAAGTTTCATTTCCCAGTAGTACTGAGTCATTTCCCCTCCTCCTCCTTCTCTTCCTCCTTCTTCTTCTCTTCATGTTCCAATATGTATTTCAGAGATACACACATACTAGCCTGGGTATATGTAATCACACACAATGAGTAAGGAGTGTTGGCCATGTTAAATAATTTCTCCCTATGTTCTATCATGGAAAAGCTTCTGAAAAATACATTAAGTTAAAAAATAATGGCTGGGGCTGGAGAAATGGATTAGCAGTTAAGGTGTCTGCCTGCAAAGCCAAAGGACCCAGGTTCGATTCCCCAGCACCCACGTAAGCCAGATGCACAAGGGGAACATGTGTCTGGAGTTCGTTTGCAGTGGCTAGAGGCCCTGGTGTGCCTATTCTCCTGCTGTCTGTCCCTCTTCTATTTCTTTCTCTCTTTATGCTTTCAAATAAATAAATAAAATTTTTAAGAGATAATAAGGGCTGAAGATATGGTTTAGTGGTTGAAGCGCTTGCCTGAGAAGCCAAAGGACCCATGTTTGACTCTCCAGGTCCCATGTAAGTCAGATGCACAAAGTGACACAAGCATGCAATGTCACGCATGCACACAAGGGGGCGCACACGTCTAGAATTAGATTGCAACAGATGATGCCCTGGTGTTAATTCATTCTCTCTCTCTCTCTCTCTCTCTCTCTCTCTCTCTCTCTCTCTCTCTCTCTCTCTCCCTCACTCTCGCTCTCGCTTTCACTATCACTCTTGCATTAAAAAAAAGGCCAGTTTGTTGGGCTTGCCTCAGAAAATAAATAAATAAGGGTACTTATCAGGTGTGGTGACACACATCTTTAATCCCAGGACTGTCTCTCTTCCCTCTCTCTTTCTGCTTGAAAATAAATAAGTAAAAATTTTTAAATCAATGGTTGGGAAGGTCATAGGCCTAGGACTACTACTATTCTTTGACTAAACAGATATGTTGTGCCTATCAAGTTGCCTTTTAAATATTCATGTTTGTGCCCATAGATTAGTGTTGCTCCTGCTTTTGGTCAGAAAAGCTTCTTTTTGCAGTGGGCAGTGACTACTGTAGAGGCTCAAAACTCATCAAAGTGCTAAAAACAAGTGGCCTGTTTAATGATCAGCACTAAATGAAATATCTATATCACCCACTCCAAGGCCAGGAAACATTGTGGAAGAAGGGGCAGAAAGAATGTAAGAGCCACAGAATGGGAAGGAGCATTTTGGAATGCTATCTTCCAGTCACTAAGTGACCACTGCATTCATAACCTGACAGTGGCTGGGGTTTCCTGCACAAAACCTACACAATTTTGGGCCCATCAATGTGTTATCATAGATGATGTATGAGGGCAAAAACAAAGAAAATAAGACACCAACATAAAAGAGGGAATAGTTAGAAAAAAGGGGTTCAGTGGAAGAGGAAGGGGGAAAAATGAGGCAATGGGAAGGAGGATGATCTAAATACACTATGTAATACATGAATGAAAATTGTCACCGGGCGTGGTGGCACATGCCTTTAGTCCCAGCACTTGGGAGGCAGAGGTAGGAGGATCACCGTGACTTCAAGGCTACCCTGAGACTGCATAGTGGATTCCAGGTCAGCCTGAGCTAGAGCAAGACCCTACCTAAAAAAAAAAAAAAAAAAAAAAAGGAAAGAAAGAAAGAAAATTGTCAATAAAACATGTTTCTAAACCAGGTGTGGTGCTGCATACCTTTAATTCCAGCACTAGGGAGGCAGAGGTAGGAAAATCGCTGTGAATTTAAGGTCACCCTGAGAGTACATAGTGAATTCCAGGTCAGTCTGGGCTACATAAAGACCCTATCTCAAAAAGAAAAAAAAAAGCCAGGAGTGGTGGTCTACACCTTTAATCCCAGCCTCGGGAGGCAGAGGTAGGAGGATCACCATGAGTTTGAGGCCACCCTGAGACTACATAGTGAGTTCCAAGTCAATCTGAGCTAGAGTGAAACCCTATTTTGGAAAAACCCCCAAAAAAAGCATGATGCTTGCACAAAAACAGACATATGTGTCAATGAAATAGAATGGAACTGGGCATGGTGGTGTACGCCTTTAAGTCCAGCACTCAGGAGACAGAGGTAGCAAGATCTCTGTGAGTTTGGGACTATAGAGTGAGTACCAGGTCAGCCTGGGCTAGAGGAAGACCCTACCTCAAAAAATAAATAAATAAATAAATACTTTGAAGCCCAGCGTGGTGGCACACGCCTTTAATCCCAGTACTCGGCAGAGTAGGAGGATCACCATGAGTTTGAAGCCACCCTAAGACTACAAAGTGAATTCCAGGTCAGCCTGAGCTAGAGTGAGTGCCTACCTCAGGAAACGAAAAAGAAAAAACTACTTTGAAATTCCTTCTCACTCTAATCAGAATGGCTACCATCAAGAAAACAAATGATAAATGTAGGCAAAGGTATAGGGGGAAAGGAACCCTTAGTTACTGCTGCGGAATGTAAAGTGGTGTTACAACTACGGGAATGAGTGGAGCAGCTCTTCAGCATACTGAAGAGAGAATTCCCATATGAGCAGTTACACCACTGCTAGGAACATACCTGAGGGATTGTGAGCATGCAGCGGGCACAGTTGAGCATCCAAGTTTAGTGCTGCCCTCTTCACAGCAGCCAAGGTATAGAACCAATCTAGAGGTCCATCAACAGACGGACAGGATTTCATTCCATTGGAAAAAAGAATGAAACCATAGCATTTGCAGGAAAATAGATGGAAATGTGGAAATCATTAAGCAAAATAATCCAGACTCAGGGCTGGAGGGACGGTTCAATAGTTAAGGCTCTTAGCTTATCTGCAAAGCCTAATGAACCAGGTTCAATTCCCCAGGACTCACGCAAAACCAGGTGCACAAAGTGGTGCATACATCTGGAGTTCATTGGCAGTGGCTAGACTCTCATTGCTGGCAGAAATCACCCCACCAAGAGCAGCTTGTTGGGGGGGGGGTATGTTGGCTTACAGCCTCAAGGGGAAGCTCCATGATGGCAGGGGGAAATGATGCCATGAGCAGAGGGTGAACATCACCTCCTGGGCAATATCAGATGGACAACAGCAGCAGGAGAGTGTGCCAAACACTGGTAAGGGGAAACTGTCTGTTATACCCATAAGCCCGCCCCCAACAATACACTGCCTCCACGAGGTGGAATCTGGGTTTAAATATGTATGTATGTATGTATGTAACATGAAAATAGAAAGGCAACTATGAGGGGGAAAAAAGATCTAAAGGGAGAGGAATGGGGGAAGACAGAATCAGGGAAATATATGTGACATGAAAGTACAAGAAAGGACTCACTGGGGGAAGAACAGGACCTGCAGGAGGGAGAAAGGCTTGGCCAGAAGTGGAAAAGGGGATAGGTAATAAGAACAAAGTACAAATATACATACATACGTACATACATACATACATACATACATACATACATACACGTTACAATGTCACAATGAAATCCATTCCTTTTTTTTGTTGTTTATGTTTTTTGTTTTTGTTTTTCAACATAGGGTCTCACCAGCTCAGGCTGACCTGGAATTCACTATGTAGTCTCAGGTTGGCCTCGAACTCATGGCTATCCTCCTACCTCTGCCTCTGGACTGTTGGGATTAAAGGTGTGTGCCACCACGCCTGAAGAAATCCATTCTTTTGAATACTAACATTAAAAAAAAAAAAAACCTGAAAGCTTGTGACCAGACAGTGGAATACAAAGTCCGCCCCTGGGAGCTGCCCCCAACATTCCTCAACACCCACCTGCCTGCCTACACTGCCACAGCCACGGAGCAGGCTCACGCAAGGCCAACCAATGTGTGCACTTGACATGGCAACTGGAATTGTAGCTGGAAGAAAACAAGGTCATCTTTGCCACCCATCCAGGTGTGTGAGCTAAGAAAGCCACATCAAGCATTCCATCACAGGGAGCTGCAGAGATGGTTTAGCAGTTAAGATACTTGCCTGCGAAGCCTAAGGACCCAGGTTCGACTCTCCAGAACCTACATAAGCCAGATGCACAAAGTGGTGCTTGTGTCTGGAGTTCATCTGCAGTTGCTAGAGGCCCTGGAATGCCCATTCTCTCTCTCTCTCTCTCTCTCTCTCTCTCTCTCTCTCTCTCCCTCTCTCTCTCTCTCTCTCATAAATAAGTAAATAAAAATTAAAAAAAAATAATTCCACCACCAGGATGTGTGCACACTGTGGGAACACAAGTGAAGAAGAGGCAATCAACCCCGGGTGATCAGTACCCAGCCTCCCACAGGCCCCTTCACATGCTGGGTCTCAGGGTCCTCGTCTCTAAAATGCAGCAACTGGACTAGGGGATTCCCAAGGGCCTCTTCCACATAACTCTTTCAAAACCCTGTGAAAGCCACCCTCACCTTGACCCAGAGTTACGCAATTTTCTTCCTGGGAGTACTATCTTCCAGCTGACAGGCCAGCCCCACACATTTGAACATAATCATTTAAACACCTGGCAAGAAATGCCACCCCACACACAATTTAATAACTCACATTGCAATCCAATTACTACATGTTTCACAAACAAGTGCTTATTAGAATACAGTCGCTTCCTCTAAGAAAGCAGTGCTTTTTAAAAGGGGAATTATCATGATTAGCTTCAAGATATAGGCATGAGTAAGAGAATCACTCCTCCTCTCTTTGTTTTTATCACTTCCTTACCATGCTGTCGTATTCAGTGAAACCAGATCTCCTGCTCTATATGCCCTTTCATACTTTAAGATAAGAAAGGTTGGGGGCTGGAGAGATGGCTTAGAGGTTAAGGCATTTGCCTGCAAAGCAAAAGGATCCTGGTTCAATTCCCCAGGTCCCATGTAAGCCAGATGCACAAGGGGGCACGCACACACATCTGGAGTTGGTTTACAATGACATGCCCATTCTCTCTCTCTCTCTCTCCTTCTCTCAAATAAAATATAAATAAAATATATTTTTGAGGAAGGAAGGAAAGAGAGAGCTCGGTGTCAATAGGACGCTTATCTCTGGTCTACTGCATGCAAAGCTGGAGCGAGACTGAGGCCAAAAGAGCAGAAGGCTGACTGGAGACCGTGAGACTGGGATGACTTGTTACCTCTTCATGGATGTCTGAGTCATCCCTAAGATGGGAGGACCGGATCAGATCAGGAATTCTTTTTTTCTTTTTTGCTTACATATATGGTGTACATTTGTATATATTCATGTGTTCATATGTTGTGAGCACACATGGGTGCAGGTATGCATGCACATGTGTGCATGTGGAGGCCAGAGGTCAATGTCAAGTGTTTTCCTTGATTGCTCTCCACCTCATTTTTTAAATTTTTATTTATTTATTCATTTATTTGCAAGCAGAGAAAGAGAGAATGGGCTCACTAGTGCCTCCAGCCATTGCAAACAAACTCTAGACGCCTGAGCCACCTTGTGCATCTGGCTTTATGTGGGTCCTGGGGAATCAAACCCAGGTCATTAGGCTTTGCAGGCAAGCACCTTAACTGCTAAGCCATCTCTCTAGCCCTCCACCTTCTTATTTTTAATATTTTTATTTTTATTTATTTGAGAGAGGGAAAGAGGCAGAGAGAGTTAGAGAGAGAGAAGGGGTGTGCCAGGACTTCCAGCCACTGCAAACAAACTCCAGATGCATGAATTGAACTGAAGTCCTTTGGCTTTGCAAGCAAGCGCCTTAACCACTAAACCATCTCTCCAGCCCCTTCTCCACCTTGTTTTTCTTTTCTCCACCTTTTTGTTGTTGTTGTTGTTTGTTTTGTTTTGTTTTGTTTTTCGAGTTAGGGTCTCACTCTAGCTCAGGCTGACCTGGAATTATTATGTAGTCTCAGGGTAGCCTCGAGCTCATGGTGATCCTCCTACCTCTGCCTTCCGAGTGCTGGTATTAAAGGTGTGCGCCACCACAACCAGCTTCCTCCACCTTATTTTAAGACAAGTTCTCTCTCTGAACCTGGAGTTCACCTGATTTGGTCAGACTAGCTAGCCAGAAAGTCCTAGTGACCCCATCTGGCCTCTACCTCCCTAATACTGGGATTACAGGCAAATTCTACTATGCCCAACTCTGTTTTCTTCTTTTTTCAGTTTTTGGATTTTTTTGTTTTTATTGAGAACTTTGGTGTATGAACATCTTGCATATATATTGGTCATATTTCCATCACATTACATTCTTATGTCTCCTCTACTCCACTCTCGTTCCACTGAGGCCCCTCCTCAGTGGGGTTATTGGTAATCACTGTGTGGTCATGAATGCACCAGTCAGTCTCTGTGGGGAGGACAATATCTCAAAGTATACCTTCCCACTCTGTGGCTCTTACATTCTTTTTTTTAATATATTTTTATTTATTTATTTATTTATTTGAGAGCGACAGACACAGAGAGAAAGACAGATAGAGGGAGAGAGAGAGAATGGGCACGCCAGGGCTTCCAGCCTCTGCAAAGAGGCTCCAGATGCGTGCGCCCCCTTGTGCATCTGGCTAACGTGGGGCCTGGGGAACCGAGCCTCGAACCGGGGTCCTTAGGCTTCACAGGCAAGCGCTTAACCGCTAAGCCATCTCTCCAGCCCGCTCTTACATTCTTTACAAACCCTCTTCTGCATTGCTCTTGGAGTCTTGGAAGGCATGTCATAAGTCTTCTTTAGTGTAGAGCTCTGAACAGGCTCTAATCTTTTTTTTTTTTTCTTTAATTTGGTAAAAATGACAAGCAACATAAAGTTTATTACAGTATTTCACAGGAGGAGAACTTGATTAAAATAGTATATAAAAGAACATTTTAGGAAAAAAAGAGACATTTTAGAATAACAATCTGACCCAAACCCTAGTGATATGTACTTATTTATTTATGTGTGTATATGTGTGGTATGCACATGTGTTCATAAGTGTGTGGGTACAATTGACTATGCCAGTGCATGTGTGCACATGTGTATGCCGAGGACAATCTTAAGAATCATTCTCAGATATGCTGTCGACCTTGTTTGGAGACAAGATTTCTCACTATATATATATTATATATGACCAACAAGCCCTAGGGATCTGCCTGTCTCCCCTTCCCCAGCGCCAGAATTATAGACATGTGCCACCGTGCCTGACATTTATGTGAGCAGTGGGGATCTAATTCAGGTCCTCATGTATGCAACACAAGCACTTCATTGGCTAAGCTGTCTCCCCAGCTCCAAAAGCTAGTAATATAGAGATAAAAGCAAATAAGAATAAATGTTTAAGCCAGGCATGGTGGTGCACACTTTTAATTCCAGCACTCAGGAGGCAGAGGTAAGAGGATCGCCATGAGCTCGAGGCCACCCTGAGACTCCATAGTGAATTCCAGGTCAGCCTGAGCTGTACTCTGCCTCCCGAGTGCTGCGGTTAAAGGTGTGTACCACCATGCCTGGTGACAGATGTTCTTTATTTCTCTCCCTGATTCCATCCCAGCTCAGCTCAGCTTTGAATACATCCATCTTTCCGGCCACAAATTTATGATCTATTTATTTTATTTTATTTTGTGTGTGGATATATGTATGTGCTCTGGGAGGTGGCATGCATGCATGCCATCGTACACATGTGAAGGACATAAGACAACCTGGGAGTGTGCTGGTCCTCTCCTTTCACCTTTTTTCAGACAGGGTCTCTCTTGTTGTCTGCCTCTGGGGACGCCAGACTGGCTAGCTCATGAGCTGTGAGTTCTCCTGACTCTGCCTTCCACTCTTGTGTGGGGCTTTGCATGGATGCCAGAGGTGGAACTCAGCTGGCAGTCTCACAGAACACACACTGTTAACTGCTGAGCTATCCTCCCCAGGCTCAGATTTTCTGCTTTGATGGGTTTTGAGTCTCTCAGTGTCTACTGCCATCTGCCTAGAGGAGGTTCCCAAGCTAGCAGTGAGAGCAGCACTCATATATTTTTTTTTAATTTTTCTTTATTTTTTATTTACTTGAAAGCAACAGAGAGAGAAAAAGGTGTAGAGAGAGAATGGGCGCACCAGGGCCTCCAGCCACTGTTAACAAACTCCAGATGCATGTGCCCCCTTGTGCATCTAGCTAACATGGGTCCTGGGGAATCGAGCCTCAAACCAGGGTCCTTAGGATTCACAGGCAAGCACTAAACCACTAAGCCATCTCTCCAGCCCCAGGGCTCATATTTAATCCTCCACTTCCTCTGTAATGTTTCCTGGTCCCCAGCAGATGTGATAGAGATGACTCATCTCACACCGGACAATCAGATACCTTTTCCTGTCATTCAGATGGGTCTTGGGTCTCCCCATTTGAAAAAAGCAGATTCTCTAGCCAACTTGTTCCAACTTGTTCCAACAGTCTGGACAGCAACCTTTAGACGGGACACAGGAGTCGTCACTGGATGAACACTGGCGTTCACTCTGGGGATAGGAGCTCTGGAAATCACAGACATACTTATATTTCTTCTTGCAAAACTAATGCTACTGCTTCCCTTAGTGGCTTTGGCAGTGAAAGATGAGAGTGGTTTATCATTTCTGTCTGGGAACTGTTTTCCCTTATGGTTGGAGAGCAGGTAAGAACTCCAGGGCTGCACAAAGTGATAATGTCAGGTATCGAGTTGAAAAGGCAGAGAAGAGTGAATGGTATGACAGCCTAGTGACAGGGTATTCCTCAGTGCCACACACCACGCGGGGCGGGTGGGAAGTAGTGGCTAGTGACAACAGGAAGAAAGAATTCTGTCCTTGGCTGGGCATGGTGTCCCATGCCTTTAATCCCAGCACTCAGAAACAGAGGCAGGAAGACTGCCATAAATTCAAGGTCAGCCTGGAGCTACAGAGTGAGCTCCTGATCAGCCTGGACTAAAGTGAGACCCTGCCTCAAAAAAACCTCGCACACAGTCAGGGCGTGGTGGCACACACCTTTAATCCCAGCACTCAGGAGGCAGGGGTAGGAGGATCGCGAAGAGTTCGAAGCCACCCTGAAGAATTCCAAGTCAACCTGGGCTAGAGCAAGACTCTACCTAGAAAAAAAAAAATCACACACACACAAAGAAAATCTGTCCTTGAAAAGAACTTTTCCGTCTCTGAGGATGACTCTGCAAAGCACAAATGAAGACACGGAGCCCCTGCTGACATGGCAGACTCTACATTCGCAAGGCATGGCCTTCACGGTGCGAGTCAGCGCAGTGCTCCTGGATCCCACTGCACTCCAAGAAAGAGGCAGTCTCTAAAACTTGCTGTTTTTTTTTTAATTTTTTCTTTTAATTTTTTGCCAGCAGAGCAAGAAGAAGGAGTATGAGGGGGAGCTCTTACTGCTGCAAACAAACTCCAGATGCATGCACTACTTTGTGCATCTGCTCACAACTCTTTTTAAACTAACACATATAAATAAAAATTATAAGTATTTGGGAGCTGGAGAGATGGTTCAGAGGTGGATGACGCTTTACTTGCAAAGCCTGATTGTGTGAGCTCCAGTACCCATGTAAAACAAGATGCACAAAGTGGCACAGGCATCTGGAATTTGTTTGCAGTGACAAGAGGTCCTGTCATTCATTCTCTCTCTCTCTCTCTTCTTGAAAATAAATAACAAAAATAAAAATTATAAGTATTAATGGAATATCATGTGATAGTTCAATGTATATATTTGTGTACTATTCACATAAAGGGAAACTTTCCTCAGATTTTTCACATTTGTTTTAAAGAAAATATCCAAAATATTTTCTCCTAACTTTCTTTTTAATTTTTTGAAATATATTTCCTGACTTTTTAATACGTGTGTGTAGTATATCCTCATTACCTAGTCATCCTAGAATAGAGTTACGGAGCTTCTTGTTCGTACTTAATTACAAGTTAGTACCCAGTCATCAGCCTTTCCCCGTCTCCCTGCTGCTACCCCAGCCTCTGGTAACCACCCTTCCACCCCCATCTTCCATGAGATAATTCTTGTTCTAAATCCACATGAGTGAGATAATGTGGGACTTGTCTTCTTGTACCGGGCTTATTTCCCTTAACATATGATCTTCAGTTCTGTCCATATTGGTGTAAATGACAAGCTCTCAGCTTGTTTTAGGTTGAATAGTATTGCATTGTATATATGGACCATTTTTTTATTGATTTCTCATTTGGTGAATGCTCAATTATTTCCATTTGGGGGCCATTGTGAATAACACTGCAATGAATAGATAACATAGACTCTGGATACCATTGATTCTCATTCTGTGATAATTAATTTGCTTGGGGACCAAGTGTACTCAATGGTTACATTAGCAAGCACAGTTAAATTAAACACTTATGCAACCTTTATCTCCTCATTTTTGAAGCAATAAGTTTCACCAGTGTCTCCAACAGATATTGTCCTTAACATTACTTATCTGCTCCACTTGACACCAAATTGCACTTGGAAAACAAGAACTCCACTATTTTTATACAAGAGGAGATTAGATATTAAAGAAAAATCTCCTTAGTGCCACATAAAAATCAGTGTAATAAGAAATGTTGCTGGGCATAGTGGTGCACGTCTTTAATCCCAGCACTTGGGAGGCAGAGGTAGGAGGATCACCATGAATTCGAGAATGAATGTCTTCATGAGAATACATAGTGAATTCCGGGTCATCCTGGGCTAGAGCAAGACTTTACCTCAAAAAACAAAAAATTATTCTTTCTCTCTCTTTCTCTCTCTCCTCTTCCTCTCTGTCACTCTCAAATAAATGAATTAAAATTTAAATTTAAAAAAAAGGGCTGGAGAGATGGCTTAGTGATTAAGCGCTTGCCTGTGAAGCCTAAGGACCCTGGTTGGAGGCTCGATTCCCCAGGACCCACGTTAGCCAGATGCACAAAGGGGGCACACGCGTCTGGAGTTTGTTTACAGTAGCTGGAGGCCCTGGCACGCCCATTCTCTCTCTCTCTCTCTCTCTCTCTCTCTCTCCCCCCCCTTCCTCCTCCTCCTCCTCTTCCTCCTCTCTGTCACTTTTAAATAAATAAATAAAAGTAAAAATTTACAACTTAGTTAATTAATTAATTAAGGTAGCACTAACCTACTGACTTTCTCACTGCTGGAACAAAACACCCAACCAGAAGCAGCTTATGGGAGGAAAGGGTTTATTTCAGCTCACAGCCTGGAGGAGAAGTTTCATGGTGGTGGAGAAACAAGGGAGGAGTAGGAAGCTGGCTCACATGGTCAATACCAGGGTACAAATAGAGAGAGTGAGCTCAACTATGAATACCCGGTAAGCTGGGCTAGACTAGTAACCTCACAGCCTAGCCCCAACCACTCACCTCCTCTGAGGTTTCACCTACCAAAGGCTCCACCAACTGCAGATTAAGTTTGAGGCTTAACCACAGTCATATGAGGCTGCAGGGCACATTGCACATTTAAACCACAAGGCATAACGAGTCCAGCCTGAACATGAAGACATTCAATAAAGACTTCTTAGGACTGGAGAAATGGCTTAGCGGTTAAGCGCTTGCCTGTCAAGCCTAAGGACCCCGGTTTGAGGCTTGATTCCCCAGGACCCATGTTAGCCAGATGCACAAGGGGCGCACGCATCTGGAGGTCCTTTGCAGTGACTAGAGCCCCTGGTGCGCCCATTCTCTATCTATCTAACAGCCTCTTTCTCTCTCTGTCTGTCACTCTCAAATAAATAAATAAATAATAAAAAAATAAAGACTTCTTAGAAGAATCCGTATAGAGCCAGGCATGGTGGCACACACCTTTAATCTCAGCACTTGGGAGACTGAGGTAGGAGGATCAGTGTGAGTTTGAGGCCAAGTTGGGCTACAGAGTGAGTGTCAGGTCAGCTAAAGTAACACCCTGCTTCAGAAAAGAAAAGAGGGGGAGAAGAGAAAGAATCCATCTGAATTTTTTGAATAGCTGTTAGCGTGCATTATTGTGTCAAGGTCAGCAAGAGAGCCTCCTCTCACGTGCCAGCTGTGATTTTCTGTCCAAATCACTGTGGTAAGAAGGAATCTGAGGCCAAATTATCAGAGTCACAGTCAAAACAGAGTAAATTCAGGTCATGTTGCCTGGTCTTAATTCAGTATCAGACCTCTAAGGTGGGGCCAAAAAGCAAACTTTGAAATCGAAGGCTTCGCCTTTAGGTCTTAGCTCCATCCCTTCTAATTAGACATTGCCTAACCCTCATTAATACTGATTATAGTTGCTCCTTGAAGGAGGACAAGGAGGAGAAGGAAGAGATTGCTTTCCTCAAAGGAGTGTTTTGTAAACTAAATGAGATGATATGAACACAGGACCTGAAAGGATTGAGGGCTCAGTGAATAGATATTATCACATGTTCCACAGTGCCTAGCACTGTGTTGATCACAGACGCACAATTCATAGAAACTTAGATTGGGCAGTTGCTAGCAGATTTTCCCTGTGAAGCCTGCTGGAGTTTCTGAGTTCTAACTCAAAGAGTACAGCTTTCCTTTTCTGTTTCGTTTTTTTGTTTGTTTGTTTGTTTTGTTTTTTTGGTTACTAGCCCAAACCCTAAGCATGCCTGCCCTGACGCAATGGGCTGTCTGTTTCTCTGAAGACCTCTGCACTCTGCACATGCACATGCAGATGCTTGCTGAGCTCCGGTGCTGCATTGCCCACTGCCTAGTCCCTACCTCAAAATCCACCACTTCCTCACTTCCTTTTACCTATCTTCCTCCTCCCTGTAGCTGCCAAAATTTACAGCTTCCCTGCACTGTTGGTTTTCTTTCAAACTCTAATAAAGAGTTCCGTGACCTAGCATGCATGAATTTCCTTCTGAGTCCATTTTTCTAAATATTTTATTTTTATTTGAGAGAGAGAGAGAAAATGGGCACACCAGGGCCTCTAGCTACTGCAAATAAAGTCCAGACGCATGCCACCTTGTGCATCTGGCTTTATGTCGGTACTGGGAAACCAAACCTGGGCCCTTTAGCTTGGCTGACAAACGCCGTAACCTCTAAACTATTTCTCCAGCCTCTGAGTCCATTTTTACGTGCATTTTTCTTTTGTTGATGTTGTTTTTGTTTGTTTTTCTGAGGTAGGGTCTCTCTGCAATCCAGGATGGCCTGGAGTTCCCTAAGTAGTCTCAGGACGGCCTCAAACTCATAGCACTCCTACCTCTACCTCCCAAGTGCTGGGATTAAAGGCATATGCGCCGCCTCGCCCGGCCTTAGGTGCATTTTCCAATGAAACTAAAAGCCCACAAAATAGAAGCCAGGTTCCCCAGTAACAGATTTGGTGGCCTGAACAGAAATCACTAAGGGGACTCCCCTTACTACAGAACAGGTGACCATCTTCTGCAAGTCAGGTAAGCAACCGCTGGTGGCTCAAACCCCCAGTGATGACCCTTGGCTAAGATTCCTTTTGAGGGTATGGAGCCTTCAGCCTTTGTCTTCCTGCTTTTCCTCGGGTCTATAAACTCCCTGCTTCGCATTCTGCCTCCCTCACGGGTGAAAAAACATCTGTCTTCCACGATCTCGCCCTTGGGGACACAGGCAGGACACAGTGTGTGATGTTTATCTTCCTTGGGTTCTTTTCCCAAGTGTCTGTGACCAGTGGCCGTTAGGTGGGAAATGAACAGCACTACATTTAGCTCCCTCTCTCCTGTTCCTGGGCACCGGGGTTCCCTCTTCTTTCCCCTTCATGGCCATCCCCTCAAATCCCAGAGACTTCGGCTCTAATTTAGAGGAAGAAAAGGAAGCAAAGCAAGTCCTCGTGTTGAGGAACTTCCCTGAAAAGGCCACTCCAACACCTACCTGTGTGAAAGTAGAGGAGTTTATCTCCCGGGGACCAAAGTTAGGATTGCTCCCCAAAGTAAGCTTTTATTTTCATTTTATAGTGTTCATAGCTGAGGAGAGGGATGAGCGAGCAAGCAGGCAGCTGATTTACAGGAGCAGGATGTGACAGTCAGCTTGTGCAGTCTATATGATTCAAAACAATTTTTCAAAACATACATATGAATCAACATGCATGTGAATCATGTATCCGGGTCACCCTAACCATGAGCTCTATTTTACTCTAATTTAGTCTAAATTGTCTTTTTCTTATTGTCCCTCTGGATTCCCTCTAGACAGTTCTCTCTTTGGGATTCCTTCAGCTGCTGACAGCTCCTCAGCAGTTAACTCTTACAGTGACTCAGTGCATCCGTCCAGCTTCTTTTCCAGCACACTGGTGGGGTTGGACGCACAGGCCCCTGACCAAAATGAGGGGTGCTGGCTCTGTCTTGGACCACATGTACAGAATCCCTAGCTGGGCACATGATCCCAGGGTTCCCAGGAAGTTGCTTGTCTAGTTACATGGAAGAAACACACAAGGCCACTGAGCCTTCTCGATTGGAATTGACTAGTTTTAGAAACATGGTTTCTAATGGACTTAATCAACCGCCCAGCCAACATAAAGAGGGTCACCAACCCTTCTGGTCTCATGATGCCCTCACATGATGAGGCAAGTTCTGCCCACCAGTGCTTTCTCCTTCCCAGTTCCCCCATGTCCTCCCAAAGCAGCAGCCGAGACACATGCTGGGCACACTCCCCAACCCTCCCAGTTTTTCCACAGGCTCCAGCTCCATCAGCAGCTGATAAAACCAAGGACCTGGGAGACTTTTGGTGTTTCTGCCTGGTTACTTTGGGATTTCCTTCATGTCTTTGCGGTAAGGCAGGGACCCCCTCTCCCTTGGGTGGAGACCATGAAGTTCCTTACTCCTTTCTGTATATACTGGTCATGCACATCAGTGCCCAACTACAGGACCTCAGAAGCTTTCTTATGTTCCAGACGACATGCCTCAGGTCACTCATTCTTTCTCTACATGAACTTCTGTCTCCTGCTACAACCGTTCTTACCCAACTCAGATAGGGTTTTTTTGTTTTTTTTGTTTGTTTTTTTTTTTTGCTTTTAAAAATATACATTTATTAGAGAGAAGGAGAGAGACAAGAGTGCCACTGCGCATGAACTCAGATGGTATTTTTTTTCATATATGGGTGACTACATTCATATAATGCTTTCTGGGTGTCCCTATTGCCATGTCGTAAGATCAATGTGCTTCCTGCATCAGTAACACCAGACCTCCATAACGTAGTCTTCTGTTTTGTGACATTATTTTACCTAATGTGCCCACTGAGTCCTGAAGGGACTTGGAGACTCCTTGGTAGCCATGTGCCTCTGACACATTGTGGTTGGAATAACCAGGGCTCTTTCTTTTTGTTTTTCATCCCAATAACTTCAGATCCTTACAGGAAGGAAATTAACATCATATCTAAGAGCTATCTACAGCATGTATTCTACAAAGAGGAGAGTTAGCACAGAGGAAAGTGTCTTCACTGCTTCCAGGAGAAGCCACATGGTGGCAAGACCCTTGGACCACCCCAGAAGCTGAGAGAACTGATAAAGGAGCAAGGGTTTCCTCCTAGTCCCTAAGGGTAACCCCTAAGGAACTTCAACTGATCTTAACAGTAAAAAGAAAAATAATGAAGTTTTGGACAACTGCGTGGATTTAAACACTGAGTGGGAAAGTAGAGCAAGAGAGTAAAATAATACAAAATAAAAAGAAGCCAGGTGTGGTGGTGCACGCCTTTAATCCTGGCACTCGGGAAGCAGAGGTAAAAGGATCACCATGAGTTCTAGGCCACCCTGAGACTGCCTAGTGAATTACAGATCAACCTGAGCTAGAGTGAGTCCCCACCTCAGGGGGGGGAGGGGGGAAGCTAGATTAACCAGGCATAGTGGCACACACCTTTATTCCCAGAGCTAGGGAGGCAGAGGTAGGAGGAATTTGCCATGAATTTGAAACCACCCTGAGACTACATAGTGAATTTCAGGTCAGCCTGGACTAAAGCGAGACCCTACCTCAAAAAAACAAAAAAGAAATAAATAAATTAACTAGATTAGACTAGACTTTAAAAGGGACTCTAGTCAAACCTGGTGGCGCACACCTTTAATCCCAGAACTTGGGAGGCAGAAGTAGGAGGATTGCCATGCGTTCAAGGCCACCCTGAGCCTACATAGTGAATTCCAGGTCCACCTGAGCTAAAGCAAGACCCTACCTCAAAAATCCAAAAATCCAAAAAAAAAGGTACTCCACCCCTCTATGCTCCATTTCAGCAGGAAGTAGCCAGACGCAGACGCACTTGACACCCAGCTCCTGAGTGATTGTGGCACCTCAGCTCCTGAAGAGGGAAATGTTAGGTAGCTAGACAGACATTAACAGAATGGACCCCTCCCTTATAATCTGCTTTGGATCCCACTTCCCTGGCAACACCCCGCCCCAGGAAAGCTGAGACACCTGAAGACATGTTAAGGAGATGGGAAGAATAATTACCCCCTTAATAAGATAATTTACTTAAACCCACAGAAGCCCCTCCCTCAGTGTAGCTGCTTACAGATCTACAATGCAAGCCTATATGCCCGCTTTTCTTTTCTCCCCTTCCCATTCCTTTTTGGATACTAGCCAAGGCCCTAAGCATGCTTGCCCTGACCCTCTGGGCACTCTCCGTGTTTCTCTGAAGGCCTTTCCTCCCGCCCTCCCCCCCCCCCCCCCCCCCCCGCAGGCAGATGCGTCCCACCCTCCGGTGCTGAACCTGCCTGCTTCCTGCAGCCTCACTCGAAAGGCATGACCCTCTCTCAACCTGTTATTCACCCCTTCCTCCCAGCTGTGGAGATTTACACTCACCCCCTTGTTTTCCTCTTAGAATCTAATAAAATGGTTCTTGAGCAGAAAAAATAATAACTTACAGAGGTCATGAAAATAACCCCCCTCTGTATTAATTATACTAAAAAATATTAATGATATTCACTAAGCACACATTATGAGCTAGGCCCTGTTTCCAGTACTAGCTCATGCAATCGTCACGTAGCCCAGTCATTTCATTACTGAGACAGAATAGCACTGGGTGCCAGGTGATCTAGCTCCCACATACCTACCCTCTTTGACCTCTTTTTCATTCATTTATTCATTCTTTCTTTCCTTTATTTATTTATTATTTGAGAGAGAGAGAGGAAATATGGATGCACCAGGGCCTCTAGCCACTGCAAACAAACTCTAGATACATGCACCACTATGTACATCTGGCTTACATGGGTGCTGAGGAATCAAACCCAGGTCTTTAGAATTCGCAGGCAGTGCCTTAACTGCTGAACCATCCCTCCATCCCTCTTGACCTCTCTTTACATCAATGAGCAGTTGATACTTTTGTGAAATCAGAAAAACAAAATGTTATCATTTTTATTTATTTATTTGCAAGCAGAGAGATACAGAAATAATGGGAGTGCCAGAGCCTCTGGCCACTGCAAATGAACTCCAGATGCATGTGCCACTTTGTACATCCAGATTTATGGATTTATGTGACTTTGAACCTGGATCACTAGGTTTTGCAGGCAAGCACCTTAACCATTGAGCAATCCCTCTAGCCCCTAAAAAGTTTTTTGGTTTTGCTTTTTTGTTGTATTTATTTGCTTGTTTGCTTGCTTGCGTTTGGGTTTTTGAGGTAAGGTCTTGCTCTAGCCCAGGCTAACCTGGAATTCACTATGTAAACTCAGGCTGGCCTCAAACTCACAGCAATCCTCCTACCTCTCCTTCCCAAGTGCTGGAGTCAAAGACATATGCCATGACACCCCCGAAATGTTATTTTTAAAATAACTTGAAACTTTTGCCAGGTATGGTGGCACATGCCTTTAATCCCAGCACTTGGAAAGCTAAAGTTGGAAGATTGCTGTGAGTTCGAGGCCACCCTGAGACTACATAATGAATTCCAGGTCAGCCAGGGCTACAGCGAGACCCTACCTCATAAAAAACAAACAAAAAAATGGCATGTCTGTTATGGGGGAAAACAGTTGCTCTCTAATTTGACTGGAGGCCCCCTCCATGGGAGGGAACACATGCCTGATATTGAAAACCTATGACTGAGGAAGTCATGAGCCCTAGGGGTGTAACTCCTGCTGGTATCTGTCTAAATGCATATATCATGCTCACCAAACTGCCCAATAAGCACTTTTCTTAATGTTCATACTCGTATATTAATGCTACTCTCACTTTTGGTTAGCAAAGCTTCTCTTTTCAGATGGTGGTGACCTCTGGGATGACTCAGAAGGCATCAGAGTGCTGAGAGGTGACAGAACAGTACTCAGCACTGAGACATCTCTATCGCAAGGCTCAGGGTCCATTGTGGAAAAGGTGGAAAGAAGAAGGTAAGAGCCAAAGGAAAGGTAGGACTCCTTACAACGTGCTCCTCCAGACACAAAATGGCCTGGATATCCATGACCTCACAGTGCCTGACACTACCTACACAAGACCATCATAAATAGGAGGAAAAGACCATGACATCAAAATAAAAGAGAGACTGATTGAAAGGGGGAGGGGATATGATGGAGAGTGGAGTTGTGAAACGGATAGTTGGAAGGAGGGAATTATCGTGTTTTATTGTCTTAATTATAGAAGTGGTCAATAATAATAAAAAAATTAAAGATAAAAAACCTTTTAAAGTCTTATTTGTGGAATGACTATCAAATCCACATCTGAATTTCCGAGAACCTAAATAATTGAGGCATGGACACTTCGTTTTACATTGTGTGAGCATGTGTGATGTATGAGCATGCATGGGTGCACATTCCCACGTGTGCGTGGGCATGTGCTGTGGAGGTCACAGCTCTGAGACGTCAGCCCTGGCCTTCCACCTTGACTGCAGCGCAGTCTCTCATTTTGTTATTCACCCATTTTGTTATTCACCGCTCTGTTCTCCAGGATGGCGGCTGCGAGCTTCCAGTAGACTCTCCTCCCTCCACCCTCCCTTCTCGTTACAAGCCCGCTGCGATTACAGACACCCGCTAAGGTGCCCGGCTGGCACATGTGTTCTGGGATCCGGACTCAGGTCCTCATGCGGGTGGAGCGAGGGCTTCAGCCACAGAGCCATCTCCCCAGGCCAAGGAGGAGCATTCTCATGGAGAGCAGAAGCAAAGGAGACGGACCTAGGAGCTGTGAAATGGAAGTCCTGACGTCTCTCAGGACCTGCAGATGCGGAAGGTGAGCGGTGATTGCCAAGAGCTGACAGTCACTTAGTGCTTTCGTGGCCCCGGTCGCCTTGCTAAAAGCTTTACCTCCATTATCACAGTCGTTGGAACAAACCCTTAAAAAGGCTGGGGCCTAAAGAAAGAAAAACCTTCCTGAAGCCCAATGGTTCCTTTGTTCTTCCCCCGCTGTCTTGAAAAGGCTTGGAACATTCCTGGTGCAGTGAGTACCGGGCTTTTAAAACACTCTCATCGCTAAATATCAGTGCACTTACCAGACACTAAACCTTAAAGGCAGACACTTAGTGAACCAATGAGTTCTAAAGAATTTATGGACTTCTCGCATTTTCCACCAGCAACTCTTCTCCCATCTTGAACATCCCGAGATGGGTCCAAGACACGCAGGAATGGATTTCCCTGCTCCTGCTTGCTAATTCTCAATTTCAGGATGTTCCATTGCACCTGATTTATGGCCTGACAAGGCTCATTCTAGTGCACAGCCTGGAGCTGGTATGATGCTCAAGGGGAAATTTACTAAAGACGTGCTTGTCTTAATGCACTATAGGGAACTTTTTCAGTGAAAAAAGGCTCAAGAGGCAGGGACATTTCAAAGAGCCAATTATGAGTAACAGTCGTTCGAAGGCCGCACACAGTAGATCTTCCAGCTCATTCGGTTTTCATCTCATTAAAGCTTTCATCTCCACAGTGTGCTGCACAAGCTGGTGTTTTTGCCTTTGTCGGCAGGAGATAATCAATAGGCAAAATGTGGGTGCATTTCAGCACTTATTAGCAGCTCAATTGGAACTTGTTTTATTTTAATAACATCTTCGCGTTGCTTCTGTTTGGGGTAAATCGACAGCTTTGGAGAATAATAGATAACAGAAACTGGTTTATATTAGCCTATTAGGATGAAAGAAATCAAAGAATGAAAGGAACCTCAGAGAGAAATTGAAAAACACTTTAAGACGGTATTTCCTTGGTCACACACAAAAGAAGGAAAACCAAAAAAAGCCTTCCCCTCCTTCTCAGGTTCATTAAATCTATTTGACTTCCAGGAGATATTCCTTCCAAGAAAATGATAATAAACTCTTCAATTTCTGAAGCTTTCCACCACTTCTACTTACTGCTTATATTCATTGCTTTTCATTTATTTCCACTGCAAAAACAACAGGGATTAGAAAGTGGAGCTGGGCATGGTGACAAACACCTGTAATTCCAGCACTTGGAAGGTAGAGACAAGGAACATCAGAAGTTTAAGGTCATCTTCAACAACATAAAGTGTTGGAGGCTGGCCTGGACTACTTTAGATCCTGTTTTAAAAATAAAAGAAAAAGAAAAATGGAGAATGAGATGCAAACATACCACTTGTTTACCAAAAATAAACCCAGTATCTGAAAGTCCCCATCCTCAAGCAGTGGGCATGGAGGTAGGAGTAGGAAGCCTTAAGAACAAGCACGGCGCTCACTTCAGCAGCACGTATACTAAAATGGGAACGATACAGAGAAGATTAGCATGGCCCCTGTGCAAGGATGACACACAAATTCGTGAAGTGTTCCATATTTTTCATTTTTTACAATGGAGTTCTACTCAGCGGTAAAGAAAAATGAAGGTATGAAATTTGCAGGAAAATGGATAGATCTGGAAAGGATTATACTAAGTGAGATAACCCAGGCCCAGAAAGCCAAGCGCCGCATGTTCTCTCTCATATGTGGATCCTAGCTACAGATGATTGGGCTTCTGTGTGAGAAGGAATAAGACTCAGTAACAGAGGCCAGTAAGCTAAAAAAGAGATACAAAGGGAAGAGAAAGGCAGAGGGAGGAGGGTACTTAATAGGTTGGTATTGTATATATGTAAATAGAAGAATAGATTAATGAGGATGAAAAGGCCCAAAGTGAGGTCAAGGGAAGAGATTGAGTAAAGGAAAGGTGGAGGGAGGGCTAATCAAAATCTCAGAGGATATAAATAAGTCATATGGAATCCTCCAGTTTTGGACAATGGAACACTCAGGAGCTGTAGATTGTTGCTAGAAAATTTTCAGTGCCAGGGATGGGATACCTTCCAGTGAGTTGTTTGTCAGGGAGGTCCCTGATGCCCCCAAACATTATAGGCCATTGCTGAGGCCCTTGGTTTCCCACCAGGAATCAATGGTAAGACCCTATTACTGAAAACTCCACATACTTGGGCTGTAAGGCCACTAAGAAATCCTGCTGGAACTGAGCTGATAACCTCCTCCATGTAGACCAGCTGATAGAAAGCTGGAAGAAGCCATTCTACATGCAGTTCAATGGGAGAAAGAGATACCACCAATGAAGATACTCAATAGTGGACACTGCAAGCCTTATAATTGGCCAGCCAGGTCAAATGAGCCAACGGGTGCAATAGTGGCATGTCTACCATGGTGGAAACCAACTGCCCTCCAATTGGACTGGAAGCCCACTCCATGGGAGGGAATACATCCCTGATCCTGAAAACTTAAAACAGGGGTAGTCATGATCCCTAGGGGTGTAACGTCTGCTGATGTCTGAATAAGTGTATATACTATGCTTATCAAACTGCCCAGTAAGCACTTCTCTTAATATTAATACCCTTATATTAATGCTACTCTCACTTTGGGTAGAGAATCTTCTCTTTTCAGATGGTAGTGACCTTGGGACAACTCAGAAGGTATCATGGTGCTGGAAAGAAGTGACTAGAGTACCAAGTAACATCTTGATCACACCTTCCAAGGCTCAGGGTCTAATGCGGGAGAGGTGGAGGAAAGAATGTAAGAGCCAAAGGAAGGGTAGGACTCCTTACAATGTGCTCCCTCCAGACATAAAATGGCCTGGACATCCATGACCTCATAGTGCCTGACACTACCTACACAAGACCATCATAAGAGGAGGGAAAGATCGTGATATCAAAATAAAAGAGAGACTTATTGAGATGAGGAGGGGATATGATGGAGAATGGAATTTCAAAGGGGAAAAGGGGGGGAAGGGAGGGTATTACCATGGGATTTTTTTTTTTTTTTTTTTTGGTTTATTCGAGGTAGGGTCTCACTCTAGCCCAGGCTGACCTGGAATTCACTATGGAGTCTCAGGGTGGTCTTGAACTCACAGTGATCCTCCTACCTCTGCCTCCTGAGTGCTGGGATTAAAGGTATGCACCACCAAGCCTGGCTGGGATATTTTTATAATCATGTAAAATGTTTTAAAAAATTGCAAAAACATAAAATTAAGTTAATATTTTAAAAAGACATATTACAAAGCCATAGCAATAAAAACAGCATGGTTCTGGCATTAAAAAAAAAAATACAAGAAAAAAAATCAACGAGGCTGGGTATGGTGGCTCAAACCTTTAATCCCAGCACTAGTGAGGTAGAGGTAAGAGAATCACCATGAGTCTGAGGTCACCTTGAGACTATATAGTAAATTCCAGGTCAGCCTAGGCTAAAACAGGACCCTATGTCAAAAAAATAAGCAAATAAATTGGGCTGCAAAGATGGCTTAGCAGTTAAGGAATTTGCCTGCGAAGCCAAAGGACCTCAGTTCGATTCTTCAGGAGCCACATAAGCCAGATGCACAAAGTGCCACATGTGTCTGGAGTTCATTTTCAGTGACTAGAGGCCCTGGTGCACCTATTCTCTCTCTCTCTCTCTCTCTCTCTCTCTCTCTCTCTCTCTCTCTGTCTCTCTCTCTGCCTCTTTCTCTCTCACTCTCTCAAATAAATTAATTAAATAAATATAAAAAATAAATTAACAAATAAATAAATAAAACTTATAAGCTACTCTCACTTTTGGTAGAGAATCTTCTCTTTTCAGATGGCAGTGTACTTGGGATGGCTCAGAAGGTATCGTGGTGCTGGAAAGAAGTGACCGGAGTGCTCAGCACTGCAATATCTCTATCGCATCTTTCAAGGCTCAGGGCCTAATGTGGAAGAGGTGGCAAAAAGAAAGTAAGAGCCAAAGGAAGGGTAGGACCCCTTGCAATGTGCTCCCTGCAGACACAAAATGGCCTGCATATCCATGACCTCACACTGCCTGACACTACCTGCACAAGACCATCATAAGAGGAGGAAAAGATCATGACATCAAAATAAAAGAGAGATTGATTGATTGAGATGGGGAGAGAATACGGTGGAGAATGGAGTTTCAAAGGGGAAAGTTGGGGAAGGGAGGGTATTACCATGGGCTAGTTTTTATAATCATGGAAGCTGTTAATAAAAATTTGAGAAAAAAATTAATTTAAATTAAACAATTTTTTTTTAACTTATAAGCTAAAATACACCCTTTCCTCCCTCTGGCCAGGTGTTTTATCCCAGCAACAAGAACATATCTGCTACATAAAGGGATGAACATTCTTTTATGTCACCCCAGAAAATGAGAAACCCTCTCAGGGGGCCTCTACAATTTGCTTTCCCAGAGACCCTTCTGTATACTTACCTAAAACTGCTCCACGTACACTACCCCACGTAGCCACTCGATGCTACTTGGTACTAGACATGCACACTCAAAGGCCCTCCGAGAGGGCATCCAAGCCCTACTCATCAAAGACAAGGTGCATGCTCGAGTTGTTTCCTGCAATGATATAAATCCACTAGCAAGTGCCCACAGCTATTCCTTTCCCTTGGTTTTCAATGGCATTCTGCACTGGTGAACAAATTTCTTGAAACCCCATGAGATCAGCAATATAGATGGAATATAAAATGATGTCTGCAACGGCCAAGCCCCTGGAGCGGCCCCTATGCCTTCCTCAGCAGTAATAATTCAGCTCTGGTCTCCGTCGGCAGTGCCTTCTTTCCCAAGCAATCATCCCCTAGGTAACACTCCAACAACAGTACTTGCATAATGACCGATGCTAGGGTGATTGTGATTGTTATTATGGACTCTATTTTATTTTCATTTAATTAGTAATTATTTTAAATTACATGGCTGAAGAGCAGGTACAATGGAGATTTCCTGGCACTGACTGGCTAATTCTCCATCAGTGCAGGAGTATCGCCTACATTGAGTTCAGCTGTAGTGACGAACGCCTCTGAGTGCCACATGGTACAATCTAAACCTAGTGCCTTCTCACAACAACAGTGTAACTTCTGTTACCATTAAGGAGAAACATGTAGGGCCGGAGAAATTGCTTACTGATTATGGTACTCGCCTGCCAAGCCTAAGGACCCAGGTTCAATTCCCTAGTACCCACATAAGCAAGATGCACAGGTGACAACATGCGTCTGGAGTTTGTTTGCAGTGGCTGGAGGCCATGGAGTGCCTATTACTGCCTCTCGATCTCTCTCCCTCCCTCTCTCCCTGTTTCTCTCTCACACTCACTCAAATAAATGAGATATTTTTTAAAAATAAAGAAATATATAAAAACTGTTTTCTCCCCTAGTCAGAGCCCCCATGCTGGGAGGCCCTCGAGAGTCTGAAGCTAAAAACCCAAAAATTCTGTAATATAGAGTAGGGTAGGCTCCTTTCCCTGAAATGCTTAAATTCACAGCTAACATTTGGCTATAATAAGCGCCTCCTCTTTTAGGGTAGATACTTAACAAATCTGATTGTAAACCAGCATGGAATCCTAAAGCTGCCTGCCTAGGAAGTAGTCTATGCAATAAAACAAACCGGGTATCTTACTCTGTTTTTTTATTTTTTTATTTTTTATTTTATTTTATTTTATTTTGGTTTTTCGAGGTAGGGTCTCACTGTAGCCCAGGCTGACCTGGAATTCACTATGGAGTCTCAGGGTGGCCTCGAACTCATGGCAGTCCTCCTACCTCTGCCTCCCGAGTGCTGGGATTAAAGGCGTGCGCCACAATTTGTTTTTTTATTTTAAACATTGAGGAGTAATCTTATTTTACATATAAATACGCTGTTTCTCTAAGTCACTGAATCCAAGGAAAGAAGAAGATGAGCCTGGAGTGTCTTCTTGGGACATAAAGTGTGGAAATGCTCAAACAATGATGAAGAAATCGCCAAAGGAAACAGAAACAAACTTGAGGCAGCTCCTGATGGTCAAACCAGGAAATTCTGAGCATTAAAATGAAAAACAACAGGGGATGTAGAGACGTCTCAGCACTTAAGGCATTTGCCTGTGAAGCCTAAGGGCCCAGGTTGAATTCCCCAGTACCCATATAAGCCAGATGCAAAAGGGGCACATGAATCTGGAGTTTCTTTGCAGTGGCTAGAGGTCCTGGCATGTCCATTCTTTCTCTTCTCTTCTCAATCTCCCTCTCTCTCTCCCTCCCCCTCCCTCCCTCCCTCTCTCTCTCTCTCTCTCTCTCTCTCTCTCTCTCTCTCTCTCTCTCTCCCTCTCTCTCTCTCTCACACACACACACACACAACTAAATAAAACTTTTTTTTTAATTTTTTTTTTAATTTATTTGAGAGCGACAGACACAGAGAGAAAGACAGATAGAGGGAGAGAGAGAGAATGGGCGTGCCAGGGCTTCCAGCCTCTGCAAACGAACTCCAGACACGGGCACCCCCTTGTGCATCTGGCTAACGTGGGACCTGGGGAACCGAGCCTCAAACCGGGGTCCTTAGGCTTCACAGGCAAGCGCTTAACCGCTAAGCCATCTCTCCAGCCCTAAATAAAACTTTTTAAAAAAACGGTAGCATGTTATGAACCATTGAGTAAAGTGAGCAATCATGACAGTGGTAGTTAATTCAGTCAAGATATTAATGGGTAGCTCTGGAGATGCCTCAGCAGGTAAAAGTGCTTGCCACTCAAGCACAAGGGCCTGAGAAGACCTGATTCACCCTTAAGTTCAATTCTCCAGCACCCAAATAATCAGCTGGTATGGCCACACCCACCTGTAACCCCAGTTCTGCGTGGAGCAGAGACCAGAAAATCACTGGAATTCGTTGGTCAGCCAATCTAACCAAAAATAGTAGCTTGAGGAGAAATTCCATCTGAAGGAAAGACTCAAATGAGTGATGAGAAACCAAATACCTGATGTTCTTTCGCCTCTAGTCTCTGCACATGCTCACACGAGGACACATATACACACTGTGGTGGTTTTATTCAGATGTCTCCCATAAACTCAGGTGTTCTAAATGCTAGGTTCCCAGCTGATAGAGATTTGGGAATTAACATCTCCTGGAAGGAGTGCATTGTTGGGGTCGGGCTTATGGGTATTATAGCCAGTTTCCCCATGCCAGTGTTTGGCATACTCTCCTGTTGCTGTTGTCCACATTATGTTGGCCAGGAGATGATGTCCACCCTCTGCTCATGCCATCATGTTCCCTGCCATCATGTAGCTTCCCCCTTGAGCCTGTAAGACAATATAAACCTCTTTTTGCCCACAAGCTGTTCTTGGTTGGGTGATTTTTACCAGCAATGTGAACCTGACTGCACCACACACACACACACACAGCATGCACATCTGTACACATATATGTGCATACACCACATACTCCACTTACATACCTCACACACATAAAGAAACATCCATAGGGGATTGGAGAGATTGCTTAATGGTTAAGGTGCTTGCCTGCAAAGCCAAAGGACCCAAGTTCAATTCTCCAGGACCCATGTAAGCCAGATGCACAAGGTGGTGCATGTGTCTGGAGTTCATTTGCACAGGCTGGAGGTCATGGCACATCTATTTTCTCTCTCTCTCTCTCTCTCTCTCTCTCTGCCTCTGTCTATCTCAGATAAAGAAATAAAAATAAATATTTTTTGCCAGGTGTGGTGGCGCACGCCTTTAATCCCAGCACTCAGGAGGCAGAGGTAGGAGGATCGCTGAGAGTTGGAGGCCACCCTGAGACTACATAGCGAATTCCAGGTCAGCCTGAGTCACAGTGAGACCCTACCTTGAAAAACCAAATAAATAAATAAATAAATATTTTTTAAAGTTAAAAAAAAAAAAGAAACAAGGGCTGGAGAGATGGCTCAGCTGTTAAAGGTGCTTGCTTTCAAAGCCCGACAGTCCAGATTCGATTCCCCAGTCCCCATATAAAGCATGCACAAAGTGGCACATGCATCTGGAGTTTGTTTGCTGGGCAAGAGGCCCTGGTGTGCCCATTCTCTCTCTCTCTCTCTCTCTCTCTCTCTCTCTCTCTCTCTCTCTCTCTCTCTCTCCCTCTTTCTTTCTCTTTCTCTCATATCTGTCACTGTCTGCTTGCAAGTAAATAAATAAAACTACTTTAAAATAAATAAATAAAAAGAAACATATAAGTAAATTTATGATTCTTCTTTGTACTATTACAATGGTTGCTAGAAAAATGTAAACTGGGGGGCTGGAGAGATGTCTTAACGGTTAAGGCACTTGCCTGAGAAGCATAAGGACCCAGGTACGACTCTCCAGTTCACATATAAGCCAGATGGATAAGGTGGCACATGCATCTGGAGTTCGTTTCCAGTGGCTAGAGACCCTGGTGAACCCATTCTCTCTCCTTCTTTCTTTCTCTCCCTCTCTCTGTCTCTAATAAATAAAAATAAATATTTTTAAAAAAAGAAAGATGGCTGAAGAGATGGCTTGGCAGTTAAGCGTTTGCCTGCAATACCAAAGGACCCAGGTTCAATTTCCCAGGACCCACATTAGCCAGATGCACAAGGTGGTGCATGTGGCTGGAGTTCGTTTGCAGTGGGTGGAGGCCCTGGTGCATCCATTTCTCTCCCTCTCTCTCTCTCTCTTTCTCTGTCTCTCTCTCCCTCCCTCTTTCTCTCTGTCAAATAAGTATGTGTATATATATATATATATATATATATATATATATATTTTTTTTTTTTTAAGGGCTGGAAAGATGGCTTAGCAATTAAGGCATTTGCCTGTGAAGCCAAAGGACCCAGGTTCAATTCCCCAGGACCCACGTAAGCCAGATGCACAAGAGGCACATGTGTCTGGAGTTCTTTGCAGTGGCTGGAGGCCCTGGCGCGCCCATTCTCTCCCTCCCTCTCTCTCTCTCTTTTCTCTCTCTCTGCCTCTTTCTCTCTGTCTGTCGCTCTCAAAAAATAAAAAAAGAAGAAAGAAAGAAAGAAAAACATAAGTTGGGGGCTGGAGTGATGGCTCAATGGTTAAGGCGCATGCCTACAAAGCCTAATGACCCAGGTTCAATTCCCCTGTACCCGTTTAAAGCCCAATACACAAAGTGGTGCATGCCTCTAGAGTTCCCTGCCATGCCATTCTCCCCCCCCAACCTTCTCTCTCTCTGTCTCTCTGTCTCTCTGTCTTTCTGTCTCTCTGTCTCCCTCTCTCTCTCTCTCTCTCTCTCTCTCTCTCTCTCTCTCTCTCCCTCTCTCTCTCTCCCTCCCCCCTCTCTCTCTCTCTCATCTCTGTCTCTCTCTCTCTCTCTGCCTCCCTCCCTGCTGCACATGCCTGTCTTCTGCTGTCTCCCTCTTTTATTTACTCTCACTTCTTTTACTCGTGCTCTCTCACCCCTGCTTTTTCTGTCTCAAAGCCCTCTCCTCACCATCCCCTCCAACTGTGCTGCTGCTCTCCCACTGGTGCTGGGGCGGTTTCTTTCTCCTAAACTGCTCCACCTCTGAACTGCTCAAAATAAAACCTCACTAAGTCTTGTCTCAGCCCTCTATGTGAAACCTAACAGCTTCCTTCACCATAGCATAATGCTTCTGAGCTCCATCCATGTTGGCAAATACACCAGAAGTTCATCCTTTTTATTGCCGAGTAGTATCCACTGTGTGGATGTACCACACTTTGGAGATCAGATAATCAATATTCAATATAATGCTAGCTGTGGGGTTTTAGTAGTTGCCCTGTATCAGGCTACAAAAGACATGATTGGCTCAGAGATTTTACCATAAATGGGCACTCGATTTTGTGTTTGTTTTAGGCTTTGGTTTTTTTGAGATAGGATTTCACTCTAGCCTAGGCTGACCTGGAATTCACTATGCAGTCTCAGGGTGGCCTTAAACTCACAGTGATCCTCCTACCTCTGCCTCCTGAGCGCTTAAATATTTTATTTATTTATTTGAAAGAGAGAGAGAGGCAGATAAACAGAGAATGGGCTCACCAGGGCCTCTAGCCACTGCAAACAAAATCCAGACATATGCACCACCGTGTACATCTGGCTTTACATGGGCACTGGGAAGTCAAATCTGGGGCCTCTGACTTTGCAGGCAAGTGCCTTAACCGCTAAGCCATCTCTCCAACCCAGATGCTCAATTTTATTAAACATTGTTCATGCATCTACTGAACTTTGCCTCCCTATCAGTATGTTTGTGTGTCCTGGCAATGATAGACCTTGTCACCCAGAGACCTAAGCTTTTTAATCAATTGCCCAGTAAAGTGGGTGGGAGCAAATTTTTCATGGAAGTGGTTAAAGCTTTGTGCGTCTCACACCCCAGCCACTTTGAGCTCTGCTGGAACGTAAGCTTGCTTTCCTGCTCCCAGTGGCTCATGGCTTTGGATTCCTATACAAGAAGAAGACAGGAGCATAACATTTTGTCAACATCCATTGATTGCCACCTATCTACCTGCTGTATGGGCATCCGAAAAAAAAAAAAAAAAAGTCTCCTGCTCTGCTTCCAATATTTCCTATGAAAACTCTATGGGAAACCTCTGGAAAAGTTTGCAGCTGAGTGTGAATTCCTTTGTTACCTCAGCTATGCCAGATTTACACACTAATCTGCGCATGGATTCAGGGGTGTTTTACCTACCTGAATGGAGGTGGCCCTTTCTCTGCATGGCACTTCTGTCTCCTGTGCCAAGCTTGTCTCTCTTGAATTAGGCTACATCGTTGCCTCAAAAACCTCATCTCTCACAGAATCATTCAAAGTAACAATTTTGTCATTTGCCTGTCATTTTTCTCATTGGGAGTGGTGCATTTTTGCAATTTTTATATACTAAGAAGAAATGTCAATACATTTAAGTGAAACCTTTATCCTATATCAAATGCATATACTTAACTCTCTCTGAAGACTATTCTCCTACATAAGAATCTTGCTGTCTTAATAATAAATCTTTCTAGCTATGTAAATCACCTCTCAATCTTTAAAATTTTTTCTTCTTCCCTTTATTAAGCTTTCCACATAAGCTTAGATGATTTTGTCTTCTTTAGAATCTGATTCTTGTTTTACAATTAAACTGTCTGAATTACTGAGTTATGCCATCCAAGAATATGGTACCCCTTCCCATTTATTCAAGTATTCTATCAAGTTTTCCAGTTTTACTTATATGGCCCTCATACTTCATGTATTCCTAAATATTTTGTGATCATTTATGATGCTTTTTTAAAATTGTATTTATGTTCATTGCCACTTTTAAAGGATAAGCACATGGGCTGGAGAGATGGCTCAGTGGCTAAAGGCACTCGCCTGCAAAGACTGCTGGTCCAGGTTCAGTTTTCTAGTACCCATGCAAAACCAGATGCACAAAGTAACACATGAACCTGGAGTTCATTGGCAGTGACTAGAAGCCCTGGTGCACTCATTCCCCCTCCCCACTCTCCTTACAAATAAATAACGTTTAAAAATAAAGGATTTACTTTGTTTCATTGATAATTTTGTGTACATATATACCAATCATATTCATCACTCACTCATCACCTTCTCTGGTCCCCATTCTACTCCTGCTAAACCCCTTCTTCTTCCTAACTAATCCCCTTTCTATTTTGATGTCTTATTTTTTTGTGACCCAATGAGTTTAGAGTTGTTTGCATGGTGGGGAGTGTTATTTGCCAGTGCATGGAAATTTATCAATGACTACACTACTGAAGAAAAGTTCTCCCCTACCTCAACAACCATTAACTGATAACAGATCCTCATGGAGGGGTGGACCTCATAAGCCTCTCCCTTGTCCATGACAAAATGTTGATCCTAACCCCGTTTTTTAAAAAATATTTATTCATTTAGGAGAAACAGAAAGAAAGAGAGAGGGAGAGAATTACTAAGCATACCAGGGCCTCTTGTTGCTGTAAACCAACTACAGATGAGTGTACCACTTTGTACATCTGGCTTTATATGAGGACTGGGGAATTGAACCCAGGCCATCAGGCTTTGCAAGCCATCACCTTCAACTGCTGAGCCATATCTCCAGCCTGTGGGCCTAGTCTTGTTGAACCTGAGTTGTCATTTACTAACTGCTCATTGAACTCTTTTAACTTACTGAGCCATTTCCCCAACTTGGAAAGGTCCTTTTCAAAAATTATTTTATCAGCCAGACATGGTGACACACGCCTTTAATCCCAGCACTTGGAAGGCAAAGGTAGGAGGATCACTGTGAGTTGGAGGCCACCCTGAGACTACATAGTGAATTCCAGGTCAGCCTGGACTACAGTAAAACCCTACCTCAAAAAAATTTTTATTTTTTCTATGAGAGAGAGAAAGAAAAAAATGAGGAAATTTCTACCCAGTGTTTTATAATACCTTGCCTAATGATCTTTAAAATTAATAGAAAGTGGGGCTAGGGAGATGGCTTAGTGGTTAAGGCACTTACCTGCAAAGCCTAAGGACCCATGTTTGACTCTCCAGATCCCACATAAGCCAGAAGCACAAAGGTGAGACAAACACAAGGTCTCACATGCCCACTTGGTGGCACAAGCATCTGGAGGTCCATTTCTCCCTATCTATCTATCTATCTATCTATCTATCTATCTATCTATCTCTCAAATAAAAAAAAAGTAAAACACTATTTATGCAGTTTATGTTTTTGTGTTCCCTCTGATAACATACCAAGCATTAATCACTGATGTAAGAAGTAGCACATTACAACTCACTGCCTAGCCTCTCTCCCCTTTGTGTTTAAGGTGAAATGATAGATTGCCCAAGCTTCTGTGATTACTTTCTGGGAATACTAATTTAATGGGAATGCTTTGTACAGATTATGCTATTCTACACTGACTTGCAGATGGTTCCAAGGACTGGTATAAAAACTTGATTTTTGTTGTTGTTGTTTTGTTTTTTGAGGTAGGGTTTCACTCTAGCCCAGGCTGACCTGGAATTTACTATGTAGTCTCAGGGTAGCCTCAAACTCACAGTGATCCTCCTACCTCCGCTTCCCGAGTACTAGGATTAAAGGCATGCACCACCACATCTGGCAAAATTTGATAATTTTTTTTTTAAAGTCATATTATTCAACAGTCTCCTCTAGCTTCTCTAGCTTGTGCTAGAGAAATAAGAGAAGTGCTCACCCTCAGAAGCTAGCCAGATGTTCAGTGGTAGACCTTGTAGCTCTCTGGTGGACAGAAGGCACTTCAGAGTACCAACCTCACGTGAAGCTACTGGGAGACCAAGATTGAAAATGACGAAGCAAGCCAGGTACACACCTTCAATCCTGGCACTCAGGAGGTAGGAGACTCGCTGTGAGTTCGAGGCCAGCCTAAGACTACATAGTAAATTCCAGGTCAGCCTGGGCCAGAGCGAGACCCTGCCTTGAAAAACCAACAAGACAGAGAGGTGAAGTAAGCTGGAAGTGATAACACATGACTGTAACCCTAGCATTTAGAGACTAGAGGATAAGAAGTTCATTGTCAGCTACAGAGAAAGTTCAAGAACAACCCAGTTTCTATGAAACTTTGCCTCAAAAAAAAAAAAAATCAATCATGAGCTAGGAGTGATGGCACACACCTTTAATCAAAACACTTGGGAAGCAGAGATAGGAGGATCACTGAGTTCAAGGCCAGTGTGGGACTTCAGAGTGAGTTCTAGGTCACGTTGGTTTGGAATGAAACCCACCTACCTTGACAAACCTTGAAAGAAATCAATTAGTCAATCAAATAAAAGAGATGATAAACACCCACACTGTAATTTTCTATGCAGATAAAAATAAGGCCATTGGGCTACCCACAAAAGACCAAGCATCCCTTTGTTTTGGCTAAAATGAGTGGCTGTTAATTCTTTACCCATTTCTCCCAATTCAGCCTAGGCTGGGACTGAACTGACCACAGTCACTTCTTACACATTCTGTTTGCTTAAAAAAAAAAAAAAAAAAAAAAAAAACTCACAAAAACAACCAACACCTAAAGACTCCACATCTTGGACTTGCTTGAGATTGCTTAGTGGTTAAGGTGCCTGCCTGTGAAATGTAAGGACCCAGGTTCAATCACCCAGGACCCACGTAAACCAGATGCACAAGGTGGCACATGCTTCTGGAGTTCATTTGCAATGGCTAGAGGCTCTAGCACACAAATTCTTTCTCTCTCTCTCTCCCTCTCTCTCTCTCTCTCTCTCTTCCTCTCCCTCTTGCTCTTTATCTCTCCATATCTCTCTCAAATAAGTAAAAAAGAAGATTCCACATCTCGATAAGAGAAGCTGCAGAGTCAAGTTGCAAAAAGCATGAGTAGGAGGAAAGTAAAGAACCTTGACAAGGGAGACTCACATCATTAAAATAATGATTTTCTTACCCTAGGGTCCACTGTGAACTGCTGGAATTTGCAGAGATCTTCAGGAAGTTTATAAGTTTTCAAAACTTGGCTCCAGAGTGTGGTCCTGTATATGTACATTAAACAACACGTTTTGGCTCAGTTACACCTTTCTCTTAAATTCTACTTTGATAACAATATTTCCATGCCTTGCTTTCCAAACTGAAATTTGATTTTAATATTTTATTTATTAGAGATAGAGAGAATGGGCATACCAGGGCTTCTAGCTACTGCAAACTAACTTCATATGCATGTGCCACCTTGTACATCCAGCTTTACTTGGGACTTGGGTACTGGGGAATCGAACCTGGGTCCTTTGGCTCTGCTGCCAAGCACCTTAAACACTAAACCATCTCTCCAGCTCCCAAACTGAAATTTTTATAGCTTTCTTAGGCCATAAGTGAAAACAAGTCAAGTCTCTAATGAAAAAAAATACATTTAAAATTTTCTTATTTTAGTGCACAAGTTTAATTCACTTATGAATATTTCCTCCCTCCTTCATTCAATATATGTGTAGTATCATAACAGGTATATTCTAAATCATAGGTTGAAAGAATTCACAGTAGTTTAATTGAAGAATATAGACAAGGGCTCTGGAAAGATGGCTTAGTGGTTAAGGCACTTGCCTGAGAAGCTTAAGGACCTAGGTTCAATTCCCCCAGACCCACATAAGCCAGATACACACAGTGGCACATGCATCTGGAGCTTGTTTGCAGTGAGTGGTTGGTGCCCTAGCGTGTCCATTTTCTCTATCTGCCTCCCCCCCCCACTCACTCACTCTCTCTCCCTCTTTTTCTTTCTCTCTCAAATAAATAAAAGATACAAATATATATATAATATAAAATGAAATAAATATATATAATATAATATAATATAATATAATATAATATAATATAATATAAAATGCTTACAATTCCAAATCCTCCTGTTTTAGAAACTGTCTGGATGCTCGCCTACTCCAAAAAACACATGTGTAATTGAGCACCTTTTAATCAGGTAAAATTGGTATTGCAACCTCTCTGTTAATTAAGATGAAATGCGTGGAAAGTATCTAATTATACTTCATCACTTATAGGGAAACATACCCATTTTATTTTGCAGTGTTTGTAGTAGGTTTCACACATCTTTCTTCTTATATTTAGCTATAGCCCTGTAAGTTATATGTAAAGTGAGTCATTTGTACAAGTTGTATGTGCTCCATGCTCTATCCCACACAGATCTTATGCAGGGTGACATGGTCCTAAACTTCATTGTTCATACTGTAAAAACAAAACCCTTCAGGGCTGGAGGGATGGCTTAGAGGTTAAAGTGTTTGCCTGCAAAGCCAAAGGACCCTGGTTCGATTCCCCAGGACCCACGTTAGCCAGATGCACAAGGGGATGCACACATCTGGAGTTCGTTTGTGGTGACTAGAGGCCCTGGCGCACCCATCCTCTCTCTCTCTCTCTCTCTCTCTCTCTCTCTCTCTCTCTCTCTCTCTCTCTCTCTTTCTCTCTCCCCCCTGTTTCTTTGTCAAATAAATAAATAAATAATAAAATATATTTAAAAACAAAACTCTTCAAATCACTATAACTCTTTCATTGATATCTTATTTATTTATTTACAAGCAGTGAGAGATAGAAGAGAATACACACCAGAACCTCCAGACACTGCAAAGGGACTCCAGATGCATGTGCTGCTTTGTGAATCTGGCTTTACATGGGTACTGGGGAATCAAACTCAGGTTGTTAGGCTCTGTAGGTAAGCATGTTAACCACTGAGCAATCTCTCCAGCCCTCAATATAACTCTTTACTGACCCATTTATTTCTTATTTTGCCCTTTCCTCTCATTGTTTCCTGCCTCTCTCTCTCTCTCTTTCTCTTTGGTTTTGGAGGTATGGTCTCACTCTAGGCCAGGCTGACCTGGAACTCACTATGTAGTCTTAGGGTGACCTCTAACTCTTGGAGATCCGCCTACCTCTGCCTCCTGAGTGCTGGGATTAAAGGCGTGCACCACCACACCCAGCAAGGAAAAAGTTTTAAAGACAGTAACTGCTCCCAGTCTCCTATCCCTCCAAGACTATAATGCACAATACAGTAAACTCTTGCTATGTTACACTTACAGTCTGTCTTTCCCATGAGAGAGTTGTCTCAGCTGGGTGGTAATGGCTCTATATTCTTAGCACCGGGAATCAAATGACTGCTCAGTGAATTACACTGAGTTGAGTAAAATAAAAGCAGACTAGTTAAAAAGAAATAATAACCTATCTTTGGTTAGAGACGAAGATAATAATTACATGTCAGAAATAGAGAATGGACAGTGACCATGAGGCAGCAGGAAAAGGTTGTCAGGGCTAATCGTAAATATTCAGTTTCTTTGATTTTTGGGGTGACTTAACATGTTCACCAGTCAATGGCTACTGAGCTGCACACTTGTAGTTGTAATGTTTTAAATATCTCTTGCTGAATGTGAACCAATCCCACAAGTTTAATCCAAGATGCCACTAAAAATAAATAAATAAATAAAACCCAAGATATTATGGGTTGGAGAAATAGCTTAGCACTTAAGGTGCTTGCATACAAAGTCAAAGGACCCAGGTTTGATTCCCCAGGACCTATGTCAATGAAATGCACAAGGTGGTACCTGTGCCTGGTTTTCATTTGCAGTGGCTGGAGGCCCTGGCACACCCACTCTCCCTCTTCCTCTCTCTCTCTACCTCTCTCTCTTTATCTGCCTCTTCCTCTCTTTCTCTCCCTCTCTCTTTCTCTCTTTATCTGCCTCTTCCTCTCTCTCAAATATATGAAATTTAAAAAAAATAAATAATAAATAAAAAGCCAGGTGTGGTGATACATGCCTTTAATGCAGAGGTTAAAAGGAACCTTGTGAGTTCAAGGCCACCCTGGGACTACATAGTGACTTCCAAGTCAGCCTGAGCTACAGTGAGACCCTGCCTCAAAAAAAAAAAAAAAAAAAAGAACAACCTATTAGGCTAGGTGTGGAGATACACGCCTTTAGTCTCAGCACATAGGAGGATTGCTGTGAGTTAAAGGACAGGCTAAGACTACATAGTGACTTCCAGGTTAGCCTGGACCAGAGCAAGATATTACCTCCAAAAAAAAGAACAAAATATTGGTTTTTAAACATGTAAAATTAAACTTCATATGAGTGCCACAGTTTTCTTTGACATCAAAATGCACTGTCTTGGGCTGGAGAGATACAGCTGAGAGGTAGAGTACTTGCCTAGCATGTACAAAGCCCTGGGTTCAATCCCCAACACTAAAAACACTGAAGAAGAAAAACAAAAAAGTAGACTCTCACAGAACACACCCCAGAATCCCAGCACTCAGGAATCAGGAAGCAGAGACAAGAGGGTCAGAAGGTTTTGTTTTTGTTCCCCCACCACCACTGAGGTAGGGTCTCACACTAGCCCAGGCTGACCAGGAATTCACTATGTAGTCTCAGAGTGGTCTCAAACTCATGGTGACCCTCCTACCCATGCCTCCCAAATTCTGGGATTAAAGGTGTGTGCCACCACGCCTGGTGAGCATCAGGATTTGAAGGGAGTTTGAGGTCAGCCTGGGCTGTATGCTTAGCATGCATAGGTACTGGGTTCAATCTGCAGAACAAAAGAAGAAATAAATCTAAGGGTTTTTTTGTTTTTGTTGTTTTTTTTTTTTTTTTGGTGGTTTTTGTTTTTGTTTTTGTTTTTTTTGTTGTTGTTGTTGTTGTTTTTTGAGGTAGGGTCTCACTCTGGTCCAGGCTGACCTGGAATTAACTCTGTAGTCTCAAGGTGGCCTTGAACTCACGGCGATCCTCCTACCTCTGCCTCCCAAATGCTGGGATTAAAGGCATGAGCCACCACGCCCAGCTAAGGTTTTTTTTTTTTTTTTTCTTATTCCTTTCAAAATAGCTTCTGTAGCCTGTCTGAAGTAGTAGCTTTACATAATTTACAGTTGTGACATTCAAATCATTAACTTTCTTGTTTTTGTCACACATATGAAAGTCAAACTTCCAAGGCTAAGAATTCTGGAGCATCTAAGCTGGAAGAACACAGAAATCGTCTGTCCTGGTAATTCTTCAGCATTTGTTACAAGAAAAGGTTCCCTGCTCTCCTAACACCAGAGCCCCAGAGGCAGATTCGTCTGGGAATAGGACTAAGAATTTGCATTTTTAAATATTTTTATTTTATTTACTTATTTGAGAGAGAAAGAAAAAAAAAGGCATAGAGAGATAAAGAAATAAAGAGAGAGAATAGATGTGCCAGGGCCTCCAACCACTGCAAACAAACTCCAGACACATGTACGTACCACCTGGGTCCTTTAGCTTTGCAGGCAAGCGCCTTAACCACTAAGCCCTCTCTCCATCCCAAGAATTTGCATTTTAGAGCAAATTCTACCCCAACTACACCTGTGAACCTCTAAAGGACCTCAAGCTGCTCTCCATATGACAACTGGCTCCAACCTAAGATAACGCTTCTACCACTGGCATTCAAGGTACCTGAGAATGAGCAATCTTGCCCCAGCATCATGGCACCATACTGTGGCATAGCACTGGCCATTATCTTTCTAATTTTTACAACTTTACTTTCATGTTGTCTTAATAAATGGATCCCTTGCTGCTCCTGATATAGTTACAGGTTATCCTGACCTCACAATGTGAAACATGTCACACGTTGAAATGAACTTCTTTTTATTAAGATGTTAATACTCCTTTATATTTGTTACAGATATGGGTCCAAATGCCAAAAACACAAAGACACATTCTACTACCCATAAGCTGACCATCAGGCCAGAATGTCCTACAATGGGCTGTGAGCTAGCCCTCACTCCAGAGGAACCCTGACTGCTGTAGCCTAACATTGGCCCATTATCAGCATGAAGCAGTTAAGAAGGGGACACCGCCCCATTTCAACAGCAGTTAGGGTGGCTTCTGAGAGGGGAAATTGAAACACTATAGGAACGAGTTTTCTAGGTAGACAGATGGGGAAAGAGCCCTTTGTAGGTGGCTTATTCTAACAGAAGATGGCAAAGAGGGTAAGCCCACTTCCTCCTTCTTCCCGGCCTAAATGAATTTTCTCATGGCAGGCTGGCTTGGCCAGCTTTCTGGGACCTGCGCAGTACCTTACGCTTCATGGGACAACCAGTGCCCTTGTCCTCACTGAATCTGTCTAATCATGAGTATGAAAGGGAAGAGTTTCCTCATTCAATAAACATCGGGGTCCCTCTGGGATGGTGGATTTTCCACCTCTGGAATCCCCTCCTCTCTGAGGAGTCTGCTCTCTCTACTTTCTTTATCTCTTACTTGAAAATAAACTTTTCTTTGGAGACCTAAAAAATTAATAAACTAAGTTATTCTGAGGGGTTTTGTTTGTCTGTTTGTTTTATCTTTGTGTTGTTTGTTTGTCTTATCTTTTTGAGACAGAATTTCCCTATGTAGTCCGGCTGGCCTCAGACTGTCATAAGTGTTAGGATTATAAGCATGCACCACCATGCCTGGATCTTCAAGCAATGCTGAAGAAAGCTTTCCTCAGAGAATACTCTGTCCTCAGAGCCTCGTTTATAATGGATGAAATAGAGACCAGCAAGGAAAGGAACCTGCCCACCCTTCTTTTGCATTAAGGTTCATATCAGCACAGAGGAAGGCTGCCTTTTACTAATGCAATTTTATTTCTGTGACTCACTACTACTAATTGAGGACTCCTAAGAACTCTGTCCTAAAGTTTGGTTTATCCCACTGAGTCCTGAAGGCCTTTTTATCCAGGAAGTAGATTAATTTAAGAGACAAAAAAGCCTATCTGTGCTGGGCATGGTAGTGCACGCCTTTAATCCCAGCACTTGGGAGGCAGAGGTAGAAGAATCACCATGAGTTCGAGGCCACCCTGAGACTACATAGTGAATTCCAAGTCAACCTGAACTAGAGTGAAACCCTACCTCAAAAAAAAAAAAAAAAAAAAGCCTATCCAGGTAATTGTTAAGAATGCAAAGCCATAGCGGTTAAGGCGCTTGCCTGCTAAGCCTAGGAATCCAGGTTCCATTCCGCAGCACCCACTTAATCCAGATGCACATGGTGGCACATGTGTCTGGAGTTTCTTTGCAGTGGCTAGAGGCCCTGGCGAGCCCATTCTCTTCCTCTGTCTCTTTCTCTTTCATAAATAAAGAAAATAAATAAAAAGCACCTTTAACAGCTAAAAAAAGAATGCAAAGCCAGTTATTTTAGAAACTTTAAATCATAGTGCTAATATTTACATGCTGTGTGACTCTTTCATAATCATTTAAACTTTGAGCGCTTCAATTTCTTCCTTTGTAAAGTGGTAAACAATACTTACATTTGCAGCATGTTGTGAATTAGTTACATAAGATACGAGCACAGAACTTGGAAAATAATAATGTCCCAGTAATCAATGGCTGTTACAAATGTATCTTAACACCTGGCACCAAAAGACCCTATTGCTGAAGATACCACAGGCTGCAGTCACAGGACATCCGTATATCATGCAGGAATGGAAAGGGGAACTAGCTCCCTCCTGGCTGGCCCTCACAGCACTGGAAACCCCAATGGGAGCTACTGGAGGACAACAGCCACCAACAGCATGAATAAGCAGGGGATCCTGCAAACTGTGAAATCAGCCAGGCAGACGAGAAGTACACATTTGTGCAATAGTGGCACATAGCCTTTGTGGGTAACCAAGTGTTCTCTGGTTGAACATGAGGCCTCCTCAGTGATAGAGAACTCATATCTGGTATTGAGAACAAAATCAGAATCCCAAGGTCTGGAAACTCGGACTTTAGAAAGAAGTCCACACTACTCTATGGAGAAGAACAGGGGGCATGCATGCACACACACACATACACACACACACACACACACACACACACACAAACCTCTCAAAGAACTTTGCATGTTCCCTTTAACCCAAGCTGCTCTCACTGTTGGTTGGAAAATTTGCTTTACCATGTGAGGGAATATATCCCTGATACTGAAAACCTACAACAGGGTTAGTCATGAGCCCTAGAGGTGTAATGTCTGCTAGTGTCTGGCTAAATGTATATACTATGCTCACCAAACTGCCCAGTAAGCATGTCTGTTAATGTTCATACCCATATATTAATACCACTCTCACTTTTGGATAGAGAACCTTCTCTTTTCAGATGGCAGTGACCTTGGGATGACTCAGAAGGAACCATGGTGCTGAGAAGTGACAGAAGAGCACTCAGCACTGAAACATCTCTATCACACCTTCCAAGGTTCAGGGTCTAATGTGGAAGAGGTGGCGGAAAGAATGTAAGAACCAAAGGAAGTGTAGGACTCCTTACAACATGCTCCTCCAGACACAAAATGGCCTGGATACCCATGACCTCACAGTGCCTGACACTACCTACACAAAACCATCATAATAGGAGGAAAAGATCAGGACATCAAAATAAAAGAGAGACTGATTGAGAGGGGAAGGAGATATGATGGAGGTGGTGTTTTAAAGGGGAAAGTAGGAGGAGGGAGCAAATTGCCATGGGATATGGTTTACAATTATTGAAGTTGTCAATAAAATGAAGAAGAAAAAAATCATGGAGCTAGAGAGATAGCTCAGCAGTTAAAGGTGCTTGTTTGCAAAGCCTGGTGGCTCGATTTTGATTCCTCAGTATGTACATAAAGCCAGATACACAAAGCGGCACATGCATCTGGAATTCATTTGGAGTGGCAAGATGCCCTTGTGTGCCTCCCCCACCCCCCAAACCTCTCTGCCTCACTCTGTGCTTATAAATAAGTAAATGAAATCTTGCTTTCTGTTTGTTCCATGTGATGGGCATGGCAGTGTACACCTGTTGCCTACTGTGTGCCAGAGGCAGAGCGGGCTGACCACTGAGCAGGTGGCCCACAGCCCAGCACAGGTAGCACGGGTCCTCACAGGTAGGTCCCAGTGTGAAGATGTCTGTGGAGGTTTTATTCTTTTTTTTTTTTTAATTTATTTATTTATTTGAGAGCGACAGACCCAGAGAGAAAGACAGATAGAGGGAGAGAGAGAGAATGGGCGCGCCAGGGCTTCCAGCCTCTGCAAACAAACTCCAGACGCATGCGCCCCCTTGTGCATCTGGCTAACGTGGGACCTGGGGAACCGAGCCTCAAACCGGGGTCCTTAGGCTTCACAGGCAAGCGTTTAACCGCTAAGCCATCTCTCCAGCCCAGAGGTTTTATTCTTGAAGGAAGCATGAGCTCTGGACGTCCACCTGGGGGCAGTGCCCCTTTACAGACTCTTTGGACTGAAAGCCTGAGGTTTGAAACCTCCCCTCAGGTGTCTGGGATGACACAAATGTCCCTATAATGGCTCCTGCCATTTCATAGGCAGTGACAGGTGGACAGTGAGCACTTTCTCCTGGTTTCTATGGATTTTGCAGACACCAAGGATGACCACTATCTGAGTTGTGTTGATCCCAGAATTTTGATATTTCCTGCATTAGTCTATAAGCAGCCGCCAACTTATTAAGCAAAATCCTGGCCTGAAATCAGTAGCTGTGTACCAGGTAGACAGCATCAGCTATGCTGGCAAAGGCTGTTGTCTAAGCTACTCCGCTGAGCCAGAGGATCACTTGAATGTGAGTTCAAGATCATCCTAGACAACATACTGAGACATCACCTTCCCTGCAAAGCAGAAAATTTTTACTTATATTTATCTTCCAGCTACCTGGTTTTTAAAGATCCCAATAAAGTATTTTAAAACAAAAAAATGATATTACCCATATATTAATGCTACTCTCACTTTTGGTTAGAGGAGCTTCTCTTTTCAGATGGCAGTGACCTCTGGGATGACTAGAAGGCACCATTGTGCTGAGAAGAAATGACAAAGGAGTGCTCAGCACTGAAACATTTCTATCACACCTTCCAAGGCTCAGGGTCTAATGCAGAAGTGGTGGCAGGAAGAATGTAAGAGCCAAAGGAAGGGTAGGACTCCTTACAATGTGCTCCTCCAGACACAAAATGGCCTGGATATCCATGACCTCACAGTGCCTGACACTACCTACACAAGACCATCATAATAGGAAGGAAAGATGACCACGTCAAAATAGTGAATTCCAGGCCAGCATGGACTAGAATAAGACCCTACCTTGAAAATAAAAATTAAAAAAAAAAAAAAGTGGGGGGAAGGTTTTTAAGAAAAAGAAAAAACATGACACCAGAACTGCATCTCTACTCCCAATGCAGTCCTCTGTGACAGAAACGCCCAGAAGTGCTTGTTTGAAATGCAGATTTCCAAAACCAGCCTGGGTGAATCAGAACTGCTAGAATAGGACCACGAATCTGCATTAACAAGGACCCCAGATTTTTTCCTTTGCATACAAAAGCACAACATACATTGGATTGGAGCTCAATGGATAGAGTGCTGCCTGTCTATGCAAACATGTGCATCATAGAAACCCAGGAAGAGTTGAATATTAATTCGATACTAATAAATTTCCAACAAGAGGGGAGTGACCTTGATATTATTCATGACCTAACAGTGGCTGACACTACCTACACAAGGCCTGCATAATATGAGGGAAAATTAAGACCTCAAAATGGAAGAGAAACTAATTGGAAAAAAAGAATACATTTGGGCTGGACAGATGGCTTAGCGGTTAAGCGCTTGCCTGTGAAGCCTAAGGACCCCGGTTCGAGGCTCGGTTCCCCAGGTCCCACGTTAGCCAGATGCACAAGGGGGCGCACGCGTCTGGAGTTCGTTTGCAGAGGCTGGAAGCCCTGGCGCGCCCATTCTCTCTCTCTCCCTCTATCTGTCTTTCTCTTTGTGTCTGTCGCTCTCAAATTAAAAAAAAAAAATTTAAATAAATAAATAAAATAATACATTCCATAGAGAGGGGTTGAGGAAGTGGAAATGAGGGTGGTGGGGAAGGATATGATTATGGTGTATTGTTTGTGCTTATGGAAGTTTTCAATAAGAAGGTTTTTTTAAGAGCTGGAGAGATGGCTTAGCAGTTAAGGCGCTTGCCTACAAAGCCTAAGGACCCAGGTTCAATTCTCCACTACCCACATAAAACAGATGCACAAAGTGGTGCATGTGTCTGGAGTTTGTTTGTAGTGGCTAGAGACCCTGGTGTGTGCGTTCTCCTCCCTGTCTGTCGTCTGTCTCTGTCTCTTTCTTTCTCTCTCCCTCTTTCTCTCGCTCAAATAAGTAAACTTTTGGGGTTTTTTTGTTTGTTGTTTGGTTTTTTTTTTTTTTTTTCTTTTGAGGTAGGGTTTCACTCTAGCTCAGGCTGACCTGGAATTCACTATGTAGTCTCAGGGTGGCCTCAAACTCACAGCAATCCTCCTACCTCAGCCTCCCAAATGCTGGGGTTAAAGGCATGTGCCACCATGCCCAGATCAAATTTTTCTTATTTGTTTTTGGGAGAGCAAGAAAGAGGCAGATAGAGAACAGGCTCACCAGGACCTCTAGCAGCTGCAAACAAACTCCAGACACATGCACCACCTTATGCATCTGGTTTATGTGGGTCCTGGGAAATCGAACCTGAGTCCTTTGTTTTTGCAGGCAAGTGCCTTAACTGCTAAACCATCTCTCCAGGCCAAGTAAATAATGTAAAAAAGAAAACAAAAATGTTTCTTGAAAGAGGTGAGTAAGCACCACCTATTGTTTTATTTTATACAGGGATGCTTGGGTTTGTTCAAGTCCTCTCTTAATAACTGCATTCACCTTGAAAAAAATGAACCAGCCAGGCTTGGTGGCACACGCCTTTAATCCCAGGCAGAGATAGGAGGCTCACTGTGAGCTTGAGGCCAGCCTGGAACTACAGAGGGAGTTCCAGGTCAGCATGGGCTAGAGAGAGACCCTACCTCCAAAAAAAAAAAAAACAAAGAAAGAATCCTAAAGATACCCATAAATTACAGGAAAGCCTTCTTAGTAGTATATGAAAATGAATTTGGTTTTTTATTTTGTTTTGGTTTGGTTTTTTGGTTTTGGTTTTGGTTTTGGTTTTTCGAGGTAGGGTCTCACTCTGGCCCAGGCTGACCTGGAATTCACTCTGCATTCTCAGGGTGGTCTTGAATTCACAGCAATCCTCCTACCTCTGCCTCCCATGTGCTGGGATTAAAGGCATGTGCCACCACACCCGGTTCATGAATTTGTTTGTGTTTTGTTTTGTTTTGTTTTCTTTTGTTTTGTTTTGTTTTTTTGGGTTGTTCCAGGTAGGCTGACCTGAAATTCATTAATTCACTATGTAGTCATAGGCTAGCCTCAATCTCACAGCAATCCTCCTACCTCTACCACCCAAGTACTGGAATTAAAGGTGTGCACCACCACACCTGGAGAAAATGAGTTTCATAAAACTAGAAGAGAACTTAAAAGGTAAAGGTTTTGAGGGGGAAGAAGAGTTTTGCTGGCATATCTAATAATTCCTGTCATTTCGCATTACTAGTGAAACAGTAAATAACCCTCACTGCTAGGCTAAACCAGTACCAAAATGAAAAACAGAATCACTGAATGACTTAAAATTTTTTCAATGAAACACCAAGAAACTCCCTTACTTTCTCAACTGCCACTTTCCCTGGGTCCCAAGAGAAATTTGGAGGCGCTTTCTCAGCCAAAGACATTCTTTCAATTCCTGAGCAACTCTGCCACCTGCTGGACTGTAGTTGAACGTTAACATTCTATTCAAAAGTTCCTCGGGCCTTCTGAGTTGTCAGGTACTGTAATAAAGCTGATTTCCTGTCCCAAGTTGCAAATGTATTTAAAATATGTTCCAGGGCTCCAAAGAAATGGCAAAACTTTCCATGCATGCACATAAAACTTGCAGTTAGGGCTGTAGAGATGGTTCATCAGTTAAGGCACTTGTCTGTGAAGCCTAAGGACCCAGGTTCAATTCCCCAGTGCCCACATAAGCCAGATGCACAAGGTGGTGCATGGATCTGTAGTTCAATTGCAATAACTAGAGGCTTTGGAGTGCCCACTCTCTATCTCTGTCTGCCTCTCTCTCTCTCTTCAAAAAAAAAAAAAAAATATATATATATATATATGTATATATATATAATATATTTTATATATTTTTTTTAACTTGCAGTTACACAGCTCAGTAATCCAATGACAAATCATAAAAGGCATTTGTTTTGTTGTGCGTGGTGGCACACGCCTTTAATCCCAGCACTCTGGAGGCAGATGTAGGAAGACCCCCCTGAGTTTGATGCCAGCCTGATACTACATACTGAATCAGCCTGAACTATAGCGAGATCTTGCCTCAAAAAAAAGCATCTGTTTTATTATTTTATTTTATTTTACTTATTTATTTAGGAGGGGGCAGATAGAGAGACAAAGAGAATGGGTGTACCAGGACCTACAGCCACTACAGCCACTGCAGATGAACTCCAGATCCATGTGCCACCTTGTGCAGATGCACAAGGGAACGCAAGTGTCTGGAGTTCGTTTACAGTAACTGGAGTGGGGCCCATTCTCTCTCTCTCCCTCTTTGTCCATCAAATAAATAAATAAATAATAATAAAATATTAAAAAATAAAATAGCAATAGTTGAAAGCCGTGCTTGGTGGTACATGCCTTTAATCCCAACACTCAGGAGGCAGAGGTAAGAGGATCATTTTGAGTTCGAGGCCACCCTGAGACTACATAGTGAATTTCAGGTCAGCCTGGGCCAGAGTGAGACCCTGCCTCCAAAAACCAAAACATTAAATAAATACATAAAATAATCCTCCATCCAGATTCATGTAATAAATTCTAATTAAACTGTGTCACAAAAAAAAATAAAGAAGACATGAAAGTAGGAAGGTGTGGTTGTTTGAATGTGAATATACATCCCCTATAGCTTGAGGTATTTTTGATCAAGATTATACTTCCTTTTTTCCATCCCCAGCAGGCAGACCCCTGCAGGGGGTGCATCACTGGGGGAGGAGCTAGCCCAGCCCTACTAAGTGTGTGGAAAGCCAGTGGGAGCTTGTGGTTCCTGGCTGCCCTGGGGCCGCTGAGCATCGGTCTCCCAGGGGCAGACAGGCAACGGCAGAGCAGGGTCTTGAAGACCTGGGAGACTGTGTCAGAGGACAGCTCCTTTATTGGTCAGGGGAATGGGTTTAAAAGCATTTGTGAAAGAGCGGGAAGAGAAGAGGAATGCATTATAAGGGGATTGGTTACTACAAAGGTCTGGCTGATGCCTAATTAGCATGTAGTGACGTCACAGGTGAGTGGGAAAGGGTCACAGGGTCTAAGTAGTGGCGGGAATATGAGACCAGGTCTGAGAGCTTGGAAGCTGCCTCCATGCTCTTTCCTACCTCTCCTGGAAGCCATCCCTTGCTTTTTGTAAGACATGATTCCTGCAGCCTTCAGGCTTCCCTGATAGAGCTTGGAGGACTTTGTCCCCCTCCCTGCTTTAATATCTTTACTTATTTGAGAGAGACAGAGAGAAAGGCAGATAGCAAGTAAGTGAAGACGGGAGTGGTGGTGCACGCCTTTAATCCCAGCACTCAGGAGGCAGAAGGAGGAGGATCGCTGTAAATTCAATGTCAGCCTGAGCTACAAAGTGAATTCCAGGTCAGCCTGGGCTACAGAAAGACCCTACCTTGAAAAACAAGAGTGAGGATAGGCACTCCAGGGCCTCCTTCCACTGCAAACCAACTCCAAATCATGTGTCATCTTGTACATCTGTCTTTACATAGGAACTGAGGAATCAAACCCGAGTCATTAGGTTTTGCAAACAAGAACTGCTAACTGCTGAGCCATCTTTCCAGCTCCTTAATCCCCACTCTTATATAACTTTTTAATTTTTTTTTATTTATTTATTAGCGACAGACACAGAGAGAAAGACAGATAGAGGGAGAGAGAGAATGGGTGCGCCAGGGCTTCCAGCCTCTGCAAAAGAACTCCAGACGCATGCACCCCCTTATGCATCTGGCTAATGTGGGACCTGGGGAACCGAGCCTCAAACCAGGGTCCTTAGGCTTCACAGGCAAGCGTTTAACCGCTAAGCCATCTCTCCAGCCCTTAATATTTTTTTTTATTTGAGAGAGAGAGAGAAAGGAAGAGGCAGAGAGAGAGAGTATGGATGTACCAGGGCCTTCAGCCACTGCAAACTCCAGATGCATGTGCCACCTTGTGCATCTGAGTAACATGGTTCCTGGGAAATCAAACCTGGACCCTTTGGCTTTGCAGGAAAACCGCTAAGCCATCCCTCCAACTCCCTTTTGGTTTTTTGAGGCAGTGCCTCACTCTAGTCCAAGCTGACCTGGAATTCACTATGTATTCTCAGGGTGGCCTCAAACTCATGGCTATCCTCCTACCTCTGCTTCCCGAGTGCTGGGAATAAAGGTGTGCACCACCACGCCCTGCCTTTTATTCCCTCTTGCCATCATTCAGGACTATGAAGGTGGTGTCTTGCTTTTCTTTAAATGCTTAACGAGGGCTGTTGTAGGCAGGTGAGAAACTGAGCAGTGTGTACTGAGGACCAGAGGCTTAAACCTTTGGTGGTAGCTTCCTTCAAGATAATGACCAATGGGGAGGGGCCCAAGGGGCCTGTCTGAGGAGCTATGGGCAGTTAATAGTTGCTGGGGGAAGAAGAGACATTTTCTTCAGTGGCATAGTGAATGATAAATTACCCATGCTCAGGTAAATTACCCCTCATCCATGTTCATGTAAGCAACCCGCACTGGGTCCCAAAGGGGTGGGCTTTACCTCTACCTGCCTTCTCACGGACAGGAGCTGTACATACCATCTTTTTCCTTTTCTTAAATGAACAAAGGCTCTCTTACCTTAAAAATGGTGCTGGGGAGGCTGGAGAGATGGCTCACTGCTTAAGGCATTTGCCTGCAAAGCCTAATGGCCCTGGCTCAATTCCCCAGTGCCCATACACAAAGTGGCGCATGCATCTGAAGTTTGCTTGCAATGACTAGAGGTCCTGGCACACCTGTGCTTTCTTTCTCTCTGTCTCTTTCTGCTTGCAAACAAATAGATAAAACTATTTATAAAAAGAAGAGAGAGGGCTGGAGAGATGGCTTAGTAGCTAAGGTACATGCCTGCAAAGCTAAAGGACTCAGATTCAATTCCCCAGAACCCATGTTAAATCAGATGCACATGGTGGTGCATGAGTCTGGAGTTTGTTTGCAGTGGCTAGAGGCCCTGGCACACCCATATTCTCTCTCATAAATAAAAAAAATGAAACAGTTTATTTATTTATTTGAGAGTGACGGACAGAGAGAGAAAGAGGCAGATAGTGAGAGAGAGAAAGTGAATGGGTACACCAGGGCCTCCAGCCACTGCAAACAAACTGCAGATGCATGTGCTACCTTGCACATCTGGCTTACATGGGTCCTGGGGAATCAAGCCTTGAACCAGGGTTCTTAGGCTTCAGAAGCAAGCACTTAACCACTAAGCCATCTCCCCAGCCCTAAAATAGTTTAAAAAAAGAAAGAAAAGAAAAATAAGGTGGGTGTAATGGTACATGCCTTAGTCCCAGCATTCTGGGAGGCAGAAGAAGTAAGAGACCAGCTTGGGACTACAGAGTGAGTCCCAAGAGGTCAGCCTGGGCTAGAGTGAGACCTTGCCTTGAAAAAAACTAGGAATTAAAAATAATAATAGTATCCAAAGCCGGGCATGGTGGTGCACGCCTTTAATCCCAGCACTTGGGAGGCAGAAGTAGAAGGATTGCTGTGACTTTGAGACCACCATGAGACTACATAGTGAATTCCAGGTCAGCCTGAGCTACAGTGAGACCCTAATTCGAAAAAGAGAAAAAAGATAAAGTCCAAAGCCTTGTCGTGACTGCAGAACCACGGGGCTGGCTCTGGCAGGCCCACGCTGTTTTGTGCTCACACTGCACTTCTTTCGCTCCTCCACTTCGTCAGCCCTGCACACAAACTTGTACACACACTTTTCTTCTGCCTGTAAGGCCCTCCATATCCTCCTCCAGTCTCAGCCCAAGCTGCCTTCCCTAGGAAGCCCCCTGGGGCCCTTAAGTCTGGGTCAGATTCCTTTGTTTCTTGCTCTCGCGGGAGTGCTTGTAGAATCATAGGTCCTTAGCTTAATGTGTGCTTCCTCAAGTCTCCCAGGGCTTTCCTCTATGATGCTCTGACAACAGGACTGGCATGTCTTAGCACCCGGTGAGGACTTCAGTCCTGAAGCTGCAGAGGACTGTGCTTGGCAGAATACTCTGTGTGTGTGAGACAGGACCTTGACATGTAAGCCAAGCAGGCTTCAAACTTGGGTCAAACTGATGTTCCTGCCTCAACCTAAGAGCAATGCATCACCAAACCCAGAAATGTCAGTGTTGTTTTTGTTTGTTTGTTTAGTTAGTTGGTTGGTTTTCCAAGGTAGGATCTCACTCTAGCCCAGGCTGACCTAGAATTCACTATGTAGTCTCAGGCTGGCCTCAAAATCATGACCATCCTTTTACCCTTCCTCCCAAGTGTTGGGATTAAAGGTGTGTGCCACCATGCCTGGCTATTTTTTTGTTTGTTTGTTTTGTTGTTGTTTTTAGTTTTTTATTGACAATTTCAATACTTAGACAATAAATCATGATATTTCCCTCCTCTTTCCCACTTTCCCCATCACAACTCTGCTCTCCATCATTTCCCCTCCCTCTCTCCATTAGTCTCTCTTTTATTTTGATGTCATCATCTTTTTCTCCTATTGTGAGGGTCTTGTGAAGGTATTGCTAGGCACTACAAGGTCATGTATATCAAGGCCAGTTTCTGTTTGGACAGTTGCATTTTAAGGAATGGTACCCTTTGGCTTCCTTTGGCTCTTACATTCTTTCTGCCACCTCTTCTGCAATGGGCCCGGAACCTTGGAGGGTGTGATAGAGATGTTTCAGTGCTGGACACTCCTCCATCACTTCTTCTCCTCAGTACGATGTCTTTTGAGTCATCCCAGTGGTCACCACCATCTGAAAAGAGAAGATTCTCTAACCAAAAATGATAGTGGCATTAATATATGAATATGAACATTAAGTGTAGTGTTTTCAGGGCAGTTTGGTGTGAATAATATGTGCATTTAGCCAGACAATAGCAGGCTTTATACCCCTAAGTCACATGACCTCCCCTGTCATAGGCTTTTCTTTTTCCCCCAGTTTTCCAAGGTAGGGTAGCTCAGGCAAGCCTGGAATTCATTATGTAGTCTCAGGGCAGCCTTGAACTCTCAGCAATCCTCCTACCTCTGCCTCCCACATGCTGGGATTGAAAACGTGTGCCACCACACTTGGCTGCCATGGGCTTTTAATTAGGTTGTCAGTACCAGGCATGTATTCCTTCCCACAGAGCAGGCCTCCGGTCCAATTAGAGAGCAGTTGGTTTCCCCCAGAGCAGACATGCCACTATTGCGCCAGTTTGGTCATTTGACCTGTCTGGCCAAACTTGAGGCTTCCTGTGTCTACTGTTTACACCGCTGATGACTTCTGTCTCCCATAGGGCTGCATGCAGTGCAGCTTTTCCCAGCTTTCAATCACCTGGTCTATAGGGAGGAGGTTTCTAGCTCAACCCCAGCTTGATTTTTCAGTGACCTTGCCACCCAGGCATGCTTCAGCAATAGGGTCTTACCATCTGTTTCTCATGGGAAACCAAGGGCCTTGGCAATAACCTGTAATGTTTTGGAGGCAACAGGGACCTCCCTGGCCAACAATTCACTGGAAGGTATCCCATCCCTGGCACTGAAAATTTTCTGTAGCCATCTATGGCTTCTGGAGGTACCATTATCCTAAGAAGTAGGCTTTCATATGTCTTATTCAGATATCTTGAATTTTGAGTGACCTTCCCCACACCCTTCTCTTACTCAATTTTTGTTTTGTTTTTTGAGGTAAGGTCTCGCTCTAGCCCAAACTGACATGGAATTCACTATGTAGTTTCAGGTTGGCCTGGAACTCACAGCAATCCTCAGCGTTCTATTTTTTCTAATATTTTTATTTAAGAGAGAAATGTCTGGGCATGGTGGCACACTCCTTTAATCCTAGCACTTGGGAGGCAAAGGTAAGAGGATCGCTATGAATTTGAGTCCACCCTGAGACTACATAGTGAATTCTGGGTCAGCCTGGACTAGGGCAAGACCCTACCTCAAAAAAGCCAGAAGAGAGAGGCAGATAGAGAATGGACACACCAGGGCCTTTAGCCACTACAAATGAACTCCAGACACATGTGCCACCTTCTGCATGTGGCTGTACATGGATACTATGGAATCAAACCCTGGTCCACTGGCTTTGCCTGCAAGCGCCTTAATGGCTGCCATCTCTTCACTCAGCTGTGTTCTATTTTTAAAAACCCTTTATTTATTGTGTGAGCATAAAGGTCAGAGAACAACTTTCTGGCGGCCCCACCTTCTGCCTTGTTTTGAGGCACTCTCTCCTTTAGGGCTTGCTAGCTTCAGGGAAATTCTTCTGCCTCTGTCTCCCTTCCCAACATAGGCACATAGGTGCACTGAGATTATAAAAGCCCACTGTAGCTTCTGGCTTTTTTTTTTTTTTTTTTTTTTTTTTTTTTTTTTTTTTTTTTGAGGCATCTGGCAAGCAAGTGCTTTATTCACAAAGCCATGACCCCAACCCAACTTCACCACTTGAGTGAAGAAACTAACCCTATATGTTCCTATCATAACATGAGTATGTACCTGATTAACACCTCAGGACTTTTATTTTATTTATAGTTTATTTAGTAGTACTAGTAGTAGTTATTGTTCGGGTTCCTGTTTTTAGCTACCTCAAAGTTGTAAGCCAGATCAAGTGCTGACAGCAAAGCATCTGGTTCCTTTGCCTAGACAAGTGATTTTGTTGATGGCCACTAGGTGGCAGAACAATATCTAGGTATGTCTAACCTCTCAGTAAGTGAAATACGGATTTTTTTTTTTTTTTTTTTTTTTTTGAGAGAGAGAGAGAGAGAGAAAATGAATGGGCAGGTCAGGACCCCCAGCAACTGCAAATGAACTCCAGACATGTGCAACAACCTATGCATCTGGCTTTACGTGGGTCCTAAGGAATCAAACCTGTGTCCTTAGGCTTCACAGGCAAGCATCTTAAACACTAAACAATCTCTCCAGCCCCTGATTTTCTTTTTATATGTCCATGTGCCCTCTAAAATCCAAAATCAGGGCTGGACATATGGTTTAGCAGTTAAGGCATTTGCCTGCAAAGCCAAAGGACCAGGACCACGTAAGCCAGATGCACAAGGTGATGCATGCGTCTGGGGTTTGTTTACAGGGGCTGAATGTCCTGGTGTGCCCATATTCATTCATTCTCATTCTCTCTCTCTCTCTCTCTCTCTCAAATAAATAAATAATAAAATCCAACTCAGGTGTGGTGGCGCACGCCTTTAATCCCAGCACTCAAGAGGCAGAGATATGAAGAAAGCCATGAGTTCAAGGCCACCCTGAGACTACATAGTAAATTCCAGGTCAGACTGAGCTAGAGTGAAACCCTACCTTGAAAACCAGAAAAGAAAGAAAGAAAAGAAAAATCCAAAAACATTTAATGGTACCTTAGTCAAATTCAAATGTTATTTTCAAGAATCAAGAAGAGTCAAGGTGTTGACAGAATGGACAATCTAAAGAAAAAGCTTTCAGGGTTAAAGGGCCTCTTCTCACACAATTTTTTTCTTTCTCTCTTTTTTTGGTGGGGAGGGAGGTTCAAGGTAGTGTCTCACTCTAGCCCAGGCTGACCTGGAATTCACTATGTAGCCTCAGGATGACCTTGTACTCACAGCGATCCCCCTACCTCTGCCTCTGAAGTGGTGAGATTAAAGGCATGTGCCACCATGCCTGGCTTTTGTTTGTTTGTTTGTTTGCTTGAGGTAAGGCCTCACTCTAGTCAAGGCTGACTTGGAATTCACTATGCAGTCTCAACTCAAGGTAGCCTTGAACTCAAGGCAATCATCCTACCTCTGCCTCCCAAGTGCTGGGATTAAAGGCATGAGCCACCATGCTGGGCTTTGTTAAACTTTTTTGTTTTATTTATTTGAGAGAGAGATAGGAAGGAGGGGGAAAAGGAGAGGAAGAGAACTGGCACACCAGGACCTTCAGCCACTGTAAACGAACTCCAGATGCATGTGTCACCTTGTGCATCTGGCTTACCTGGGTCCTGGGAAGTTAAACCTGGGTCCTTTGGCTTCACAGGCAAATACCTTAACCACTAAGCCACTTACCCAGCCTTTAAGCTTTTTAAAGAAAAATGGTATTTAATTTTTGAAATACTCTATCCAAGCTCCTGGCTTTAAGAATGTCCACTGAATGGGCTGGAGAGATGGCTTAGCGGTTAAGGTGCTTACCTGCAAAGCCAAAGGACCCAGGTTTGACTCCCCAGGACCCACGTAAGCCAGATGCACAAAGGGTCACACACATCTGGAGTTCGTTTGCAGTGGCTGAAGGCCCTAGCATGCCTATTCTCCCTCCCTCCCTCTCTCTTTCTCTCTCCTCTCTCCCTGCCTATTTCTGTCTCTGTCTCTCAAATAAAGAAATACATAACAGAATTTCCACTGAAAAAATTGAGGTAATTCTGATGGGCTTAGTTCGGTATGTTATATTTTTCTCTAACAGATTTTAGAACTCTCTCCTTGTTTTCTGTCTTTGGTGTTTTGAATATTACATGTTGTGGGGTGTCTCTTCTCTGGTCCTGTCTATTTGGTGTCCTGTGCACCTCCTGCATGTGGATCATCTCTCTTTTGTAAGGTTGGAAAAATTTTCTTCAATAACTTTGTTGAAGATATTCTCTGTGTCCTGCAGCTGCGGTAGAACAGTTCCATGTTCCCAAAGAACTTTTGTCTCTTCCTAAGGACCAGTTCAAGGCCACCCTGTGAGTACATAGTGAATTCCAGGTCAGCCTGGACTAGAGCAAGACCCTACCCCAAAAATAAACAAATGTAATTTTTCCAAAGATTTCAGTTTCAAGCCAGGTGTAGTGACTTTCACACACCTTTAATCCCAGCACTTAGGAGACAGAGGTAGGAGTACAGGAAATCCTACCTCAACGTCCATTTTCAAAACCTCTCCAGAAAACGTTAGCAGAGAAATGGAACTTTCCTTCCTTTCTCACTTTCGGTAATCGTTAGCTTTGTGTTTCAACTGTACACGTACCAACAGTCACCGTACAAGGTGACGCAACTACCTAACACATGATACTTTAAGGCGTGTCTGTACTGTGATTCTGACTCCGAGCAGTACAGTTTGACACCAAGTATACACGTGCATATATAACTTAAAAGTTTCATAAGGCAACACCCTTACTATTCTCCCTGTGCACTGATGCTTTATTCCATCCTAAAGAACTGCTGGTCATGATCCACTAGCGTCCTAGGAACCACTGTTTCGAAACCACCGCCGCAGGAGGCCCCGGCAGGAACAACCCTCGGCACCCTCGGCTTCCGGGTTAACCCCGCCCCGAGGCCGTCGGCGGGTGATGACGTCACGCCCCACCCCACAGGAGGGAGGGGCAGGCGGGCCCGTGGGGTGTCCCCTCCCGGCGTCCCGGAAGTCCGGCCGTCCAGCCAGCTGCGTCTGAGTTACGGTCAGGCGCAGCGCTCGAAGTTGCAGCTACCCCGCTCTAGCCGGCCACGTCCCCACCGACAGCCTCCGCTCTGGAGAGCCGACAACCGGAAGCGGCTTCCACAGGCTGGCTAGAGCGACGGCGCCCCCCGCGAATCTGACCCTTCTAGCCCGCGCGCTTCGTGGTGGAGGACTCTGCAGCCGGGGCGGGTCGCGCACGGGGAAGGCTGGGCCTGCAGAAATGCGGCGCGCGCAGCTGCAAGAAGGACCCTGAAGGCAGAGGCTGTCTTGGAACTCCGTGCATCTCCAACTTTCTTCCTCAAACCCACTTACCCCTTTCTTGCTTCCTGCAGATCTCCATTCTTAAACTTCTGTGTCTGTCTCTGGCCAGAATCGCCTTCAAAGCCTCAAATTCAACATACACACCTACTTCTTTTGCCCTCCCTCTATCCATAACTTTTATTCACTTTCCACCCACCCATTCACTCATAATTCATTCATCTAACCCAACCACCCTTCTTTTCTTTTCCTTGTTTTTCTTTTTAGGGTCTCATGTATTCTGGGCTGGCCTCGAAACTTCTTTGTTAGCTGAATTCCCTGTCTTTCAAAGAACACTTGAGTTTTTCTGTTCTATTTTGTTTTAGTAATTTATTTTTCTCAAGATCAGATTTGTCTCTTGTAACATATGAGTTGCCAAATAATTGATATTATATTTTTAAGATACTTTTATTTAAGAGCCAGGCGTGGTGTTACACACCTTTAATCCCAGTACTTGGGAGGCAGAGGTAGGTGGATTGCTGTGAGTTGGATGCCAGCCTGAGACTACATAGTGAATTCCAGGTCAGCCTGAGCTACAGTGAGACCCTACCCCGAAAAGGCAAAAACTATATATTTTTTTAATTAAAGCAGAGGGAGGAGATTACTAGATTATTATTGTTTTAAGACAGAATTTTATGTAGCTGAAGTTTACCATAAACTCTGTATGTAGCAAAGGATGATCCTGAACTCCTGGTCTTCTTACCTCTACCTCCCAAGGGCTAAAATCACAAGTATGCACTATCATGCTGTGCTTTTTAAAATGTTTTTATTTATTTATTTATTTTGTTTTTTTGAGGTAGGGTCTCACTCTAGCCCAGGCTGACCTGGAATTCACTATGTAGTCTCAGGCTGGCTTCAAACTCATAGTGATCCTCCTACCTCTGCCTCCCAAGTTCTGAGATTAAAGGCGTGTGCTTGGCCAAAAGTTTGTTTTATAATTAAAATTTAGTGTATGTGGTTTTTGTTTGTTTTACTATTTGTTTGCCTCAATTTTAAAATTGAGGTAATTTAGGAGTGACAGGGCCCTGGAGGGGAAAATCTAGGTTATAACATTTTACTACAGATAAGAAACCTCAGAAGGGTCTGGCCTTTCCTTATTTCTGTGCCCTTCCACTCCCTCTGAGAAGGCCCTTCCTAGAAAATTAAGATTTCTGCAAAGATTGTGCTTTCCCAGAAATCCTGACCCAGACATCTGTCCTCAGGACTAATTGGCTAGACCAGCCACCCACCAAAGGGGCACACATAAAATCTCCCAACCTGAGCTGGAGAGATGGCTTAACAATTAAGGCACTTGCCTGTGAAAAGTAAGGACCCAGGTTTGATTCCCAAGTACCCACATAAGCCAGCCGTACAAGGTTGAACATGCATCTGGAGTTTGTATGCAGTGGCTAGAAGCCTTGGTTTGCCCATTCCCTATCTGCCTCGTTCTCTCTCTCTCAAATAAATAAAAATATTTTTTTTCAAAGGAGAAAGTGTGGTGGGGGGAAGGAGGGAATTAACATGGGATTTTTTTTATAATCATGGAAAATGCTAATAAAAATTAAAATATATATATATATATTTTTTTTTTTTTTTAATTCCCTGTCTGAAGGTGGGCTTCTCAATCCCACTCTTGCCTTCTTGGACAAGAGCTCTAAATTCTGATATGTCTTTCTTCCATCCTTCCCTTAAGTTCCCCTTCTGTAAAATCGCAAATATTTCAGGGTGTCTTAAATTTTATTTATTTATTTATTTTTTAGGTGTTCTGAGGTAGGGTCTTGTTCTAGCCGAGGCTGACCTGGAATAGGCTGGCCTTGAACTCTCCACGATCCTCCTTCCTCCTACCTCTGACTGTAATCCCAGCATTTCAGGTGGAGACAGATAGCAGTTCAAGGTCATCCTTGGCTACATAGCCAGTTTGAGGCCACTCTTCACTACATGAAACCCAGGTTCAGTATAACAAAGTACTTCTCCAGTGTTTTTATACTCTGAAACACTTGCAGTCTGGCCCAGGTAGTAGTGTGGATACGCAGCAGCCCACGACCAATTTTTAGCACATCTAGGCTTATCTGCTCTGAAACCGCATCCTTCCCTTACCTCAAACTCATGGGATCCTCCAGCAAACTCCACCTGGGTGCCGCATTTGCTTTGACATAGGCTAATTCTGCCTAGACTAAAACCTTCCAGGCATGCAGTGCCTAGCCAACACCATCAGAGGAACAAGCCCTGCCAGCAGAGATCTGCATTTGCTAGATCACGGCAGCATGAAGGGTTAATAGCCTTCCCTGAAAACGAAAGGGAACTACAGTTAATAACTATCCGTAAAGATTGCGGGCAATAAAGAAGCAACAGAGGTATTTAGCCTCATTAAGTTTGAGACCTTCCGGGATTGATGTACTCCCCTTAGCCAAGAAATGGCCTTGAAGGATCAGAGACCATTTGTGTATCCTCCATTAGACATTTCTGGCTGAGAAGTCTGTTCTGAACACGGACACAAACAGCTACAATTTTATCAGCTGCACTTGAAACAGTCTGTTTTTCTTAGGATCCTCCCTATAAGCTTGCACCCTAGCCTGGCCCAGTGCTTCAGCCTTTATCCTAGGAAGGCTGCTGCTCCTCGCTTTCTCTCAATGAACAGTCCGTAGAGATGAAGTCCCGTGCTCTCTTTTGTTTTTCTCTTACACTTTCCTCATATAGCATAGTTTAAAACCTCCTTAGAAATTTAATATTGGGGTGAAGAGATGGCTCAGATGGTTAAAGGCTCTTGTTTGCAAAGCCTGAAGGCCTGGGTTTAATTCCTCAGAACCCACTATAGCCAGATGCACAGAGTGTCACATGTGTTGTCGGTCTGGAGTTTGGGACTTGCAAATAAAAAAAGGTTGGGGGGCTGGAGAGATGGATTAGCAATTAAAAGCTTGCCTGTGAGGCCTAAGGACCCCGGTTCGAGTATCGATTCTCCAGGGCCCACATTAGCCAGATACACAAGGGGGGGGGGGCGCACACACGTCTGGAGTGGCTGGAGACCCTGGCGCGCCCATTCTCTCTCTCTCTCTCTCTCTGTCACTCTCAAATAAATAAAAATAAGCAAAAAAAAAAAAATTAAATGCAGTTTTTTCCTTTGTGTATGAGATCTAGTGTGTGTGAAGGAGGGGTGGGGTGCGGTCTCAATTATGTAGCCCAGGCTGGCCTGGAGTTTGCGATCCTCCTGCCTCGGCCTCCACAGTGCTGGGATGACGGTCACGCCCGGAAAAGGTGCAAGTACGCCAGGACCTCGGGAGCGCCGGGGGCACACGGTGCGCCTGCTCCGCCGCCGAGCCCCGGGAAAAGGGCGGCGGCTCGGCTCGGCTCGGCTCAGCGTGGCGCCACGCGCAGTCGCCCACCCGGTCTTCACCACGCATTCGCAGGGCGCCGGCCGACTACGCCGCGCGACCACCGGGCGGGCCCGGCGCCGCGACCCCGCCCGCGCGCCGCCTCCGGCCCGCGGCGCCTCCATCTTGGGACGGCAGTGCATCATGGGAGTCCGCGTTTTCCCCGGGCAGCGGGTATTTCCGGTTCCGGCGGAGGCCGGTCTTTCTTTTCCTCTGCAGGCCCGCGGTCGGAGCACCTGCGGCTGCTCGGCTCTCTGAGCTATCCGGTGCCATCCTCGTCGCTGCGGCGACACCGGCATCAGCCGCAGCCATGACCGAGCAGATGACCCTTCGTGGCACCCTCAAGGGCCACAATGGCTGGGTAACCCAAATCGCTACCACCCCGCAGTTCCCGGACATGATCCTGTCTGCGTCTCGAGGTACGGGCTGAGGTGCGGGAGCGGCAGGAGGTGGCCGGACGGGGCCCCGGGTGTGGTGGAGGCGTGCAAACCCCAGCCTGGGGCGCAGACCCTTTGCCGATGCGCAGATCCCCGCGCGACCCGTAGGGCTGAAGGCTGTTCAAATGGTCTCCCCGAGGCGTACTTCAGTGCATAGGGGCCTACGTAGCGGTGCGGTGATGACACCAACATGCCATCTGAGTGCACGTGCTGAAAACCAGAGGCTGTTTCTGAGCTGCCGCCAGGCCCTCCGGGAAGTAGACTGAAGAAGCATCCTGTTAATCAAATCCCGTCTGCTGCTCCTGCCCTGATTTCTCCCTTCCCTTGAACCTAGCGTTTAGGTTGTTTTAACGTGCCTTGCCTCCACACCATAAAAAGGTTCACGGTTAGGAGAGTTAGGCATTTGTCAAGCTTGCTGAGTGTGACATACAGTGTAACTGCAGCATTTTTTCAGACCCTACTTAAGTCGCAAGAGGCCCTGCAACTACTCGCCCCATAACATCTTACACCTGAGTTAAAAGTCTCATGGTACAAAGCCAAGTGTGATCACACATGCCACCGCTGGGTAGGCCGTGATCCGTGAGCTGTAGGTCAGCCTGGGCTAGAGAGATTTTTTTCAAAAGTGTCATGGGGTCGGGGCGTGGTAGTGCGCACCTTTAAGTCCCAGCACGCGGGAGGCAGAGGGAAGAGGATAGCTGTGAGTTTCAAGGCCATCCTGAGACTATACATAGAAAGTCATGGTATAGCCATGGACAGACAGTAACAGCTCTCAACCTACAGTTTTCCTCTGCCATTGGGTGCAGTTGTTTTCCTCTCGACTCACCCATTTTCTTGAGACCTTGAATTAATGGATTAGCAAATAGGCTACCAGGCTCCTCAAAAAAGCGTTTTCCTTCTGTTTTCTCGGCCATTTTAGACAAGACCATCATCATGTGGAAGCTGACCAGAGACGAAACTAACTATGGCATACCACAGCGAGCTTTACGGGGTCACTCCCACTTTGTCAGTGATGTGGTTATCTCCTCTGATGGCCAGTTTGCGCTCTCAGGCTCTTGGGATGGAACCCTGCGCCTCTGGGATCTCACAACGCAAGTAGCTGCTCTGGGGCGTTGGGGAAAAGCTGGGCAGAATTGAGGTAGATGCTTTATGAAGATGGTTTCTCTGGGGAGGTCTGTGTCATTTGTAGTATTAGGACAGCTGCAGATGTGACTGTGGTCCTGTCGGTCGAAATTGTCTAGGACTGGTCTAAGTTGAACATTTTACCTCTGCAAACAAAATCCGGGGAGATGCATCTGGCCTTTACCTGGATCCTGGGGAATTGAACCCAGGGGTTTTGCGAGCAAGGGCCTTTATCTAGTAGCTGAGCCATCTCTCCCGCCCCAAGTTGAACAGTTTTGCTTAAGTGCTGTAGAGTGTTTAATCTTGAAAGCTGTCCAGATCATGAGGCAGTTGACCTGGTAAAATCGAGGATCCTGGTGATGACAGATGACATTGTCAACTAATCCCTACAAGGGAATGAGGACAAGTCCTGCAATTCTGAATGGGTTCTCTAGCATGTATTCAGTAAAAGAGCCTTTTGTAATCCACATCCCATCCTGGGTTGTGGGTCCTGTAGCCTGCTGGGGCAGGGAATAAGGGCCTAACTAGAAAGAGGCAATTTGTGGATTCTGTCTAGAAAGTGACCAAATTCTCTCTCTCAGGGGCACCACCACGAGACGGTTTGTGGGCCATACCAAGGATGTGTTGAGTGTTGCCTTCTCTTCTGACAACCGGCAGATTGTCTCTGGGTCCCGAGACAAAACCATAAAGCTCTGGAATACTCTGGGTGTTTGCAAGTACACTGTCCAGGTAAAGAAAGCGTGTGTTGGAGTTATCCTCTGCACTTCCTCTTAACTGGGATCTAAGGGGATTCTGGTGATCTTCAAGGTTCTAAGGATGTGTGTGCAGTGCTGCCACCATCCAGCCAGCTTGCTGTGGGGACAGGGAGGGATCTAGAGTGTCCTGGGACAAGACTTTTTTCCTCTTGTTTTTCTTTGTCCCATCCTTTAGGATGAGAGTCATTCAGAGTGGGTGTCCTGCGTCCGCTTCTCTCCCAATAGCAGCAACCCAATCATTGTTTCCTGTGGCTGGGACAAGCTAGTCAAGGTGAGTGTGAGTTTTAAGCATGGGTACAGGCCTTTACATTCTGATGTGTTGCCTCCTACATGGGTTGTTCGAATGTTTGGCAGGCTGCTTTGACTTTTGTACCTCTTGCTATTTTTCAGTGTAGTTTGCTATTTGATCCCCAACAGCTAAGTGGTATTTCTTGAGAGGAAGTCATTTCCCATGATTGTTAACCTAGTTTAACCGTAGCTGACTTTAGTGACCAAACTAAGTTCTTTGGCATTTAAGATGTTGTGCCTGTCTCGTTGGGCCCACGGCTGAATTCTTCACCTCTGAACTTGTGTCTTTGTAGGTTTGGAATTTGGCTAATTGCAAGCTGAAGACCAACCACATTGGCCACACAGGCTATCTGAACACTGTGACTGTCTCTCCAGATGGATCACTCTGTGCTTCTGGGGGCAAGGTATTCAGGGGTAGATGATGTGATGATAGATGTTACTGCAGAAGGAGTTGCTTATCTGACCAAATATGGTGATAGAATTTAAAAATGGGCCAGGTTGGTCATGAGCATGTTTTGGACATAGCATTTGAAAAAGTTTTGTAAGTTGTCAGAAGCTGTTGATACAGCTGACATTAAGTATTAAAGGGAAAGAGTTGGGAAAGTAATCACTGGCACTTGTGCTTTCAGAAACTTTAGGTTACTGGGGAAAGGCAAGAATTTTTAACAAAGCCTTCAAATGGTTGGGGCGATTAACAGAATACCTTCCTCCTCTTCCCAGGATGGCCAGGCTATGCTGTGGGATCTCAATGAAGGCAAGCACCTTTATACACTAGATGGTGGGGACATTATCAATGCCCTATGCTTCAGCCCCAACCGCTATTGGCTATGTGCCGCTACGGGCCCCAGCATCAAGATCTGGGTAAGTGTGTGGGCTGTGTTAAAAGATTGAGCTGGTCACGGTGGTGCGTGCCTTTAATCCCAGCAGACTGGCTGTGCTCTTCTGCCAGCTATCAAGCTGTTGGTTAAGACCTGCGGTGGTTGAAATTTTATTTTTGGGGGGAGGGGAGTGGAGGTAGGGTCTCACTCTAGCCCAGGCTGACCTGGAATTCACTATGGAGTCAGAGTGGCCTTGAATACACGATGATCCTCCTACCTCTGCCTGCCAAGTGCTGGGATTAAAGGTGTGCGCCACCACGCCCAGCTATGAAATTTCTTGATAGGATACATTAATATTGATTTTCTTAAAAAAATATTTGAGAGAATGGGCACATCAAGGCATTCCACCACTGCAAAATAAACTCCAGGTGCGTGCACCACCTTGTGCATCTGGTTTACATGGGTCCTGGGTAGTCGTAAAACCTGGCCCCTTTGGCTTTGCAGGCAAGTACCTTAACCTCTAAGCCATCTCTCCAGCCTGTTTTTTTTGTGAGATTTTTGTTTTTTGAGGTAGGGTCTCACTGGCTCAGGCTGATCTGGAATTCACTATGTAGTCTCCAGGTGGTGATTCTCCTATCTCTACCTGCCTAGTGCTGGGATTAAAGGTGTGCACCACCACGCCCAGCTTGTTTTTGTTTTTTTTAATATATATTTGCAAGCAAAGAGATAAACAGAAGAGGCATACCAGGGCTTCCACCCACTGCAGATGAACTCCAGGTGCATGCAGCACTTTGTGCTTCTGGCTTTACATGAGTACTGGGAAATCAAACCTGGGTCCTTAGACACTGCAGGTAAGCACTTTATTTTTTAAGGTAGGGTCTCACTACGGACCCAGCTTTGATTCCCTAGTACCCACACAGCCAGATGTGCAAGGTGGTGCCTGGACCCTGGGCATTTGCACTTGGGGCACTGTGTTCAGTCACCCTGGGTGTGGCGGTGCTGAGGGAGGCTTGCACGGGCTCTTCCTGAGCCCAAATCTTGACCCTGGCATCCAAGGAAGTGACCTGGGTGGGCTCATCTGCAGGCTTGCTGCAGACTTGCTAGATATCCCTCTCAGTGCTGGTATAAGGCCCACTTAATTTGCAGTTCTGCTTAGGTAGGATTACAGGGGATTACAGGCCTAGTCCACAAGGTCCTATGAAATTAGTTATCTATTTTGCTTTCTGGTGTTGGTATGTACAGTGCATACATGTATGTAGCATGCTCGCATGTACACACAGAAACTAGAGGAGGATGGTTGGGTTTCCTCCTCTTGCTCTTCTGCCTTTCTCAAGACCTGAACCTGACCTCCCTGGTTCTTACGTAGATTGGCTGACCAGTGATCCTCTGGTCAGTCTCTGCAGGTTGAGGTTGAGATGGTGCAGCAAGTGTTCAACCCATTGAGCCATTCCTAGCCTTGAAATTACATTGATATTTGGTTGGGGGAAAAAATGAGCTACCTGAACCCTAGAAAGCAGAATCCTCCTGAATTATCTAGGCAAAGTGCAGGTACATTTTTAATACTGTTTTTGTAACTGGTTTTGGTCTGTTCCTCAGGACTTGGAGGGCAAGATCATTGTAGATGAACTGAAGCAAGAAGTCATCAGTACTAGTAGCAAGGCTGAACCACCCCAGTGCACTTCTCTGGCCTGGTCTGCTGATGGTCAGGTAAGTAGTGTTCCTCAACTTCCAACTTGTTTCTTCCACATTTCTGCCTGTGAAGGAAGATTACGGTCTTGCACAGTAGGCACATCTTTGGTAAGAGCAGTTGGCCAGGCATGGTGACACATGCCTTAATCTCAGCACTTGGGTGGCAGAGGTATAATTGCATTGAGTTCAAGGCCAAGCTGCATAGTGAATTCCAGGTCAGCCTGGGCTAGAGACCCTACCTCGAAACCAAAACAAAAAAAGGTGAAAGCAGTTGAGTTCAAGGCTGTTCATGATCTTTTTTGTTTCTCCCTACAGACTCTGTTTGCTGGCTACACAGACAACCTGGTGCGAGTGTGGCAGGTGACCATTGGCACCCGCTAGAAGTTTGGCAGTTTTACAAATAAAAACTAGCTTTCAGAAACTGGCTTCAATTCTGATTTTTAGAACAAAACTATAGCATATGGACTGGAGAAATGGTTTAGCGGTTAAGATGCTTGCCTGCCAAGCCAAAGGAGCCAGGTTCAGTTCCCCAAGACCCACATAAATACAGCCAGGCCAGATGCACAAACAAGCGTCTTGAGGCACTGGTTTGCCATTCTCCCCCTCCTCTCCCTGCCGCCTTTTTCTCTCAAAAAAAAAATAATAATAATACAAGATCAGGTGAATTGTCATGTCCCTACCTGCTTTAGCAATGATGTACTGCATCATGACTTCTCATTGTAAAGAATTGGGATTAAAGCCAGCACCCAGTGGTGCAGGACACCTTTAATCCCAGCATTTGGGAGGCAGAGAGGAGGATCACCATGAGACCACCCTGAGATGACACAGTGAACTTCACTTAAGACTCTACCTCAAAACATCAATTGGGATTAAAAGATTAGGATGCTGGAAAAAGGGGGGTTCCCGTCCCCCCAGCACTTAACACGTGTCCAAAGAAGTTGGGTGTGGTGTAGTCAACACTAAGGTAGAGCTAAATTTGATGGGCAAGCCAGGGCTACCAGCCACTGCATGCTCTAGATACATGGGTGCTGGGGAATTGAACCTGGGTCCTTTGGTTTTGCAAGCGGACGCCTTAACTGCTAAACCATCCCTCCAGACCAAGTACTTGTATTTACAGAGCCATGTCCTGAGGGATGGCTCATAAGCCAAGGGCTGAATGGGGGGATGAAACCTGAGGTCCAACCCAGTTGTGCAATGCCTAAAAAGAAGTGGGACTCCACCAAAGCAAGTAAACATTTTATTAGGCAACACAACCCACCTTTTCCCCAAGAACATGAATTGACCTCAGCCACCAAAGCAGAGGACAAAAGCTGTTAGGTGACAGAAGGCAAAGGGCTACTAGAAAAATATATTATACCCGAGGCTCTCCCAAGGAGCCAGGTCCCTGTTTCCAGGCTCCCCATTAGGGCTGACCAAATGGAACTAAAGCATGGGGAAGAGGCCAGAAAATGATAAAATTAATTCCACGGAACAAAGGAGAGGAGCCTGTGGAGAAACCTGTAAAGGGGTTAGGTGGGAGGAGCTTGGCTCCTAGATAAAGAGTGCTAGAAAAAAAGGGGAAAAATAATTTATTGGGTGATATAATGGCATGTAGTTTCAATCTTGTTGACCATCCCAGATCTCACTGAAGCTAAGTCCTGGCCAGTCTATGGAGGTAGAAATTGGGGGATAGAAGGAAAACTCAAAAAAGAGTTCCTACTTCCCCAGGAGTATGCAAATTTTAATCCAGCTCTACCCTTTTGCCCAGAATGCTCCTCACAACAGCTTTCAAATCCCTTAGCTACAATTTGCACCAGAAAACGGAATGGGATGTAAATCTAGCCCAAACCCTCCAGCCTCAGAAATGACAAAGGTTAAAGAGTAGGGTTGGAAAACAGGAAGTTAAGGAATGAAATTGCAATCTCCCCTCATCCCTTAAACTATGGATCCTGGGCTAGGCTGATGGGGAGGGAAGCTGTTCTCATATCAGGGACCCATGCAGACCTGATAGACACAGTAGGTGAGAAGGCAGAGCTGGAGGCCAGGAGGATTCTCTAGGCTCCTAGAGGAAGAAGCAGGGGCCTGGGTTCAAAGGGAAGCAGGAAGCAACTCAATAACAAACAGTAGGAGGAGCCTGAGCTCCCAGACTGGGCCACCATCCACCACCACCCGCCCCCCTAGTGATGACCAGAGGGGCCCCTGCGGGTGGCAGGCTGATCAAGGGCAGAGCTTGATGCGGGTGCCCTTGGAGAGCACCCGGAAGAAAGGGAAGACACGCTCGCCCAGGAAGGCAGCTGAGAAGGTGTGCACATGGGCTAGAGTCTCCGCATTGTAGAAACCCAGGCGCCCAGCCTCATAGTCCAGGTACACGCCAAAGCGCCGTGGTTTCTCACAAGGGCCTAGCAGTGTCTGCTCCGTTGAGCTCTGTGCCTGGTAGCGTTTGCCATGGGTACCCACACACCACACTTCTCGCTGGAGCAGGAGCTGCTGAGGCAGGTGGAGCCGGCGGCGACGATGGTGATGACGTGAGGAGCTGGCATCCCCACTGCTAATAGAGGACCCCCCAGAGCCCACTTTTTCTTTATGATGGGTTGATTCACGAGCAGCACCCACTGCCCAGCCTCGCCGCCCACCCACCTCTACCTCCCAGTAGTGCCGGCCAGAGCGGAAGCCCTGGGCCCCCAGCACGCAGCAGTCAGCTGGGAAACGCTTGGAATGGTCAGCAACCTCCTGACGACGTTCTGCCAGGCGAACTCCCCGGCGGTCAGGGGACAGCATGAGGGCTGGGTGAGCTGTGTCAGGGTCCAGTGTCAAGTCCACTTGGAAAGAAAGAAAAGAAAATATGCCAGGTCTAGAGCAACTTCCCCATCAGCAGCAACATGACAAGATGGGCCTTTCATAATGCCGTCTCCTCCTCCTGTCTACCCCATTCAGCCCTTCTCAGCTCCAAACACCATCTTACAGGTCAGAATCAGGTTCCATTAGGCTCTACCCCTTTCTCCACTCTGATTCCCATGACAACTGGTAGGCTTCTCCCCAGTCCCTGACATCTTTCCACCTCACTACCCACAAAACTTATCTGGGTATCCAACCTTGAAATTTCCCCTCCTGTAGTCTACTGATCTCAGACCCACAAACTTTCCCACAGCCCAAAGAAAACCAAATGCAAGATATACAGGGTGACCCCCGCCCCTACCTCTTGCAGCCTGACAGAACATTCGGCTCATTTTCCTCACAATAGCATCTGTCAAGAAGTCGTGGCTATGGGGTTGGCACGGGTCAGGAGACCAAATCTCTGGGGGTTGCAGCTGTATCTCTTCACACCTGGAGGAAGGGGACCAGGTAGGGGGTGGGACCATGCTATTCCCAGAGTAAAGAACAGAAACTGAGGGGCAGGAGAGGAGGATCTAAGGAGCAGAAACTTGGGTCCTGGGAAGGAAGGGAGGGAAGAAGTATCCAGAGAGACAGGAATGAATGAGGAGCCAGACACCAGTGGGTTACAAAGGGTAGAGTGTAAACACACCTGTTGAAGGTCTCCTTGATGTCCTAGGAATAACAGAAACAAAAAGAGAAAAAGACAAAGAAGAGTGTTAGCTGCACAGGGACCAATGCTTTCTCCCAGTCTCTAACCAGATCTGAACTTGAATAAGGGGACAGCAGCACCCGCAAGGCTCACAACTACCTTGATTACACCATAATTCACTCATCCCTTCCTGCTATTATCCCAGTAAAATAATGTTCATACAATGAATATTAACATTCTCAGGATATCACTGTCAAAAATTCTTTCAACTATCAATAATGCCCCACCTTCTATAACCGAATTCTCCTTCTTACATTCCATATACAATATCACCTCTATACTCAAAAGAATGTATTTAGTCTTCAGTTTCAATCATGGGGTTGGTTATTTCCAACCAGCATAGAGGACAAAAGGGAGCAGGGCAGAGGCAACAGTGCTCACCTGCAGTAACCGCAGGCCCCCCTGCTGGCTCCGTTCTTGAGCCTCAGCCAGCAGGCGGCTCAACTGGGCAGCCTGTTCCTCAAGGCGGCTGGCTGCTGCTCCTGCACGCCCCAGCTGAGCTTCGTGCATTTCTCGCAGGCGCCGCTCCAACCCTGCCTGTTCCTCAGCCAGAAATCGTGTTAATCGCCCAAATTCTGAGGCCACAGCTGCCAGTTCTGACTTCATCTGGCTCTGGAAAGATGCAAAGGGGATGGTAAACACCACCTGAATACACAGGAAGGTAAGCCTCCAGTTTTCCAACAACTGCCTCACTAGGTGCAGGTACATGTGTACAGGCAGAGAACAAACCCCAGTGTCATCTTCAGAAATTTTCAAGACAGGATGTCTCACAGGCCTAGTAATCAATAGGCCAGGGAGCTCTAGACCTCCCCAGTGCTGCAATTACAGGCATGTGCCACCACATCCAGCATATTTTTTAATTATTTATTTATTTCAAGAGACAGAAAGAGGCAGAGAGAGACAAAAAGAGAGAATATGCGTGCCAGGGCCTTCATCTGCTGTGAAAGAATTCCAGATGGATGTGCCCCATTGTGAGGATGTGCACATGTACAACATTGCGTGCTTGTATCACTGCATCTGGCTACATGAAACCTGGAGATTTGAACATAAGGTCTTGGGCTTCACAGGAAAGTGCCTTAACTGCTACGCCACTTCACCAGCCCCACAGCAAGCAATTTTTTTTTTTTTTAAATTTATTTATTTGAGAGCGACAGACACAGAGAGAAAGACAGAGGGAGAGAGAGAGAATGGGCGCTCCAGGGCTTCCAGCCTCTGCACACGAACTCCAGACGCGTGCGCCCCCTTGTGCATCTGGCTAACGTGGGACCTGGGGAACCGAGCCTTGAACCGGGGTCCTTAGGCTTCACAGGCAAGCACTTAACCGCTAAGCCATCTCTCCAGCCCAATTTTTTTTTTTTTAATATCCTACTTATTTATTTGAGAAAGAGAGAAACACAGAAAGAGAGAATGGGCATGCCACAGCCTCCAGCCACTGCAAACGAACTCCAGATGCATGCATCCCCTGGTGCAACTGGCTTGCGTGGGTCCTGGGGAACTGAAATGGGGTCCTAAGGCTTCATAGGCAAACGCCTAACTGCTAAGCCATTTCCCCAACCCAACAACCAGTACTTTTTTTTGGGGGGGGGGTCATGGTAGGGTCTCTCTGGTCCAGGCTGACCTGGAATTAACTATGTAGTCTCAGAGTGGCCTCAAACTCATGGAAATCCACTTACCCCTGCTGGGATTAAAGGTGTGCACCACCACGCCTGGCTAACACCAGCATTCTTTTTGTTTTGTTCTGTTTTTCGAGGTAGGGTCTCACTCTAGCTAAGGCTGACCTGGAATTCACTATGCAGTCTCAGGGTAGCCTCGAACTCCGGGTGATCCTCCTACCACTGCCTCCCGAGTGCTGGGATTAAAGGCGTGCGCCACCATGCCCAGCACACCAGTATTCTTAATAGAGATTGAATTCAGGTCCTCATGCTTGCAAGTCACTTTACCCACTGTTGCTGGTAGAAATCACCCAACTAAAAGCAGCTTGTGGGGAAAGTTTTTTTTTTTTTTTTTTTTTTTTGCTTACAGGGTCAAGCGGAAGCTCCATGATAAAAGGAAAAAATGATGGCATGAGCAGAGGAAGGACATCACCCCCAGACAACATAAGGTGGACAATAGCAACAGAGTGTGTGCCGAACACTGGCAAAGGGAAATTGGCTATAACACACATAAGCATGCCCCCAACAATACACCGCCTCCAGGAGACTTTAATTTCCAACTGCCATCAGCTGGGGACCTAGCATCCAGAACACCTAAGTTTATGGGGACCACCACATTCCACCCCTGGCCCCCATAAACTGATATCCATACATGATGTAAAATACAATACATTCAGTTCAACTTTAAAAGTCCCCATAGTTTTTATCAATTCCAATGACATTCATACATCCTCACAGTCCATGATCTTCTGAGCCATAATACCAAAAAATTACCACAAAAAAACCATAATGGGGGCTGGAGAGATGGCTTAGCGGTTAAGCGCTTGCCTGTGAAGCCTAAGGACCCCGGTTCGAGGCTCGGTTCCCCAGGTCCCACATTAGCCAGATGCACAAGGGGGCACACGTGTCTGGAGTTCGTTTGCAGAGGCTGGAAGCCCTGGCGCGCCCATTCTCTCTCTCCCTCTATCTGTCTTTCTCTGTGTCTGTCGCTCTCAAATAAATAAATAAAAAAAATTAAAAAAAAAACTATAATGGCACAGAATAAACATTCAGAAGATGCAGAAGATGGCACTGGACATAGCAAATATTCAAATGCAAGATTTAAAACAATCAGGGCAAACATCAAATTCTGTAACTTCAAGTCCAACAACTCTAGCCAGTGACAAATCTCCAAGTCCACTAATTCTAACCAGCAACAAGTCTCTGGACTTCCAATTCCGCCCCTCCAGCTAGGCTACTCACAGTACTGGCAAACTTCATATTCCACAATACCAGTAGGGTGCCAATTTGTTAATCCATAGAGGAATTTAATTGGGGGGGGGGGGCGGGAATAAAACAGACTTTGAAGAGCAGGACACTCCTTGAGCACTCATGCCCCTTGAAAGAATCTACATTCTTCTTGTTACCCCAGTACAGGTCACCTGGCCCATCTCAATGATTATAATGTCTCAAACAATTTGCAGGTGAGTGGGCAGTAGTTTAGGCCCAAAGATTTCATTTTTCTGTGCCATGACCCTCTGCACACACCAGTTCATTTCTACGCAAAGCAACCCTGCACAACTTCTCAGGACACGGCATAATTGCAAGCTTTTCACAAAAAAACTGCCTCTAGCCCAGTCCAAGTAAAGCTCTTTCTCATCCTCATAAGCCAAACCTCATAGTCCATAGTTCTTACTGCATTCAGGTCTTTCAACTCTGGGAAGAATAGTCCATCAAGCTGTACTTACAGCACTGCAAGGCGTCTCTTAGGCCAAGGTTTCAAATCCTTCCACAGTCCTCTTGAAAATCAGCTCCAAAAGGCCAAAGCCACACAGTCAGGTGTCTGGCAGCAATCCCACTCCTTGGTACCACTTTACTGTCGCTATTGTCCACCATATGTTAGCCAGGGGATGATGTCCACCCTCTGCTCATGCCATCGTTTTCCCCTGCCACCGTGGAGCTTCCCCTTGAGCCTGTAAGCCAAAATAAACCTCTTTTTCCCACAAGCTGCTCTTGGTTGGGTGATTTCTACCAGTAATGCAAACCTGACTGCAACACCCACTGAGCTATCCCCCCAGACCCTGCATTTCATTTTTTTGCTATCTAGCCCAGACTGGCCCACAACTCACAATCCTCCTATTTCAGCCTCCATGGGGCTGGAATTACAGGTTATGTGCCACAATACCCAGCTTTGGAGTATGAGAGAGAAAATGGGTACACCAGGGCCTCTAGCCACTGCAAACAAACTCCAGATGCATACGACCCCCTTGTGCATCTGGTTATGTGGGTCCTGGGGAATTGAACCGGAATCCTTTGGCTTTGTGCAGGCAAATGCCTTACAGCTAAGCCATCTCTCCAGCCTTGTAAATAAACATATATATAACTTTTTAAAATTAGTTTATTTGAAAACAGAGAGGGGGGAGGGGTAAGCAGCAATATAAGAGGGCTGAGACACTAGAAAAAGAAGATATTAAAGGCCAGGCATGGTGACGCATGCCTTTAATTCCAGCTCTTGGAAAGAAGGCTGAGGTAGGAGGATCACCATTAGTTTAAGGCCACCCTGAGATTAAAGAGTTAATTTCAGGGCTGGAGAGATGGCTTAGTGGTTAAGGCACTTGCCTGCAAAGCCTAAGGATCCAGGTTCAATTCTCCAGATCCCATGTTAGCCAGATGCACATTGTGGCACATGTATCTGGAGTTTGTTTGCAGTGGCCAGAGGCCCTGGTGTGCCCATTCTCTCTCCCTCTGTCCCCCTATATCTAATAAATAAATAAATAAACAAAACAATAAAAAATGTTTTTTTTAAGAGAAGTTCATTCCTGGTCTGGAGAGATGGCTTAGCATTTAAAGCACTTGTCTGTAAAGCCTAAGGACCAATGCTCAACTCTCCAGGTATCACATAAGCCAGACGCACAAGATGACAAAAGCATGTCACACACATGCACAAGGTGGCACATGCATCGGGAGTTCAATTGCAGTGGCTGGAGGCCCTGGCATGCCAATTCTCTCTCGCACATGTTCTCTCTCTCCAGACATCCACCTTATGTTTTCTTTTTGGTTTTTCAAGGAAGCATCCCAGGCTAGCCCAGGTTAATCTGGAAGTCACTATGCAGTCTCAGGCTGGCCTCCAACTCATGGCGATCCTCCTACCTCTGCCTCCCAAATGCTGGGATTAAAAGTGTGTCCCTTCTGGGTGTGGTGGCACGTAACTTTTAATCCCAGCACTAGGGAGGCAGAGCTAGGAGGATCGCCATGAGTTCAAGGCAACCCTGAGACTACCTAGTGAATTCCAAGTCAGCCTTGGATAGAGTGAGACCCTACCTCAAAAAAAAAAACAAAAAATGAAATAAAATTAATTAATTTTAAAAAATAAGGTGGCTGGGCGTGGTGGAGCATGCTTTTTCTTTTTTTCAAGGTAGAGTATCACTCTAGCTCAGCACTAGGTAGTCTCAGGGTGGCCTCGAACTCACAGCTATTCTCCTACCTCTGCCTCCCACAGAGTGCTGGGATTAAAGGTGTGTGCCACCACACCCCACTTTATGTCTTTAAACATAGTATCTCAACTGAACCTGAAGTTCACCAATCCACCTAGACAAGCTAGCCAGCAACCCATGGGGATATCTTCCTGTCTCCACCTCCCCAGATTATAGGAGTCCATACAGATTACTGGTATTTGACATGGGTGCTGCATTTCCGAACTGAGGTCCTCATGCATGCATAATAAAACACTTCACCAATGGAGCCATTTCCCAGCTCGGTTTACACTACATGTAAAAGCTAAGAAAGGGGTTGGAGAGATGGTTTAGCAGCTAAGGCACTTGCCTGCAAAGCCTAAGGACCCAGTACCCACATAAGCCAGATGCAGAAGGTGGCACATGCGTCTGGAGTTTGTTTTGCAGTAACTGGTAGCCCTGGCGTGCTCATATTCTCTCCCCTCACCCCTTCTCTCTTTGTGTCTCTGTGTGTGATAAATACACACCTTTAATCCCAGCACTCAGGAGGCAGAGGACCACCTGAGTCCAAGGCCACCCTGAGAGTATGTAGTGAATTCCAGGTCAGCCTGGGCTAGAGCAAGACCCTACCTAAAACAAAACAAAAAACAACAGCAACAATAAAAAAAGCTAAGAAGGAACATACTTTCTGTCCCTGAAGGCCTGTCTCCTCACATTCCTTTCTACCCCTCTCCCAGGCTACGGCTGTCCCCTCCATCTTCAGGGGTCTAGTTATCATTTGTAATGACTGGCAACATCTTCCTCACCCTGACCACAGAAGCAATCAGAGGACATTCACCTACCTTCAGCTCTGTCACCCGTCTCTCCTCCTTAGCCTTCATCTTCTGCACAGCCTCCAAGTGCTTCCTAAGTGGTTCCACATGCCCTTGCAGTTTGGCCTAAGGGATCAAGAAAGGGAAGGTTAGAGGTAGGGGTGATAAGAAAGTCTGGCCCTTTAGACTTTAGAGCCTGCCTTTCCAGTCCTGCTTCCTACAGTAGACACAATACCTGATTTTACCACAAGCATCAAATAAGCCCTTCCTTCCTACTTCTCCCAGATGATGATAGATGCCTCCAACCTTCCCCTGCTCTCATGGTCTACAAGTCCTGTGTGCATTATCAAGATTCTTATGGAATCAAAGCTCCACACTTAACAGACCTGCACTGGGTAAGACATCTTAAGTCCTTCACATCTAAATGCTTTTCTGATGACTGTGCCTATGTTCAAGTGGCTGGTTCTCTTAACATTTCCACAATACTGACAGTGCATCTCTACATTATTTTTTGAGGTGGGATCTCACTCTACCTCAGGCTGACCTGGAACTCTGGTAGCCCAAGCTGGCTTTGAACTCATGATTATCATATGATTATCTTTCTGAATGGTTGGATTCTAGGAGTGAGGCACCTAGCCTGGCTGGGAGCTGGGTTTTAAGTGAAGACTACCATGGACCAAGTGGAGAAGGATAATTCCAGCCAGAGAAATAGAATAAGATATATGTTTATATTTATTTTGAAACAGCATCTCACTCTAGCCCAGGCTGACTTAGAACTCATTTTGGAGCCCAAGGCTGGCCCTGAACTTCCTATAATCCTATCTCAGCCTCTCTGGGACTAAAAGGCATGCACCACCATGCCTGGTTCTGACCCTACATTTGTTATTTATTTATTTATTTGCAAGTAGAGAGAGTGGAGATGTATGTGCCACTTTGTGCATCTGGCTTTACATGGGTACTGGGGAATCAAACCAGGGTCATTAGGCTTCCTAGGCAAGGGCCTTAGCCACTGAGTCATCTCTCCAGCCACCCTGATCTCACATTTTTATCCTTATTTCTTATACTCATCCCTTCTATGGTCTTACAGCTACTCACAAAACTACTTGTTTTAAGTTACGAATAATTTTATACTATTTCTTTGGCTGGAACTATCCTTCTCCACTTGGTCCACGGTAGTCTTCACTTAAAACCCAGCTCCCAGCCAGGCCATTCAGAAGGATAATCATAGGATAATCATGAGTTCAAAGCCAGCTTGGGCTACCAGAGTTCCAGATCAGCCTGAGGTAGAGTGAGATCTCGCCTCAAAAAATAAAATTAACAAGCTGGAGAGATGGCTTAGCAGTTAAGGTGTTTGCCTGAGAAGCCAAAGGACCCAGGTTCAATTCCCCAGTACCCACGTAAAGCCAGATGCACAAGGTGGCACATGCATGTGGAGTTTGTTTGCAGTAGCTACAGGGTCTGGCATGCCCATCCTCTCTCTAATAAATAAGAAAAATGTTTTTAAAAAGAAATTATATATGCCATATATATGTAATTAAAAAAAAAAAAAAAGCTTCTTAGCTTGGCATAGTGGTCTATGCTTATACTCCCCAGAACCTGAGAGGTAGAGGTAGAAGATCGAAAGGTCAAAGTCACTTTCAGCTCCACAGAGTTGGAAGCCAGACAGGGATACATGAGGCCCTATTTCAAACAAACAAAACCAGTTTCCTAAGCACAGTTCTGACTCTAACCACCCCTAATTTCCTATGATCCCTCCAAAATGGAACTAAATCTTTTATACTGTTTCCCTAGGTACTAACAATTTGCAACTGTGCCTCTTCCAGACACTGTAGGGTCCCTGGCCCTCATTATTTTATTTTATTTGAAAGCAATGTCTCAAGCAGGGCGTGGTGGCGCACGCCCTTAATCCCAGAACTCAGGAGGCAGAGATAGAAGGATCACTGTGAGTCTGAGGCCACCCTGAGACTATATAGTGAATTCCAGGTCATCCTGGGCTAGAGCGAGACCCTACCTCAAAAAAACACCAAAAGAAAAAGAAAAAAAGAAAAAGCTCAGTATCCGTTGCGGAAGAGGTGGCAGAAAGAATGTAAGAGCCAAAGGAAGGGGACGGACAGGACTCCTTACAACATGCTCCTCCACACACAAAATGGCCTGGATATCCATGACCTCACAGCACCTGACACTACCTACACAAGACCATCATAATAGGAGGACAAGATGATGACATCAAAATAAAAATTAAGACTGATTGAGAGGGGGAGAGCATAGGATGGAGAGTGGGGTTTCAAAGGGGAAAATGGGGGGAGGGAGAGAATTACCATGGGATATTGTTTATTGTCTCTCATATAAATAAGCAAAAAAAAAAAAAAAAAATGAAAGCAGGGTCTTATGTAGCCCAGCCAGGCCTGGAAATCCTTATGTAGCTGAGATTAACTTTAGACTCCAGCCTCTATCTCTGCAAGCATTGGGATTTTTCCACTATAGTAAATTCCTATGCTTCTGTCCATCTGCTGTCTTACTCAATTACTTGTTAATGAAAACCAAAAATCCTTTCTCCTTTCTACAATGTTCACGGCACTCCAGATTAGCTTTGCACCCCAACAATGTGTAGCCAGTCCTCTGCCATGTCTTCTTTTTGTGCTTTGCTCTCTTCCTTAACACAGTGTAGATTTCAAGCATAGACTCTAGAAACAGAATGCATCTTAGTGATTTGAGACAAACCATGCCTCCAGTTTTCTCAGCTTAAAATGGGAATAAAATCAACCTCAGGAATATTACACTTAGCACAATGTCTGACATGTGGCAAAAGATTAGTAAATGTTATCCAGTATTTGCTAACTAAAAGCTGCCAGTGAGACCCATGAACTAGAAGGGTTACTGACCCAGAGTACAAAAGACACCTGTTGCACAACTGGTTGGTTGTAGGAAAAAGTACAGTAGAAATAAAATTACAGTCTGGGGCTAGGTAGATGACTCAGCAGTTAAGAGCATTTACTTTCAAACCCTGCCAGCGCAGGTTCAGTTCCTCTGTGTACACATAAAGCCAGATGCAAAGCTGTGCATGCATCTGGAGTACTTTGCAGTGGCAAGCAGCCCTCCAGTGCACACACTCTCTCTTCACTCACTCACACAAATACACTTTCTCTCTTTAGCACGTTAATTTTGCCTTTCCTTTCTTTCTTTTTTTCTGAGGTCGGGTCTTGCTCTAGGCAAGGCTGGCCTGGACCTCACTCTGTAGTCTCAGAGTGACCTCAAACTAACAGTGATCCTCCTACCTGTTTCCCAAGTGCTGAGATTAAAGGCGTGCACCACCACGCCCAGGTTCTTTTGGTTTTTCAAGGTAGAGTCTCACTCTAGCCCAGGATGACCTGGAATTCAGTATGTACTTTCAGGGTGGCCTTGAATTCACAGCAATCCTTCTACCTATGCTTCTCGAATGCTGGGATTAAAGGAGTATGACAACTCATCTGGTAATTTTACCTTTTGGTAATACTTTATTTCTCCACAGCAGAGTCATTAATTTCTATTTAATTAGTTAGGAATTTATATGTATTTATGTATTTTTTTTGTTTGTTTGCTTGTTTGTTTTCCCAGGTAGGGTCTCCCTCTAGCTCAGGCTGACCTGGAATTCACTACGTAGTCTCAGGGTGGCCTCAAACTCACAGCAGTTCTCCTACCTCTGCCTCCCAAGCGCTGGGATTAAAGGTGTGCACCACAACACCCTGATTGGAATTTATAAAATTTAAACTAACTGTTTAATGCTTTTCCTAAATTGACAAAAATTTTTAAGCACGGGGCTGGAGAGATGGCTTTGCATGCATCTGGAGTTTGTTTCCAGTAGCTAAAGACCCTGGTGTGCCCATTCTTTCTTTCTTTCTTCATCCCTCCCTCCCTCCCTCCCTCTCTCTCTTTTTTTCCAAGGTAGAGTCTCACTCTATGTCAGGCTGACCTGAAATTCACTATGTAGTCTCAGGATGGCCTCAAACTCACGGAGATCCTCCTACCTCTGCCTCCCGAGTGCTGGGATTAAAAGCATGCACTACCACACCCAGACATTCTCTCTCTCTTTCTCAAGTAAATAAGAATTTTTTTTTTAATTTCTAAGCATGAATCCAAATACTATACTACTTTTGGGTTTTTTTGTTTTGTTTTGTTTTGTTCTCTTAAGAACAGGCTTTCAGGGGACTGAGAGAGATGGCTTAGCAGTTAACATGTTTGCCTGTGAAGCCTAAAGACCCAGTTTCAATTCCCTAGGACCCATGTAAGTCAGATGCACATGGTGGTACGTTTCTGGAGTTCATTTGCAGTGGCTAAGGGCTCACACTCATATTCCCCCCCCACACACACACACATAAATAAATATTTAAAATGTTTTAATATTGTATATATGTAAGTACAATGATTGAGATGCTGAGGTAATATGATTAAGAATGGAATTTCAAAGGGGAAAGTGTGGGGGGGGAGGTATTACCATGGGATATTTTTTATAATTATGGAAAATGTTAATAAAAATTGTGTAAATAAATAAATTTTAAAATCTCTATCAAAAAACTAAATAAATAAAAACTAAAAAAAATTAAAATGTTTTAAAAGTTAGACATGGTGGCACACGCTTTTAATCCCAGCACTCGGGAGGTAGAGAAAGGAGAATCACCATGAGTTTGAGGCCAGCCTGAGACTACACAGTGAATTATAGGTCAGCGTGCACTAGAGTGAAACACTACCTCCAAAAACAACAAAAAAAAACATAGCAACAAAAATGTGTTTTTAGCCGGGCATGGTGGCGCATGCCTTTAATCCCAGCACTTGGGAGGATCACGGGTTCAAGGCCACCCTGAGACTACATAGTGAATTCCAGGTCAGCCGGAGTTAAGAGTGAGACCCAACCTCAAAAAACAACAACAACAACAACAAAAGATGAATAAGTAGTATATGCTTTTAAAAGGCTAGAGAGATGGCTTAGTGGTTAAGATGCTTGCTTGCATGAGAAGCCTAAGAACTCATGTTTGAATCTCCAGGTCCCACATAGCCAGATGCAGTTACGCAAGCATGCAATGTCACACACATGCCACAAGGGGTTGCAAGCATCTGGAATTTGTTCCCAGCAGCTGAAGACCCTGACGTGCCTATTCGTTCTCTCTCAAATATAAATAAGTAACAGGACCTCAGGGGCTACAGAGATTGCTCAGTGGTTAAGGTGCTTACTTGCAAAGCCTAATGACCGAAATTCAATTCCCTAGTACATACGTAAAACCAGATTGCACAAAGTGGCACATGCGTCTGGAGTTCATTTGCAGTGGCTGGAGACCCTGGCACACACATAACTCTCAATTGCTCTAATAAATAAATTAATTTAAAAGAAAAAAAAAAAAACAGCTGGGCATGGTGGCACAGGCCTTTAATTCCAGCACTAAGAGGCAGGAGGATCAGCATTGAGTTCAAGGCCACCCTGAGACTCCATAGTGAATTCCAGGTCAGCCTGGGCCAGAGTGAGTCCCTACCTTGAAAAACCAAAAAATTAAAAAAAAAAAAAAAAAAAAAAAAAAACACGCCCTTTACTCCCAGCACTTGGTAGGCTGAGGTAGGAGGATCACTGTAAATTTGTGGCCAGCCTGGAACTAGAGTCCTGGGCTAGAGTAAGACCCTACCTGGAGAAAAAGAAAAAAAAAAAGAATAGGATCTCATGCAACCCAGACTGGCTTCCAACTCCCTATATACCAAGGGAGATCAGTATGATAAAAATCCCTGAACTGGGCTGGAGAGAGAGCTCAGCAGTAAGGTCCCTTGCCTTGAAAGCCTAACAACCTGGGTTCAGTTCCCCAGAGCCCACATAAAGCTGGATGCACAAAGTGGTACATGTGTCTGGATTTTATTGTCAGTGGCTAGAGACCCTGGCACACCCATTCTTTTTTTTCCTCTCTTCTTGCAAATAAAATATATATACATATATATTAAAAAATCCTGAATTTAGTGAAGTAATCAAGAAAAGGTAGAAATACAAGTTATAAAAAAAAAAAAAAAAAAAACCCTCTGGGAGGCCATAAAGCGGCAACTGTCTCCATCTCCTGATTTCATTGGTTCAAATCCATCCAAGCCTTCATAAGGTAATTTTGTCTGTGCTGGAAGTCTCATAGACAAATGTCCTTTACATATGTTCAAAGAATTAGGAAGAGAGACAAGGAACAAAACAATTAACCAAGAATCAGATTCCAACAAGAAAGGTCAGAAGAGTCAGCATCGGACTGGTGTTATGGTATACCCCAGGGGGAGAGATGCTGATTCCCAAGTTTATCTTTTAATAAACCTGTGTGATCTGTCTTTATTGTTCTTTTTGTTTTTCAAGGTAGGGTCTCACTCTAGCCCACGTTGACCTGGAACTCTGTAATCCCAGGATGGGCTCAAAATCAGTGATCCTCCTACCTCTGCCTCCTGAGTTTGGGATTAAAAATGGGCACCACCACGGCTGGCTGGTCTGCGTGGTCTCCTAATAAATGACAACCACCAAACTCACTGGGAGGGTGTTGAGCTCTGAATGAAAATCTGTGAAAGGTGGTTAGTATTGGTACTCATAAATTATTAATATCCATCCTGGGGTGATTAAAGTTCAAAGACACTCAGACACTTGAGCAAGATATGACAGGAAGACTGTCCCAGGTTTTCTGCCTTAAAAGCCCCTCTCCTTTCTGGTTAGTACACCAGCCTAGTACAAAGCCAATCAAAATCCTCAAGGGGAGAACCACGCCAATCACAACAGGTGTGGAACCCACTAGAAGGAAGGTGCAGGGGGTTGGATCTGACGCTAGTCATTTCTATGTTCCCGTTTCAGAGCCCATCCTTGCGCTCTTAGGCTCTCACTTCTTTCCAAGACAGACTTGACTCACAAAAAATCAAGTGAGGCTGGGAGTAAAGCACTTGCTGCCACTGCACCCTATGCCTCGCCGCAGTGGAAGTGTGAAACAGCAGTGGCGTACTCCCCAGAAGCCAAAGCCCACTGGCACTGCCTCTGCCCACGTTTCCCCAGCATCCTTCTTACGTTGAACTCACCTTCGTGCCAGTCAGTGCTTGGATAGGGAGAGTCGCTTCTCCCGTAGGTGAGGTCCCAACTCGGGGACCAGATTCTCCCTCTACTTCCTCGGCTCCCCGCCCCCTAAGGCACACCGAATTCTCTGGCCACCGGGCTCACCTTGTACTCCTGCACCACCTCCTCCAAGGGCACCACGCTGTGCTGCTTGTGGCTCCTGGATTCTCTGCACACCACACAGATGGCTTCTTCATCCACCTCGCAGAACAGTTTCAAGGCTTCTTGGTGCCGGGGGCAGATGCCCTGCTCGCTCACCCGGATGCCCCGACCTGGGGTCGGGTGCATCTGCCGGATCACCTGCACCATGTTGGCCAACTGCAGGTTGGGACGGAAGCTCCGCCGCGGGAAACTTTTGCGGCACTGGGGACAGGTGAAACACCTCCGGGGCACGGGCGGCGTGGGCAGCCGGGTGACCGGGTCCAACTCCTCTTCCTCCTCGTCCTCCTCCAGCACTTCCTCCACGTCCTCCTCCTCGTCCCCCCGCAGGTCCTCCACGTCGCCCAGGTAGTAGTCCAGGTCCTCCTCCTCGTCTTCCTCTTCCCACACGTAGTCCATGGTGCCCCAGTTGGACCCACCTAAGCCGCTGGACCAGAACACACCCTCCTCTTCCTCCTCGGCCTCCTCCTCCTCCATGTTGCCCTCGTAATCTTCGTCCCGCATCGGGGTGTCCCAACCGCCGCCGCCGCCGCCGCCTCCGCCGCCGCCGTCGCCCACGGCTTCCACCTCTTCCTCGTCGCCCACCTCCTCCTCCTCCTCCTCCTCCTCGTCCTCGTCCTCCCGCTCCAGCTCGTCGCGGTCCTCCTCGTCCTCCCCGCCCCACAGCTGGGTCACACACACCCGGCAGAAGTTGTGCCCGCAGCCGATGGACACGGGGTCCGTGAAGTAATCCAGGCAGATGGCACACACCGCCTCCTCCTGAAGGGTCTGCACGGGGTTGGGTGTCATGGCAACGGCGGCCATCTTAGTGTCCGCTCAGCCCGTGGAGGTGTGCGGTGGGGGGGGACCGTGGGGGGGGGTCTTCCGTCTCGGAGACCCAAGCGACCGGTCCCACCCACCCACACACCCCCCTAAAAGCACTGCCTGCCTCTCCACGCCCAGCCTCGAGCGCCAACCGGAGAAATGTCCTCCCGACAGGCTCCCGCCCCCCCTTCGTTCCCCACACAGCGTCCCCCCCCCCACACCGGTCCCGGATGATAACCGTGTCTCGTGCGAGGGGAGGGGGCAGAGCTACACGCCACCGACAAGGACCTCGGGTGGCCCTGAGTGCAAATCCGTAACCAAACGTGTTTTTTTTTTTTCCCCCTTTCCCCCCCCCCCACAACTCGGCCTCCTCATATACCACCACCACCCCCCGCCCCGCCTCACGTCCTGGCCCCGCCCCCTAGCTTCCGGCCTCCCTCCCCGACGCTTCCGGCGTCCGCGCGGCGGCTAGGCTACGCCCCCTTCTCCCTCACGCGGCCCCAGGGCAACAGGAAACGAGGAGGAGACGCTCTAGCCGACACTCGGGAAGAGGGCGGGAGGGCTAGGACGCCGGAGGCCCACATCTCTGTGATCCAAGGGTGCCGAGCACGCCGACCCAGCCGGACCCCGCCATGTCCCACCACTGAGGAGAAACTACGGAGCGCAGGGAGAACGTTGGCTAGGTCTCTCCTTCCGGTGCTGTGACCGCATCGGCCAAGCACCATCCTACCGGCCAGGCACGGAAGACTGCAGCAGGGACTCCCCACAGCCGAAGCCGGAAGCTGGGGGGGTGGGCCGCTGCGAGCGTGCGCAAGTACTTCCGGCCCTTCTAGGCGGAGAACTTTGTGGTCAGGGAGTCGCAGCGCGGCGCCCGGGCTGGGCGGGGGCGGGGCCTGCGGGAACGCGCCGGGGTGGAGCCCGGGGCTCCCCGCCCTGCTCCAGCGCCCCTTGGCCCTTGCCACTCCACGCCCTTTCTAGAAGCTGCCCAAGGCACCGCCGAACCTGTCCTTCCCGCTCCCGGGAGCCTGCGACAGGAGGATTGCCCCGAGTTCCAGGCCTCTCTGCGCTGATAGCAAACGTTCATACTTCCATATTTTGGATAAACTTTTCCAAATTAAGAGTGAAAAATCATATCCACATTCATGTAGCGAAGCACTGTTCATCTGTGAAAAAAGCTCCTCTTCAGCATGATAAGTGCAGATTGTCAAAGTGTACAATGCAGCCAGCTAAAAGGGAGTCGGAGAATGTTAAATGCATTTGATGAGTTCATTTTTTAAACGATTTTATTTGCCGGGTGTGGCCCACGCATTTAATCCCAGCACTTGGGAGGCACAAGTTGGATGGGCATGAGTTCTAGGGCCTCCTGAGACTACATAGTGAGTTCCAGGTGATCCTGGACTAGAGTGAAACCCTACCTGGCAAAACTATATATTTGAGAGAGAGGTCAAGGAACAGGCAGAATGAGAACACCATGGCCTCTAAATACTGCCAATTTGGGCAGCTGACTTTACTGGGGGTTTGAACCTGGACCTTGCAAGCAAGCGCCTTAACCACTAATCCCTCTCTCCAGCCCAATAATTGCATATTTCTACATTAGCTGGTAAAATAAATAATAGTTGGCAGCTCACAGAGTTTTCTGACAATGTGACCTAAAGTAATGAGAACGTGCCTTAGCACCTCGGTAGACGTTAAGGGTTAGCAATCTACCATCATCATCTCTAGAAAAATAGAAATTTTCAAGGCTGGCAGGGTAAGAAAGATTTTTTTTCCCCGTAAATGCTATTCTCTATCCTTTCAGTTTTGAACAAGTCCTCTCATATGCTCTTAAAAAGCATTTTCCTGGCTGGAAAGATGGCTCAGAGGTTATAGGCCCTTGCTTGCAAGGCTTGATGGCTCGAGTTTGATTCCCCAATATCCACGTTAAGCCAGATGCACAGTGGCTCATGCATCTGGAGTTTGTGTGCAGTGGCAATCTGTCTATCTCCCTCTCTCAGTCACATAAATAAATAAAAATATTTAAAAATATATTTCCTGGGCTGGAGAATTGGCTTGGCGGTTAAGGAGTTTGCCTACAAAGCCAAAGAATCCTAGTTTGAGTCTCCAGGACCCACGTAAGCCAGATGTACAAGGGGGCACATGCATCTGGAGTTCGTTTGCAGTGGCTGGAGGCCCTGGTGCACCCATTCTCTCCCTCCCTCCCTCTCTCTCTCTCTCAAATAAATAAAATATATATATAAAAAAAACAGTATTTCCTGCCGGACATATGCCTTTAACCCCAGCATTTGGGAGGCAGAGGTAGGAGGAACACTGTGAGTTCGAAGCCACGCTGAGACTACATAGTGAATTCCCGGTCAGCCTGAACTAGGGTGAAACTCTACTTTGAAAAAAAAAAGTGTTTCGGCGTGGTGTTGCACGCCTTTAATCCCAGCACTCAGGAGGCAGAGGTAGGAGGATCCCCGAGAGTTCTAGACTACCCTGATACTACATAATGAATCCCAGGTCAGCCTGAGCTACTGTGAGACACTACTTCAGGAAAAAAAAAAAAAAAAAAAGTATTTCCTGGCTGGACAAATGGTTTAGCAATTAAGGTTCCTGCCTGCCTGCAAAGCCTAACGACCTGAGTTTGATTCCCCAGTACCCATTTTTAATTACCCAGTACCCAGATGCACAAAGTGGCACATACAACTGGAAATCGTTTGCAGCGGAAGAGGCCGTGATGCGTTCACTCATTCATTCATTCTCTTTCTCTCCCCGCCCCCCCCCACCCCCCCACCCCCCCGTCTCTCTGCTTGCAAATAAATAAATAGAGGGCTGGAGAGATGCCTTAGCCATTAAGGCACTGTGATTCCTTAGTACCCACATAAGCCAGATGCACAAGATGCATGCATCTGGAGTTCGTTTGCAGTAGCTAGAGGCCCTGGCGTGCCCATTCTCTCTACCTCTGTCTCTTTCTTAAATAAATAAAATATTTTTAAGTATTTTGAAAAAATTTTAAAGTATTTCCAAAGCAGGAAGTGGTGGCTCTTGCCTTTAATCCCTGAAGTAAAGGTATCATTGTGAGTTTAAGGCCAGCTCTGGACTAGAGCGACACCCCGCCTAAAAAAGTAAGTAAGTAAATAAGTAAAATAAAGGTCTCTAAGTCATCAATCAGTTCATTCAACAAATACAGTATGAGCTGCACATACCTTTCATGTTTGGCATCAAAGCTGCTGGAATCCCTAGGCAGAGTCTCACGCTAGCCCTGGTTTACCTGGAACTCACTCTGTAGTACCAGGCTGGCCTCGAACTCCGTCAGTGTCTCTCCCTCTGCCTCAGGAGTGCTAGAATTAAAAGGGTGCACCACCACATCGGGCCTCTAAATAGACTTTGTGAGACAGAAATCATAGTTGATGTACGTGCAGATGGATCTGAACCCCAACCAGCCACGTGAGGTACTATTGACAGTGGTTGAACAAATTAAGAGGATAGAAGTCCAAGAATGTAGTAATTCACATAGCCAGAAAAAATAAAAAAAAGGCTAAAAACAAAAACAACTAGTAACCACTAATCTTCTTTTTTAGATATTATGGGACTTTAATGTTCTTTTTGTTGTTGTTGTTAAGAGTAACCACTAATCTTAAGAAGATAAACATTGTGGATGCTGAAAAAGTTAACAGTGGAAAAAGAAAGAAAAAAAAAAAAAAGCTTTTGTAAATACCCAGAAAAAACTTGCACATCTCTCAAAAGGGTCTTTCTGCATAAACATGTGCTTCCTCAGCAGCACTATGAAAATCAACAAGTTAATGTGGAGGAACGTATCAGATTAATGGCTCAGTTGTAATACAGTGATAACGCATCAAAATTTCCCTTTCCCAAAAAGATCAATCAATATGTAGAGGCTAGGCTTGGTCATACACTCCTTCAATGCCAGCACTGGGGAGGCAGAGGTATGAGGCCATCCTAAGACTAGACAATGAATTCCAGGTCAGCTTGAGCTAGAGTGAGGCTCTACCTCTAAAAGCAACTAACCAAACCAACAAGGAGAGGGGAGGGGAGAGGAGGGGAGGGGAGGGGAGGGGAGGGGAGGGGAGGGGAGGGGAGGGGAGGGGAGGGGAGGGGAGGGGAAGGGAAGGAGGGAGGAAGGAAGGAAGGAAAGAAACTTAGACCTCTACCTCCCAAGTGCTGGGATTAAAGGCGTGTGCCACAATGCGGGGAGTTCTTTTATTAAATGACAGAAGAAATGACAAGACCCTGTTTGATGTACAGAATTCAGGGTGGATGTTGGACAATGCATTATCCAAGGGCTGAGTATATAGAAAAAAAATTAGGGAAAACTTCAGGTAGACTCCGTGCTTCCTAAAACCGGGTTTTCGGAGGATCTCGGAGGGAACGACGCCAAAATCACGAACCTTCGTGGGTAAAATGTCCTTGACTGTGGCAGCCTCTGCAGGCCGTTCGGTAGAAGACGAGTCCCCGCGCAGGAACTCGACACAACTCTGCCGCCGGTGCAGAAACAGAAGGTTGCGTTGGCTGGGAAGCAGGTCTCTTGCAACATAGCTTTAGGGTTATGCCAGCAACAGCATGGGCAGGCCAGTTTCCGTAGTGTAGTGGTTATCACGTTCGCCTCACACGCGAAAGGTCCCCGGTTCGAAACCGGGCGGAAACACGGTTTGCTTACATTTTCCTTACAATAACGTGGAGGACTTGTGAGCTTTTCTAGTCTATGAACAAACACCTACCTCAGCCAGCTTTTCTTCCATTTCTAGCGAGGAAAGTTACTTTATGAGAGAATATCTTTTGTGAGACGCTGTTCCGCACATTGCATCCTCCACTTCGCAGCCACACAGAAAGGAAAAAAAAAAGAAGACCTCTATATTGAAAACACCTAACAGGAACATCGTCAATTTAGGGATTACGAATTCTTCCTTAACATAACTTGAAATTCTTTGCATTTATATTGACTGCTTCTTTAGTCTTACAGTTACAACCCCTTTTCTATTTTTCAGCTATCAAAATCTCCCCATAGGGAGGGGAGGGCATTATCATGGTTTATTGTCTGTAATTAAGGAAGTTGTCAATAAAAAAAGTTTTTTAAAATTCTCCACATAAACACACCACACTACTAGAAATAGGATAACCACATAAACTACTTTATTAAATTTGCTAAGCAAAAGATAGCATAGCCCTTAATCTCTCCCTTTTTCTCCCTCTCTCTCCTTCTTCCTCCCTCTTTCTATTCTAAACCAAGGACTGTAGCATAGGTTTGTAGTCTGACCTATTGGGGACACTGAGGCAAAACATGGCAAATTCTAGGCCTTCCTGGGCTACAGAGTGAATTCAAGACTAGCATGGGCAACTCAGTGAGACCTTGTATCAAAACTGGAAATGAGTGCCAGTCTTTAATCCCAGCACTTGGGAGGCAGAGGTAGGAGGATTGCTGTGAGTTCAAAAGCTAGCCTGGGTCTACAGAGTGTGCTCCAGGTCAGCCTGGGCTAAAGTGAGACTCTATCGCTCAAAACTAAATAAATAAATGAAAGGACTAAACCATCATATCTTGTCAAGTGAAACTAATAACTGGTGGTTATTATGATTTTTTTTAGACATCAACTAGTCATGCCATCATGTCCAACTGACTTCTCTAAAGTTATTGGAGAGAGACACCCACCACCTTGAGCTTCCCAAGCAGTTCATTAGCAATGCTGAAGCAGTATTCTAAGAATCAGATTGATGTCACCTCAGGTTGTTTGAACATTGACAACTTCCTCTTTGTACAAATGTTTGTGAATTCCTTTGCAGACTGTAATGTGCAGGATCATTTCTTAACCCCAAAACTTTCCTAAAGAATTGTGCCTTTTCATTTAGGAGAAGCAAAGGGGACACATTTCTCTCCCATACCCTCCCAACAAGCCTAACCAGTGCCCTCCAGAGACTTGAGGAAGGAGCTGGAACAGGGATAAGGGGAAAGTTCAGTCTTGAACACATTAGGGAAGATATATCTAAAGAGACTTGTCCAGGACACACTGGATCTGAACCCGGGGGGAAAAGGGGTCATGCTGCTGCCACAGATGTGGGTGAACCCAGGTGACTCTCCTGGGAGATGGTCCTCAAGTACAAGGAAGAGGAGTTGGTCTTAGGAAGAAAACCAATCTTTCACGGATCCCAAAGGAGTCCAGGAAGGGAAGAGAAGACAGAAAGTTAAATTCAGCACATTTGTCAGTGAGTGACACATAAAACACGTTCGCAGCCGACGGTCTGTTCATCAAATCTCCATGCCTCTGATTTAGCATCCCTACGCTAAAAATCTATCTCGTAAGATAGGTGCACTAACCCTAATTTGATGAGACCTCAGCACCCATTCTCACTCTCTCTCTGTGTCCTCTCTGTCTCTAATAAAAATAAATCAGAAATGTCTTAATAGATACCATTGCATTTTCAAATTTTAATAACATTTTTGGCTTCAAATCACATTGACAATTATGATACTCATGAGTTTCAATGTTGCTCCTTTTTAAATACGTTTTCATAATTAGAAGAAACAATGATTTCCGAAAGGAGGCTACACTTTTCTTTTCTTTTTTTTATTCTTTTAGTCTTCTTTCTCCTTCGTCTTGCGATGTATCCCAGGCGAGCTTCGTGTTTGAGCAGTCGTTGTGCGTCAGCCTCCCCAGTGCTGGGAGAGCACTACCCTGCCAGCTGCTTTAAAAACAAACAAACACCGTACATTTAATTCACGTTTGGACGATGATGTCTTCACTGAGCGCATTTTTGCATTTTTTAAAAATTTTATTAGCATTTTCCATGATTATGAAAAAATATCCCACGGAAATTCCCTCCCTCCCCCGCCACACACTTTCCCCTTTGAAATTCCATTCTACATCATATTACCTCCCCATCTCAATCCATTTTTGCATTTTTTACATTCTGCCCTTGTTAAGAGAGCACACATTCCAAGGATATTTAAATTCTCCAACTGTCTCCCCCCCCCACCCCAGCACAAACAAATTGGGTGGGCTATTCAGTCTTACCTGAAGTCACAACTCAGCTTTCCTACTCCGAGGTCGGCTAGTTCCTTTCATTGCTTTCCCTGCCCCCAGCCCCAGGGCCACAGGATCCGTGTTCTGGATGTCAACCACCCCAAGGATTCTCACCTGGTGAACAGGGTCTAGGCAACCCCGCTGCAACAATACCTTTTCTTTTAGGGCGCAATGGAGAACAGACGGGCGCGCCGGTTTCCGTAGTGTAGTGGTTATCACGTTCGCCTAACACGCGAAAGGTCCCCGGTTCGAAACCGGGCGGAAACAGGAGAGGTTCGTATTTTATTTACCATGTAAAATCATTGAGTTCTTTAACTGTGTATCAGTTGGTAGACTGGGTCGATGGGTGGGTCTATATTGGGGGCGGGCGGTGCGGGGATTGGGAATGTGGGTGTGTCTGTTGCCCCTGAGCGCGCGCATCTTTTTTATTACTATTATTTTCCTGTTGTTTTTCGAGGTAGGGTTTAGGTCAAGGTGTCAAGGAGCAGTCTTTTGTCGTTAGAGCTTGTCCTCAAAAGAACTTGGGTGCTTGGCGGGTCCAGTGCAGCCCGGCACGCAGGCTCGGGAAGGTGCGCAGCGCACGCGCCCACCTCTCATCCCGGTTCCCTCGTGGGGGGTCGCCGCCTGCGAGAAGAAGGAGCGCAAGACGGAGCGCGGCCGGTCATCTCCACCTGCGGCCCCTGTCCACCGCGTGGACACCCTGGCCCGCCCCGGGTCTCCACGGCAGGCCACCCGGCCACCCCCGCCTCGGTTTCCACGGGACAGGCTCAGAAGTGGCCTCGCGCCCCAGGGCTCGGGAAATACGACAGAAAGGACAGGTCACCCCGTGACAGTCAAAGGACTGAACCACCAACGTGGTAAGTGCGGTTCCCTTTAAAGAGACACACAGAAGTGCCAGGGGTGGGATACCGTCCGGCGAGTTGCTGGCCAGCGAGGTCCCTGGTGCTCCTAAAACATTACAGGCCATTGCCGAGGCCCTTGGTTTCCCACCAGGAATAGGTGGTAAGACCCTATTGCTGAAGACCCCACATACTTGGGCTGCAAGGCCACTGAGAAATCCTGCTGGAACTGAGCTGATAACCTCCTCGGTGCAGACCAGCTGACAGAAAGCAGGAAGAAGCCCTTCTGCATGCAGTTCCATGGGAGAGAGAGAAATCACCAGTCAAGATACTCCACAGTGGACACTGCAAGCCTTAAATTTGGCCAGCCAGACCAAATGAGCCAAGGGCGCAATAGTGGCACGTCTGTTATGGGGGAAAACAACTGGCTCTAATTGGACTGGAGGCCTGCTCCATGGGGGGAAACACATCCCTGATACTGAAAACCTACAACAGGGGTAGTCATGAGCCCTAGGGGTGTAACATCTGCTGCTGTCTGGCTAAATGTATATACTATGCTCATCAAACTGCCCAGTAAATACTTCTCTTAATGTTCATACCCATATATTAATGCTGCTCTCACTGTTTCATTACAGAACTTTCTCTTTTCAGATGGCAATGGCCTTGGGATGATTCAGAAGGCATCACGGTGCTGAGAAGTGACAGAGGAGTGCTCAGCACTGCAATATCTCTATCACACCTTCCAAGGCTCTGGGTCTGTTGCGGAAGAGATGGCCCAAAGAATGTAAGAGCCAAAGGAAGGGTAGGACTCCTTACAACGTGCTCATCCAGACACAAAATGGCCTGGATATCCATATCCCTACTACCTGATGCTACCTACACAAGGCCACCATAATAGGAGGAAAGATGATGGCATCAAAATAAAAGAGACTGATTGAGGGGGGAGGGGATATGATGGAGAGTGGAGTTTTAAAGGGGAAAGTGAGGAGAGGGAGGGCATTACCATGGTATATTGTTTACAATCATGGAAGTTGTTAATGAAAAATGAATAAATTTAAAAAGAGAGACACACACAGACAGAGCATCCAACCTCACGGTGGCAGGATCTGTAAAATCCCAATGCTGTCTGCGCTGCTGTGAGATCATTGCCCTTTTGTTAGTGTTAGTACCTGTGTGCCATCCCCAGACCTCCCCATCAGCGAGCCCAGGAGCCATGGGATCAAACCCAGGCTGTCAGGCCTTGCAAGCAAGCACCGTACCCTCTGAATCATCTCGCCAGCTTTATTTATTTTTGAGACTAGGCCTCACAGTGTTTGCCAGAATCACACTATATTTTTTTATTCATTGTATTCATTTTCATTTTATTATACAGGGTTACATAAGGCCATTTTCATTCAAATAATGTTTTTTGAGCATAATCCCTCTCACACCCCTTACTCTCCCCCCCCTTTTTTTTTTTTTTTTTTTTTGCTTTTCGAGGTAGGGTCTCACTCTAGCCCTGGCTGACCTGGAAGTCACTATGTCGTCTCAAGGTGGCCTTGAACTCATAGTGATCCTCCTCCCTGTGTCTCCCAAGTCCTGGGATCATAGGCGGGCACCACCACACCGGGCTACCCAGACAGTTTTGCTTCTACTTTCCCAAAGCTACTGACTACCAGGTTTAAATGTGCCCAGTTCCCAAGTGGAAAAGGGTGGCATAGAAGAAAGACAGATGATGCATCCTGTCATGAGGATGACAGGAAGCAGGAGAACACTTACCCCTGAGTTCCAGGCCAGATGCACCATCATGAAACCGGAACTTTGGGGTTCCTCACCAATGCATGCCAACGCACCAATAAAACACAGAAATTGGAATTTCTCTGCCAACATACCAATATATGCCAATGCACTGGTGTGATAGATTGGGGGTATCCCCAGGTCCTTATGTTAAGAATTCAAAGAATTGAAATCCACAGACTAAAGATCGAGTTTAGATTAAGAGAAGGGCCGGGTGTAGTGGTACACAGCAGAGGTGGAAGGACTGCAGTGAGTTTGAGGCCAGTCTGGGACTAGAGTGAATTCCAGGTCAGCCTGGGCTAGAGTGTGACCCTACCTGGACAAACCAAAAAAAAAAAAAAAAAGGCTAGGCATGGTGGTACATGGTACATGGTACATGCCTTTAATCCCAGCACTCAGGAGGGCAAGGTAGGAGGATTGCTGAGAGTTCAAGGCCAGCCTGAGATGACACAGTGAATTCCAGGTCAGGCTTTGCTAGAGTCAAACCCTACCTTAAAAAAAAAGAAGAAGAAGAAGAAAAGAAAGAAAGGGGGCTGAAGGGATGACTTAGTGCTAAGGCATTTGCCTGCAAAGCCAAAAGACCCAGTTTTGATTCCCCAGGACCCATGTTAGCCAGATGCACGGGGGGGGGGGGGGGGCTGGAGGGAGCACATGTCTGCAGTTCATTTGCAGGGCTGGAGGCTCTGATGCTCCCATTCTCTCTCTTCCTCCGTCTTCCTCTGTCAAATTAAAAAAAAAAAATTTATCTGGGCTAGTGAATTCCAGGGTGAGACCCTACCTTGAAAAACCAAAATGGGGGGGGGGTCTGGAAAGATGGTTTGGTGGTTAAGGCGCTTACCTGCAAAGCTAGAGGCCCTTTCTCTCTCTCTCTCTCACACACATAAATAAGAAAATATTTTTATTTACTTATTTGACAGAGAGAAGGAGGGAGGGAGAGAGAGAGGGAGAGAACAGGCACACCAGGGCCTCCACCCGCTGCAAACGAATGACAGACGCGTGTGCCGCCTTGTGCATCTGACTAACGTGGGTCCTGGGGAATAGAGCCTGGGTCCTTTGGCTTTGCAGGCAAATGCCTTAACCACTAAGCCATCTCTCCAGCCCTAAGAAAATATTTTTAAAAAGAGAAGAGTTGGGCGTGGCAGTGCACACCTTTAATCCCAGCACTCGGGAGGCAGAGGGAGGAGGATCACCATGAGTTCAAGGCCACCCTGAGACTCCATAGTGAATTCCAGGTCAGCCTGGGATAGAGTGAGACCCCACCTAAAAAAAAAAAAAAATACCAAAAACCAAAACATAAAACAAAAAAAAAACAAAAACAGAAGAGAGAAAAGGGAAAAGGAGGGAGGTTCTGTCCAGGAGAAGGCAGGAAGAGGTAAATTCCCTTATGTCCACTTTCTACATATATGATGATTTTATGTATGCATACAACACACATACACCAACATGAGAGAAAACATGCGATCTTTGTCTTTCTGAGACAGACTCAACTCACTTAATATGATTATCTCCAGTTATAGACAACATAAAATTCCATTTTGTATATAAACCATTTTTTTTATCCTTTCCTCTGCTGGTTCCATGACATGGCTGCTATGAACAGAGCTCTAAAAAACACTGATGTGTAAGTATCTTTGTGATAGTTACTTGGAGTCCATTGTATACTTGGCTTGGAGTCCATTGTATAGCTGGATCATATGGTAGGTCTATTTTGGGGGGGTGGGGGAAGGTGAGGTTTCAAGGTAGGTTCTCCCTCTAGCCTAGGCTAACCTGGAATTCACTTTGTAGTTTTAGGCTGGCCTCAAACTCACAGTGATCCTCTTACCTCTGCCTCCCAAGTGGGGGGATTAAAGGCATGTGCCACCATGCCTGGCTAGGGTACAGGAATTTCAAGAGAGAGTTGCCTGCACCTAGGGCCTCTAAGAATGCCATGGGTTAGTAGCCAAAGCAGGGAGTTTTTAACAGTGAATGAGGTTCAGGCATAGCTGTCCAATACTAGCTGTGACCTAGTTTCTCAGGGCCTCCATCTTTTTATCCAAAGTATGAAAATTCACAAATAAAATCTTTGCAATTTTAATTTGAAATGTCCAAGGGAATATCACCCAATTACTCAGACATTCAGGACAACTCCACTTGATGTAGTTTTTTGTTTTGTTTTGTTTTTGTTTTTTCGAGATAGTGTCTCATTCTATCCCAGGCTGACCTGGAATTCACTATGTAGGCTCACCTGAAGTCTTAGTTCATGAAAGATCCACTGAAAAGTCATGTTCCTATTTCAAAAATTACCAGCTTTATGCTGGGCGTGGTGGCGCATGCCCAGCACTCAGAAGGCTGAGGTAGAAGGATTGCTGTGAGTTTGAGGCCAGCCTAAGACTACATACTGAATTCTAGGTTAGCCTGGGTTAGAGAGAGACCCTACCTCAAAAAAAGAAAGTTGCCAGCTTTAGAGAAAGCAATAATATTTGTACAGTGAATGTCAAAGCCTTAGGAAATCTAGTCTTTCATATTTAACAACCATAATAAATTGAAAAGAACAAATTTTCACACAGAAAATACGTATTCTTTTCCACATTCACAACTCTCCACCCCTTGGGCACTGACTCTATCAAATGTTAGTGATAAGCTGGGAAGGTTTTCTAAAATATCCAGTGATTTTAATCAGTTGGTTTTGACACAGGAGGGAGGAGCAGGTGATCCGGGGCATCTTTCTGGCCCCTCTTCCAGTTACAGGCATTCCCTCCAGAATTAGTTTGCTATGGTTGGCATTCTAGCTTCTTCCTTGCCCAAAATTTATATTCCTCAGAACAATAGCATGGGACTTCCTATCTAGGGGACCCTGAATCTGATATGACAGGATGTCAACCACAATGAAATAATGAGATGAGCAATTGGTATAACCCCACATAGACCCTAGAAGGGTGTTTTTCTTAAGTAAAGAGAAAAACTAGTGACTGTCAAGGAACGAAATATGGGAGTATTTTTAGACTGGTTAGATAATGAATGCCACAAATATGTTAAACCTAGAGGTAATCTGTTTCAAATGGAAATATCAAATGGATGACATATATGTATACATATAATTTACATAGGACTGGAGAGGTGGCTCAACAGTTAAAGGTGCTTGCTTGCAGAGCCTGACAGATCTGGTTCGATTCCCCATTCTCCTTCCTCTGCCTTCCAAGTGCTGGGATTAAAGGTGAGCACCACCACACCCAGCTTAAAAAAATATTTAAAAAATAATTTGCAAGGCTGGAGAGATGGTTTAGCGTTTAAGACATATGCCGCAAAGGCTGAGAACCCAGGTTCAAGTCTCCAGGTCCTGTACAAGCCAGACACACAAGGTGGTGCATATATCTGGAGTTCATTTGCAGTAGCTGGAGGCCCTGGTGCACCCATACTCACTCTCTCTCTCTCTGTCTCAAATAAATAAATAAAACAGATAAATAAAGTGTTAAAAAATGATTTACATGGGCTGGAGAGATGGCTTAGCAGTTGAGGCGCTTGTCTGTGAAGCCTAAGGACCCTGGTTCAATTCTCCAGGTCTCACATTAACCAGATGCACAAGGGGGTGCATGCATCTGGAGTTTGTTTGCAGTTGCTAGAGGCCCTGGCATGCCAAGTCTCACTGTCTCTCCTTCCTTCTGTGTCTAATAAATAAATAAATAAATAAATAAATAAATAAAAATAAAATCTTAAAAAAATTTACATATAAATTATATGTAAAGTCATTCCTATAGCCCACTTCAGGAAACACATTTGTGATTCAATAATTTATACATGCCTCATAAGTCACCAAGATCACATGAAAAACCTCACAAATTTGATTTTTTTTTTTTTTTTAAGGTAGGGTCTCAATCAAGCCCTAGAATTCACTATGTAGTCTCAGTCTCAGGCTGGCCTTGAACTCACAGCCATCCTCCTAATGCTGGGATTAAAGGCATGCACCATGCCCAGCTGATTTTTTTTTTTTTTTTTTAACAGTGTCTCCCAAGTAGCTCAGCTACAACTTACTATGTGACTTCAAATTCATGATCCTACTGCCTCAAAAGTGCTGGCATTACAGAAATGCACGACCAGGCCTGAGGGTCACTTTTTGTTTTGAGACACGGTCTGGCTATCAAACGACCATCCTCTGACATGCTCAAATAGATGTCTTTTTGTTGTTGTTATTGTTCTTGTTATTTTTATTTATTTTCTTTCTTTTTTTGGCTAGCATACAAAGAAATGGGTTTCAGTGTGATATTTTCTTTTCTTTTCTTTTTCTTTTTTTGGTTTTTCGAGGTAGGGTCTCACTCTGGTTCAGGCTAACCTGGAATTAACTCTGTAGTCTCAGGGTGGCCTCGAACTCATGGCGATCCTCCTACCTCTGCCTCCCGAGTGCTGGGATTAAAGGCATGCGCCACCACGCCCGGCCAGTGTGATATTTTCATATATAGGTTATCATTAGACCCTCTCCCACTACCCGTCCCTGTCACCCATCTCCCACTCTTCCCTTTCTTTTTTTCTCCCTCCCTTGCACCCCACCTCTTCTTCCTGCCCTCCCTCCTGTTTTTGTTTGTTTTTTGCTTTTGTTTTTTGGGTTTTCAAAATAGGGTCTCACTCTAGCCAGAGCTAACCTGGAATTCACTGTCTCAGGGTCGCCTGTGCTTCCAAACCGGGCTTATTTTTTCAAAGCTGTCTCCAGGAGGCATTAATTCCCAAATCTCCATCAGCTGGGAACCTAGCATTCAAATCACCTCACCCCTCTTCTGCTCTTTTTGGTCTCCTCCGGGGAACAGTGTTTCTTTCTGATTTCCATGACATGTATATTCCATTGTTCTGTCCCATTTGTTCCATTCCGCTCGGCACCAGATTTCTTTCTTCTCCCTTTCACGGTTCCCTTCCCATTTTTACGTTCTTCATACTTGTGCACACACACACATAACATATCAATGTAAATTTAGATTCCACAAATGAGCAAAAATGTGATCTTTGTCTTTCTGAGCGCTACGTATGTTGCTGAGCATAATGATCTCCTCCACTTTCATTCACTTTCCTGTGAATCTCATTTCACTATTCTTTACAGCTAAATAGTCAAACTTAACTTCTTAAAAAAGTTTTTTTTTTTTCGAGGTAGGGTCTCCATGTAGCCTAAGCTGACCTGGAATTCACTATGTGGTCTCAGGGTGGCCTCAAACCCCTGGCGATCCTCCTACCTCTGCCTCCTGAGGGCTGGGGTTAAAGGCCCCTGTTCAAACTTGAGCCTTTTATTTTATTTTATTTTATTTTATTTTTATTTATTTATTTATTTATTTTTTAATCTGAGAGTGACAGAGAGCGCTCCAGGGCTTCGGCTTCCAGCCACTGCAAACGAACTCCAGACGCGTGCGCCCCCTTGTGCATCTGGCTGACGTGGGTCCTCGAACCGGGGTCTTTAGGCTTCACAGGCAAGTGCTTAGCCATCTCTCCAGCCCAAACTTGACTTATACGTAGTTGGATTCTTCTTGTCCAAGCAGGATATTATATATGAAGAAACAGGTGAGACCTTGGGCACAGGTGAGTGACTTGCTGGCCTAGAGTGGGTAGGGTTACCTAAGACCTTAAGGATCTTCCATAAGGGGCCTGGTATGTGCCTGAAATCTCAGCACTTGTGAGGTGGGGTCAGGAGTTCAAGGTCATTTTTGGCCTGGACTACACGAAAACCTTTTTCATAAAACAAACTTCAAACAACAACAAAACAAAAACAAAACAGTTGGAGGCTGGAGAGAAAGCTCAGCGATTAAAGGTGCTTGCTTGCAAAATCTGCCGTCCTGGGGTCCATTCCCCAGTACCAACGTAAAGCCAGATGCACCAAATGGCACATGCGTCGGAGTTCAGTTACATCTGCAAGTCGGAATCTAAGAGGGGACGTGTTTGTTCACGGCTGATTAAGTAGTTTCCAAGCAGTTCAGTAACCTTTTTCTTGGATTACAGATTTAAACTTGAAATTCAGAAAACATGGAGCAGTGGAAATTCCGTCCATTGATAATGCGCTTTCCCCGTTTTAATCAATGCGATTTTGGATTTTATCCAAATATTTGGGTACGTTCTCTCTTTAAAATAAAAAAAATACAATAAAATAAAACCAGGGGGAGGGAGGGAATTACCATGGGATTTTTTTTTTAATAATCATGGAAAATGCTAATAAAAATTTAAAAAAAAAAAGTAAAAAATAAAATAAAACCACAAAACACAGCTTTCGTTTTCGGGTCATGGTTCTTTTGGATCAGGATGTCTGGTGAGTTTCTTCCCTTTCTTCCGGGTTCTTACCCTGGTCTGTCCGCCCTCCGGGCTCTGGTTTAGCTAGGATCCGGGGATAACCGGGGAACCACGCCGCCCGCTTTGCAGAACCGGATTTTCCAAACGCTCGGGCGGAGCCATTCAGTCTGCAGCAGCCAGCGTTGCGCTACGTAACCACTAGGAGAGTGTCGAGAGCGCGCTAAGAGCCGGTGGGGATGTAGCTCAGTGGTAGAGCGCATGCTTTGCATGTATGAGGCCCCGGGTTCGATCCCCGGCATCTCCAGTTTTTATTTTTCTCTCTTCGGTTTTAATTCACTCCAACTTTCTAAATTTGTATTTACTGGCCTGCTGCAGCAAGAACGGTATCCTGCTCAGGTTATGAGGGTCCTCCGCAGGAAAATTCCATGCTCCTCCCAAACTCAGGCTTTCCTGATCAAAAGCGCACATGGTGAGCGTTCCAATGAGATCTTCAGGTATACATCTGTGTCTTAGCATCATGATTTTTGCTATGAGTTAGGATGAATTAAAAAAAAAGAAAAAGGGCCTTTGGTAGAGAAGAGTGAATACAAAAAATGGAAGGAAGTGGAAGGCATGGCCAGGTCATGATGACCGAATTTATATTTCTTGGGCTTTAACTTTCAAGTAATCAGAATTTAAAAAGTAGGCAAATATTGTCAAACAAAACTTACATGGAAATAGCAGCTGCACAGGCATGTGCCCGGCTAGCTCAGTCGGTAGAGCATGAGACTCTTAATCTCAGGGTCGTGGGTTCGAGCCCCACGTTGGGCGCAGCACATAACTTTTTGCATCTGATAGAAAAAACAAGGAAATGAAGTTCTGGTACCGCTACTATTTATTTACTTTCTTTATTTTATTTTATTTCTTGTGTTTCTGAATCTCTATCCTTATGTATTACATGACATTTTTTCTTGTTTTGTGTTTTTCTAGGTAGGGTCTCACTCTTGGCCAGGCAGACCTAGAACTCACTACATAGTTTCAGGATGGCCTTAAACTCATGGCGACCCTCCTCTGCTGGGAATTAAAGGCGTGCGCCACCACGCCCCGTTTACATGACAATTTTTATTGTGCTGAAATATCATTAGCAAATATATCTATTAAATGATTAAATAACTATTGTGGTGAAATATGTCTTTAAAATTTAGTGTTTTAAAATATTTTTATTTATTTATTTGCAAGGAGAATGAGAGAGAGAGAGAGAGAGACAGAATGAGAATAGGCGCACGATGGCCTCCAGCCATTGCAAACAAATTCCTTAAAATTTACTTTATAGCCATTTTTTTCTTAATTTTAAAAAATCGAAGCCGGGCGTGGTGGCGCATGCCTGTAATTCCAGCACTTGGGAGGCAGAGGTAGGAGGATCGCTGTGGTTTCAAGACCACCCTGAGACTGAGACCCTACCTTGAAAAAACAAAAAACAACAACAACAACAACAAAAGAATCTTAATCCCAGCACTTGGGAGGCAGAGATAGGAGGATCTCTGTAAATTCGAGGCCGCCCTCTGCGACTACACAGGGAATTCCAGGCCATCTTGGGTTAGATCGAGACCCTACCTCGAAAAATCAAATCAAATTAAATAAAATCAAAAAATAAAGAAGGAAGGGAAGTCAGTTGTAGGAAAGAAAAAAAAATTGTGAAGAAGTGATACAAGGCCATGCTGGGGGGTGGGGGTGAAATATAGGGCCAAATTCCAGACCCTAAGTTTAGCTCAGCACAGTGCCAAGATGAACCTTCAGGGAACCTGACACCGTGGTCGGGGCGCCAGGCCTTTGACCCTGAAGTGCGGGCTCGGCCTGGGTTGGCAGCGGAGGGTGGCGGCCGGCTGGGCGGGTGTCCTCACCTGTCCCGGCCTGTTTAGCCGCCGCTGGGGTGCCCAGGGCGAAAGAGAGGAGAGAGATCGCCTGCCAAAGGGCAAGGCCAAGGTGGGGGGGGGGGGCTGCAGGGGCCCAGAGCCGGGTTTCAGGGCACATTGGCCTGTCTCGGAATGGACACCAACCTGCAGCCCGTTCCCACCCAGCAGGGTGCACCCTGAGCTCACGTCCCAGCTCGCCCGGTGCCAGTCCCGCCCTTCCTCTTCCAGTGGACGCTTTACAAGAAGTCAGCGTCGGGGGGCTGCCCGCCCAGCTTGGAGCCACGTCCAGGGGTCTTGGGGGCGAGGAACCCTCCCCGAGCCTGCGCGAGGGGACGTGCGTTGGACGCGCTGAGGACCCCCATGGCTGCGGTGGGGCCGCGAACCGGCCCGGGCTCGGGGGCCGAGGCGCTGGCGCTGGCCGCGGAACTGCACGGCGAGGCCACCTGCTCCATCTGCCTGGAGCTCTTCCGCGAGCCCGTGTCGGTGGAGTGCGGACACAGCTTCTGCCGCGCCTGCATCGCTCGCTGCTGGGAGCGCCCGGGCGCGGGGGGCCCGGGGGGCGCGGGGGGCGCGGGGGTGGCCCGCGCGCCGCTGCCCTGTCCTCAGTGCCGCGAGCCCGCGCGGCCCGGCCAGCTGCGTCCTAATCGCCACCTGGCCGCCGTGGCCACGCTGCTGCGGCGCTTCAGCCTGACCCCCGCCGGCCCCGGCGAGCGCGCGGGGGGCCCCGAGGACGCGGCCCCGGCCCGCTGCGCCCTGCACGGGGAGCGGCTCAAGCTCTACTGCCAGGACGACGGACGCGCCATCTGCGTGGTGTGCGACCGCGCCCGCGAGCACCGCGCGCACGCCGTGCTGCCCCTCGACGAGGCCGTGCAGGAGGCCAAGGTGAGCGCGGATCCCCGGGACCCGCTGCGCCCGGCCCGCTCGCCCGCGCCCGCTTTCTCTCCCCCGGGGAGCCTGCGCGCCCCCCACCCCACCTGCTTGCTGTCTTCCTGTGCGCCTCCCACCGTCGCGCCTGCTTTCTCTCCCTCGTTCAGTCCCCGCCTGCTTTCTGTTCTCCGGTGAGCCTCCGTCTGCTTTCTTCCCATTAGTGAGCCTGTGCATCCCCCCGCCTGCTTTCTCTCCTCCTGTGCGCACCCCGCCCCCGCCTGCTTTCTCTCCTTTGGTGAGCCCCCTCGGGCTTCCCCTCCTCCAGTGCATCCCCCGCACTGGTTTCCTGGCTTCCCCTTCATCCCTGTCTCCCCTTTGGGTTTCCCTCTGAGCCTGACACCGGGTGACGCCCACAGGGACTAGACGATTTCATTCCGGTCTGTTCCGAACCCCGAGTGCGCCCCAGAGAACGTCTCTGCTACCACCCAGCCTTATCCTTGGCCCGCACGCTCTCCGCTTTCCATGACTGACCCCCGTGCAGTGACTTTCCCAAGACATCTGGGAGGGGATATGGAGCTCCAGGGTTGAGTGGAATGAATGCCTCAGGACGTCTGGGCTGTGCCAACCCATGCGTTCTGGCTGTCTTTCCTCTTCGCTGACTCTTTGCTGGATGACATCAGCGGAGTGTGCCGTCCTCAGTGTGGGCTGCCCTACCCTGCTCCAGCCCTCCCACCGGGCACACTCGTGTTGATGGGGAGGAGGCAGAAGAGAGGGCAAGGTGGACTGGGCAGTTGGTGTAGACGGTGGTCAATGCTCTTGGGGAAGGGAGACTCCTAGGCCTTCGCGGTGCCCTTGCAGCCGCTCTTCCGAAATGCAGCAGGCTCTAGGCACCTGGACATCCGGAGGTGACTTACTATTTTTTTTCTAAATTTTTATTAACATCTTCCATGATTATAAAAAATATCCCATGGTAATACCCTCCCTCCCCCCGCTTTCCCCTTTGAAATTCCATCCTCCATCATATCCCCTCCCCTTCTCAATCGGTCTCTCTCTTGTTTGGATGTCATGATCTTTTCCTCCTCGTACGATGGTCTTGTGTAGGTGGCGTCAGGCACTGTGAGGCCATGGGCATCCGGGCCATTCTCTTCTATGTCCTGTCCTGTGCTGCCGGAGCAGAACCTTCCTTCCGTTTGGATGGCTCTGGGAAGGCATACTTCCAGAATCCTCTCTCCACAGTTTCCCCTTTCTTAACCACAGGAACTCCTGGATTCCAGGCTGAGGGCCTTGAAGAAAGAACTGGAAGACTATGAGGTGTTCCGGTCTACGGAAGAGAGGGAGAGCAAGGAACTGTTGGTGAGCCCAAGTGTGAGACATATAGAGCTGCCCACGACCAGGGCGGGGGAAGGGTGTGTGTGTGTGTGTGTGTGTGTGTGTGCATGTAGATGTAGAACTACCCAGGACCAAGGCTCTGCGTGTGTCGGGGGGGGGGTTGGGAGGGCGGGAGAGACATGGAGTTTGTCCTTGTGAAACACTGCGTGTGTGTGTGTGTGTGTGTGTGTGTGTGTGTGTGTGTGTGTTTGGGGGAGGGGATGCCAACTTGCAGCAGGAGAGTTGAACAGACCCCGAAGGAGGGAGTGGGAATGGATCTGAGAGAAGAACACAAGGAATGGAGCCAAGACAAGTTCTGATCAAGGCTCACGTTTATTCAGGCAGACACAAGCTTATATACAGAAGGGGAAAAAAAAATGCTTTCTCGACAATGCCTCTGTGTCTAAAGTCTGCTTCACCAAAGCTGTACGATTATGGCTGTGTCTAAAGTCTCAGGAAAAGAGGTCAAGGAACAGCTAGAGCTCCCAACAGGGGTGATGTTCCAAAAACATAATAAGGTATACATTACATAGCGTGACCACATAATTTATCATGCAAACTAGCGCTTTTGAAGAGAGTTTAATTTGAAACTGAGGTTTTAGCGAGATGGGCCTCATGAGGGATCAGAATTGTTCCTAGCTCCAGCAGAGGACAGGAGATGTGGCATGGGGACTGGTTCCTATGCCATCCAGGATGTCCAGAGCCACCCCTACCAGAGTTTGAGCAGGAAAGTGAGACAAGACTCACTTTGGACAAATGTGAGTTTTAGTTATTGTCGACCAGGCAAATTCAGTTCCTACCTCAATAAATGGTGTTGAAAGCATGACAGGCTTTATGAGGGCCCAAGGGACAAAGTCATTTGGTTCTGAGGTTGGGAGAATTAGAGGGAGAGATGCTCTCATTCTTTTTTTTTTTTTTTTCCCTTTTTGTTTTCCAAGGTAGGGTTTCGCTGTAGCTCAGGCTGACCTCAATCTCATGGAAATCCCTCTGCCTCCCCATTCTGGGATTAAAGGTGTGTGCCACCACACCTGACCACATATTATTATTATTATTATTTAATATTTTTTGTTCATTTATTTATTTATTTATTTGAGAGCAACAGACACAGGGAGAAAGACAGAGGGCGAGAGAGAGAATGGGCGCGCCAGGGCTTCCAGCCACTGCAAATGAACTCCAGACGCGTGTGCCCCCTATGCATCTGGCTAACATGGGACCTGGGGAACCAAGCCTCGAACTGGGGTCCTTAGGCTTCACAGGCAAGCGCTTAACCGCTAAGCCATCTCTCCAGCCCATATCATTATTTTTTAAAAATATTTTTTATTTATTTGAGAGAGAGAGGAAGAGGCAGAGAGAAAGACACACCAGGGCACACCAGGGCCTCTAGCCGCTGCAAACGAACTCCAGACAGACACATGTTCCCCTTGTTCATCTGGTTTATGTGGGTCCTGGAGAATCAAACCAGCATCCTTTGGCTTCACAGGCAAACCCCTTAACCACTAAGCCATTTCCCCAGCCTGCATTTTATAATTTTAACAGAGGTAGGCTTAACTACACGAGATAAAACATGAGGATTGGAGCCGGGTATGGTGGCGCACGCCTTTAATCCCAGAACTTGGGAGGCAGGGGTAGGAGGATCACTGTGAGTTCGAGGCCACCCTGAGACTACATAGTGAATTCCAGGTCAGCCTGGGCCAGAGTGAGACCCTACCTCAAAAAAACCAAAAAAAAAAAAAAAAAAAAAAAAAAAAAAGAAAAGAAAAGAAAAGAAAAAAAAGGATGAGGATTGGGTTTATAGCTCAGTGGCAGAGCACTGGCCTGGCATGTGAGAGGTCCTGGGTTTGAGGTTTAGCTCTGTTGATGCAGCAGGAGGGCCCCTGTATTTGAAGTGCTCTTATCCTAGGGGACATGTGGTAACGTGTGGCGATATCTTGGTTGTCAGCACTAGGAACAGCGTGTCACGAGCGCTTGGGCTTTGTTGTCTGTTGTCTGCCACTGTCACACCATGTCACTGAGTAGGACCGGCCGTGGTGGCGCACGCCTTAATCCCAGCACTCGGGAGGCAGAGGCAGGAGGGTTGCCGTGAGTTCAAGGCCACCCTGAGACTACATAGTGAATTCCAGATCAGCCTGGCCTAGAGTGAGACCCCACTTCAAAAACACAAAGAAGGGCTGGGCGTGGTGGCGCACGCCTTTAATCCCAGCACTCGGGAGGCAGAGGTAGGACGATCACCATGAGTTCCAGGTCAGCCTGAGACCACATAGTGAATTCCAGGTCAGCCTGAGCTAGAGTGAGACCCTACCTGGAAAAAACAAACAAACAATCAACAACAACAACAACCAAAAAACCAAAAAAGGCCTGAGACATGGCTTAGCAGTTAAGGAGCTTGCCTGTGAAGCCTAAGGACCTAAGTTTGATTTTCCAGATCTCACATAAGCCAGATGCACAAGGTGGCACAAACATCTGGAGTTTGTTTTCAGTGGGTAGAGGCCCTGGCATGCCCATTCTCTTTCTCTCTCTCTCTCTCTTTCTCTTTTTCTCTCTGGCTCAAAAAATAAAATAATTTAAAAAATCCTGAGTGTGATAAGGAAGGAATAGAACCCAGAGCTCCACAGCATCTGTCAGGTCTTCGTCAGTGCGCTGTCAACTCTGGTCACAGGAGAAAGATTTTTCTTCCCTTTCCCTGCTTCAAGGTAAGTTCTCACTTTAGCTTAGGCTGACCTGGAATTCACTGTGTAGTCTCAGGGTGGCCTCGAACTCACGGCAATCCTCCAACCCCTGCCTCCCAAGTGCTGCTGGGACTAAAGGCGTGCAGCACATGCCCAGCTCCATAGTTTTATTTTGAGAATGAATTACCATTGCAACTGTAATCCAAAATAGTGTTTTATTAAAGTAGATTGACTCCCACACCTTTAATCCCAGCACTCAGGAGGCAGAGGTAGGAGGATCACTGTGAGTTTGAGGCCAGCCCAAGATTACCAGGTCAACCTGAGCTAGAATGAGACCCTGCCTTGAAAAAAAAAAAAACTTTTTTCCAGCCCTAGGAGTATAACTTTTTTAAAATAATTTTTAAATTTTTTTATTAACAACTTCCATGATTATAAAAAGTACCCCAAGGAGCTGGAGAGATGGCTTAGCGGTTAAGTGCTTGCCTGTGAAGCCTAAGGACCCCGGTTCAAGGCTCGATTCCCCAGGACCCATGTTAGCCAGATGCACAAGGGGGTGCATGCGTCTGGAGTTCATTTGCAATGGCTGGAATAAATAAATAATTTTTTAAAAAGTACCCCAAGGTGATACCCTCCCTCCCCCCCATTTTTTTTTTAGTAGATTGATAGATTGAGAATGATGAAATAAATGTATAGGTGAAGAAAAGGCAGCCATGGTTTGCATGATTTGTCCTTATGGGGGTCCCGGGGTACTAATTTATCCCTCTCATTTTTCCCATGAGGAAACTGGAGCTTAAGGTAGTCCTTTGGGGAAGTTTGAAGTTTTCCTAGTGTAGATGACCAGCACCTCTGAGGCAGTGGGAGAGGAGATCGTGTGTTAAGGCAGTGGCTTAGACAGAGTTGGGGTATTAAAAATTTTTTTGTTTATTTTTATTTATTTATTTGAGAGCGACAGGCAGGCAAAGAGAGAGAGAGAGAGAGAGAGAGAGAGGGGGAGAGAGAGAGAGAGAGAGAATGGGTGTGTCAGGACCTCCAGCCACTGCAAATGAACTCCAGATGCCACTTTGTGCATCTGGTGTAGGTGAGTCCTGAGGAATCGAGACTTGAACTGGGGTCCTTAGGCTTCACAGGCAAGCCCTTAACTGCTAAGCCATCTCTCCAGCCATCCCCCTTTAAAATTCTTTTTGTTTATTTTTATTTATTTATTTGAGAACGACAGACAGATGCAGAGAGAAAGAGGTAGAAAGAGAGAGAGAGAGGGAGAGACAGTTGGGATATTTAACAAGCAGTGTGCACAGTGTGTGTGTGTGTGTGTGTGAGTGAGATGTGTGCCTCTGATAACCCAAGCAGTGAGGGGAATGAAAGCCTGCCCTGTAGGATCCCTCCAAGTTCCTGTTTAAATGTTATGCCCAAGACCCCTCGCTTCCCAGCTTATACTCCAACTTCCCCTGGGACAGAAGCAGATGGCAGCAGAGAGAGAGAAGGTCGGGGCAGAGTTCCAGGCTCTGCGGGCCTTCCTGGTGGAGCAGGAGGGCCGGCTCCTGGGCCGCCTGGAGTTGCTTTCCCGGGAAGTGACTCAGAAGCAGAACGAGAACCTGGCCCAGCTGGGGGGTGACATCACTCAGCTCTCCAGGCTCAGCAGTCAGATCCAGGAGACAGTGCAAAAGCCAGACCTCGACTTCCTCCAGGTGAGTCCGCCTGGGTCAGGGCTTTGAGTCATTTACCCTGAGCATCAGCAGTGGCAGCCAAACAACACTGAGATCCTGTGGGGTTCACAGAACCCATGCTCTATGCTGAAGGGGCCTGGAGAAAGGGTTTCTTAATCTCCCAGGCTTCGAAGTGAAGGGTAAGGTAAACGTCTGTGAACATAAGCCACAATCAGTTACCTTACATGATATCCCAGTACTCACATAGTTAAGACAGACATCTCAGAAAATAGTAATTTTACTTACTACCTGTGATTCACTTTTGTGTGCTTTATGCTATCTTATTTCACTTAAAAGTTAGTCACTAAGCCGGGCATGGTGGCGCATCCTAGCACTGGGGAGGAGGCAGAGGTAGGAGGATTGCTGTGAGTTTGAGGCCACCCTGAGATGACATAGTAAATTCCAGGTCAGCCAGAGCTAGAGTGACACCCTACCTCAAAAAACAAACAAACAAAAGTCACAGTTGGCCGGATGTGGCGGTGCACACCTGTAATCCCAGCACTGGGGAGGCAGCGGTAGGAGGACTGCGGTGAGTTCGAGGCCACCCTGAGACTCCATAGTGAATTCCAGCTTAGCCTGGACTAGAGTGAGACCCTACCTTGAAAAACAAAACACAACAAAAAGTACTCACAATCCATAAGATCAGCTTCACAAGCACCGTAATAGGGTCAGGAGGTCATGTGAAGGACTTGATGGTTTGGGAACCTTGTACTAGAGCACACTTGTCCTCCCAGCACTGGGAAGGCTGAGGCAGGAGGATGGAGTGTTCGAGGCTATCCTTGGTTACATATTGAGTCTGAGGCCAGCCGGACCTACATGAGACCCTGTTCCAACCCCTCCACCTAAAAAAAAACAAACAAGACACGGGTCACGAGGGCTGGGACTTGTCTGGGTGGTTCTGAGGACAGAGGCAAGCACCGGGACCCATTAGCTAGGACCAGTGATGGCTTTATTGTAAAGCTTTGCTGAGCTGTCATGAGTTGAGGGGTCCATGGTGTTGACACTGCACCCAGCAGCCAGCCACTTCTGGAAACTGCTGTCACCTATGTTCCATGGGACACGGCTTGTTGAAGTCGAGATAAGGGGCAGGTTTTATTTTCTCAAAGGTGAATGGAGGATGCTTGGTGCTGATTTAGTTTTCTCCCATTTTTCCTTCCAGGAATTCAAAAACACACTGAGCAAGTGAGTGAACCAAATAGTTCCTTGGTCTTTCTAACCTGGCTCTTCCCACTGAACTTTTCTTCATCTCGTCTCTCTCTCTCTAACTTCTTTCTTGCTGATCCTCACACCTGCTTCCTCACCTGTGTACCTTCTGAGACAAATGTCCACCTGCCTGACTGTGGAAAATCCTGCATAAAATCTGGCTCTGTCATTTCCTTTTACTGGAAACAACTAGGAAGTGGTGGTGGTGGGGTGGGGGGAGACAGGCAAAGAGAGAGAGAGAGAGAGAGTATGAATGAATTAATATGAATTCCTTTCAAGGGCATGTTTTCAGTGATGTAACTTCCTTCCAACAAGGCCCCATATCCTAAAGGTTCCACCACAACCTAATAGCACCACAGGCTGGAAACCAGCCTTCAACACAAAGGTCTTTGGGAGCCATGTGTCCATCCTCATGGTGATAGTCTAGTGGGAGTGGGACAATGGGTCTGTGAGCCTTCCTTCTTCAGGGTCCCTGTCTTGCAGGTGCAACAGTGTGCTTGGCCCCAAGCCAACCACAGTCTCATCAGAGATGAAGAATAAAGTTTGGAATGTTTCCCTCAAGACTTTTGTATTAAAAGGGCTGCTGAAGAAGTTCAGAGGTAGGGGACTGGGTGTGGTCTGGGCGCTAAAGTATAAGGTGGTAGTGATGTGTAGAAACCAGAAGGTAGTTCTGCAGTTCTGAGGATGTGTCGTTCCAGAACCTGGGAAAACAGGAGCTGAGGCATGCCAAGGCCAGGTTGGTGTGGGAAGGCAGTGGTGGTGATAAATCTATTTTTGGGGGGATTCACTCTAGGGCATGCTGCTTCCCAGGGGGGCTGAAGGATTGGAGGCGTGTTGAGGGCAGAAGGAGGGAGCACACAGCTCAGACCACGGCCAGGCAATGTAGGGAGAAGGAGTAAGAAGAGGAGCTGGGAGGCGGGAGAGATTAAGGTGCTTGCCTGAGGAAGCCAAAGGGCCCACGTTCGATTCCCCAGGACCCATGTAAGCCGGATGCACAAGGGGCACACGCATCTGGAGTTCATTTGCAGTGGCCAGAGGTCCTGGCATGCCCTCTCTGTCTCTTTCTCTCTCCCCTTGCAAATAAATAAAAATTAAAACAACAACAACAAAAAAAAGCAGCAGCAGAGCTGGAATACTGAGCAGTGTGAGCCCTTCCCCTGCCCCCATGCTTGGCTCTAGGCACGCATAGCAGTCTTGGCCTCCGGAGTAAGTCCGAGTGAGCCAGATGGGCTATAAATAGCGAGAGAGGGGTCTCCCTGCCAGGCAGTTGTGCATGTTGCTCATGCACGTTCTGCTTTCTTCTCCTCCGCAGAGGATCTCCAGGGAGAGCTGGAGAAGGAGGAGAAAGGTACGGATGGTGGTTGTGGGTACAGATTGGCCAGGTAGGAAACCTGTTCCCTGCCCGAGGCTGACTCTGCGCTTTGCACGGGGTTGGTCCCCACTGTGGCTGCCACTCTGCGTCCCGCTGGTTCTCGTCTGGAAGCCCTGACTTCACTGTGAATGGTTCTGCCATTGGTGGTGCAGGAAGAGCCATAGCCCAGAGGTGCTGCCCGAGGAGGGTTAGTTCCCTTTATCTTTTAGGTCTCTCTCTACCTGCTGGACCTTCCATTCCAGAAAAGAATTTCAGGAAGCCAGTCATGGTGGTGCACACCTTTAATGTCAGCACTTGGGAGGCTGAGGTGGGAGGATTGCTGTGAATTCGAGGCCAGCCTGGGACTACAGAGAAAGTTCCAGGACAACCTGGGATAGAGTGAGACCCTACCTCAAAAGAAAGAAAAGAAAAAAAGGATCAAGGTTCACTTCCCCAGTACCCACATGAAGCCAGATGCACAAGGCGGCACATGCATCTGGAGTTTATTTGTAGTGGCTGGGGGTCCTGGAGTGCTCATTCTGTCTGTCTTTCTGATAAATAAAAGATTAAAAGAAAACTTTTCATTTGCTTGAGAGAAAGAGAGAGAGAGAGAGAGAGAGAGAGAGAGAGAGAGAGAGTGAGAGGAAGAGGCAGATAAGAGAGAATGATCCCCCCGCCCCAGGTAATGTCTCCCTCTAATCCAGGCTGACCTGGAAATCATTATGCTGTCTCAGGGTGGCCTGAAACTCACTAAGGTGCTCCTACCTCTACCTTCCCAGTGCTGGGATTAAAGTCATGCACCACCCAGGGGGGCTTCCCCAATTATCTTTTTGAGACAAGATCTCAGGTAGTCCTGCCTGGCTCTCAACTCACTATGTAGCTGAGTATTTCCTTGAGCTGCTCTGGATCCTCCTGCCTCCACCTCCCAAGTGCTGGATCACAGGTTTTTGCCACTGCCTGGGCTCCTCACCCAATCTGCTTCATTTGAGATACAGATGAGGCCCATACCTTGCACCAGCTTGAGTTCAATAAGCGCTTGTTGAATGGTGATGAAAAACTAGCTGGGAGGCAGAGGGTGGGTGATTAGGTATTGACTTCCTCTCTTGGAAGGGAGGGAGTGTACCCGTAATGCAGAGGAGCTTCACATTAAACCTGAATGGGGCCATCTTTCCCTTTCTCTGCCCCCAGTGGAGCTGACCTTGGACCCCAACACAGCCAACCCTCGCCTCATCCTCTCCCTGGATCTAAAGAGCGTGCGCCTTGGACAGCGGGCCCAGGACTTGCCTAGCCATCCCCACCGCTTTGACACCAACACCCGCGTCCTGGCATCGTGCGGTTTCTCCTCTGGACGACATCACTGGGAGGTGGAGGTGGGCTCCAAGGACGGCTGGGCCTTCGGGGTGGCCCGGGAGAGCGTGCGTCGGAAGGGCCTCACTCCCTTCACCCCGGAGGAGGGTGTCTGGGCTCTGCAGCTCAACAACGGGCAGTACTGGGCCGTCACCAGTCCGGAGCGGACACTCCTCAGCTGTGGGCACCTGTCGCGTGTGCGCGTGGCACTAGACTTGGAGGTGGGGTCCGTGTCATTTTACGCTGTGGAGGACATGCGTCACCTCTACACCTTCCGGGTCAATTTCCAGGAGCGAGTGTTCCCCCTTTTCTCTGTTTGTTCCACTGGCACCTACTTGCGAATCTGGCCTTGAGGGGCCTTTGCCTGGTCTCCGTGGAGGGGATGAGTCAGACCTGGGTGAACTTCTGCTCCTTGGCATGGAGCCACCAGCTCCATCTTGGGCCTGCCCTCCACACTCCTGCCCAGGAGGGCTGCATACCATGGGAGGCACTGAAGACAGACTCTGGGCAGTGCAGCAGGGAAAGAGACGCCTCGAATCCTTGGCACGCGTCCTCTCCCTGCTAGGTTCCTGCTGGTTTGCTCTGAGCTGTGAAATGGTGGATGCTCAGGAGGACCCAAGTCTGGCTCTTGACGGGGCTGCTCCGTTCACAGGGCGCTTCACTGACCTACAGTAACCTTTGGTTTCTTGGAATAATGTCAAACTCTGGTCCTGCAAGGGGCCAGATCCGGCCATGGGCCACCCAGGTTACCACTTTGCCTTCTTGACTGCTGCCAGTTTTGCCTTGAGAGGCCATCGGACCTTTGGATCCAGCTGGTCTGACCAGGCTGCGGGCGTTCTACTCAGGGAGGAGTGCCATTCCGCCAGCTCAGAAGACAGACAGAGTGGAAAAGGCCAGCATACAAGCCTGCAGGCGGCGCTGTCCTCCAGCACTCCTGAGATGAGCACGCCCTTGACCACAGTGACAACCAGCCCGAGTCCTCATAGGTACCTAGCCTGACATTTTCTGATGTCAGAGTACAGACAGCCTCCTCTGGGTAAGGAGATCAAAGGTTCTGGAACTGTAAAACACAGTTTGACGCTTAGAAAGTTACAGATACATGAGCTGGAGAGATGGCTCAGCAGTTAAGGCACTTGCCTGCAAAGCCTGAGGCCCTACATTTGTTTTCACATTACCCACGTGAACTAGATGCACTAAGTGGTAGGTGCGTCTGGAGTGTCTTTGCAGTGCCAGGAAGCCCTGGCACATCCATACTCACTCTCTTTGTGTCTGCCTCTCTCTCGTCTCTCAAATAAATACATAAAATTAAAAAGAACTTTACAGATGCAACTAGCACTGGCGCAGAAATACCCAAGATACAAACATGGTGCTGACAACCCTTTTCTGGAACTTTCCATATGTTTGCCAACAGTAGAGAACATCCCGGTGCTCAAGACTGGTCAAGCTCTGCCTGAGGGGGCTGCAGCAGGCCAGCCCCCTCACCCTCTGGGCTGACTCAGCTCTCAAGCAACGGGGCTTCTGGAAGAACAGTTGTAGGCTAGCCTCTGCTTGGTGCTCTTCCCTGAGAAGGGGGAGGGGAAATGGAAATACATATTTTTGAGCACATTTCTAAGAGTGGCTGGACTCATTCTTGACTCCCTGATGTAACTGCAGAATCTCATGTGTGAGCATGGGTTTCCGCTAGAGTGAGTGAGACTGTGTGTGCACACATATGAGGTGTATGAACTTGTGTATTTGGAGTTTAGATTTGGGGTGAAAGGAATGTAGATTTTTTGAAAGGGCGTTTGTGAGCCGGTGCCTATGGGTTAGGTTTTGATTCGTTGTTAAATGTAGCTGCCTTACACTTTAGGCCTTCTCTACACCTGCTTGTTGGGCCAGATGAGCGAGTACCAACCTCAGAATGAATCCTTTCTCTTCCAGTTTTTCCCGCTCCTTGAGGCGGGGTCTTCTGTGTGGCTCAGACTAGCCTTTACCCAAGTGTGGCGATGACACGCTTCTCTGCGCAGCATCTCAGGAACCGCGCTGTGCAGCCCCAGTCATTTAAACCAGCGCTTTGGTCTTCAGGGACGGTGACTGCTGACTACTCCAGTCTCGAGTCGTAATATGTTAGGGCTCTCTCTATTCCTTGAGACATGTCCAACACACTTTACTGTTAAGGGTCCTGAGGGGCAGGAAGGACAATTGGAGATGAACACGGTTAACACAGCACCAGGCAATCAGGACCCTGTAGGTTGGGGATTATTTAAGACATCAGACTGCAGCAGAATCCAGCGGGGCAGATCCCATGTTGTGTATGGAGAGCAGCTCTAGAACATAGGAGACAACACATGTATCCAAATACGACACATTTCCACCATTCAGTTTCTATTCAAAGCACCTAATGTTATCTGGGCATGTATGAGTTATGAGTTTTTTTTTTTGTTTGTTTTTTTTTTTTACAAGGTAGGGTCTCACTCTAGTCCAGGCTGACCTGGAATTCACTATGTAGTCTCAGGGTGGCCTCGAACTCACGGTGATCCTACCTCTGCCTCCCGAGTGCTGGGATTAAAGGCCTGCACCACCATGCCCGGCTTTGGTTATGAGTTTTTGATGATCACAATTCCCTTTGAGTCATTTAACAACTCTGCTTAGTATGGCAACATACCACATGTTACAGAAGGCAGGACGTCTGGTGGAAGTGTCGTGTGAATGTGAGATTTTGGGTCTCTGAGGAACAACTGGCTGAAGGGATCCTTCTTACCTCACCCATTAGTTCTAAATTCCTGCTGCCGTCTTGTTCTCACAGGGTTCTTAAGCATTCAGAATGAAGGGTCCCAGGGGTCTGCCTCTGGCCTGCCATGGAGGCCCAGGTTTGTGACTCGCAGCCACCACTTTTTGTACTTTCCCAGATCAAGTGTCCTGTCTCTCCCTCAGGCTCTCATCTACTGCCTATCCTCTGATAGGAAGGCGTTTAGGCCCTGTCTGATCAGCCCTCCAGCCCTTCAGGAGTCAAGTCTTGCGTTGTTATTTCTTTTTCTTTTCATTTCTTTGGTTTTTCGAGGTAGAGTCTCGCTCTCTAGCCCAGGCTGACCTGGAACTCACAGTGATCCTCCTACCTCTGCCTGCCCAGTGCTGGGGCTAAAGGCGTGCGCCACCTGGGCAAAGTTAGGCGGGACCAGGTCCAGGCCTAGGCCCTGTCCTCCACTCTGTACCTCCACACACCAGACCTTAATGATTCCGCCGCCACTTCCTTCCCCTCAGCCAGATCTCCCAGTTCTGCTCACTTCGGGTGCCACCTTGCTCAGACCCAGACACCCTGATCCATAGAGCCCCACTCCCTTCCCTACCTCACTCCCGCCCATGCCCTCATCCGCAAGTATTCCGCTCTAATAGAAGCCCACGGTGCTCTGTAAAGCCCCGCCCCCTGGAGACCGGCAGAGCCCCGCCCCCTGGAGACCGACAGAGCCCCGCCCCCTGGAGACCGGCAGAGCCCCGCCCCCTGGAGACAGACAGAGCCCCGCCCCTGGAGACCGGCAGAGCCCCGCCCCCTGGAGACAGACAGAGCCCCGCCCCCTGGAGAACCTCTTGGCCCCTGGAGCCCCTGGAGCCCCGCCCCGGGAGAGCCGCTTCTTCTCCGTCTGCCGGCGCAGCTCTGCTTTTCTATCGGCAGGCTTTGTCCCGGGGTTTGAGCTCCTCGCATTTCATCTGCCCTCGTGGACGCCGCAGTTGCTGCCGTCGGTCCAAAGCTAGATCCTAGTTCACCAGTTAACAGTTTAACATAGCCGTCCGCGCCTGCGCAGCGATGGCGGAGGCATTAACTTCCCTGGCGTAGAGCACTGCAACGCAGCTGGCTCCATAGCTCAGGGGTTAGAGCACTGGTCTTGTAAACCAGGGGTCGCGAGTTCAAATCTCGCTGGGGCCTTACGCAGCTTCCTTTTTCCTCCCCTAACTGAAGGGAAGAACATATGCCAATGCTTTGAAATTTCCCATTTATTGGAAAGCAAGAACCAGTCTGGCAGCGTTACTTTGCCTCTCGAGTAGAAGCAGCTCCGCGCCTGGTTCTTCTGTCCCTCCTTTATTGAGAAGTCACTCCGTGAAGTTCCCCATCCCAGATTCTCTGGCTTCGCGGGTCCTTTTCCCAGTGTTTCCGTCATCCATGCTTTAGGCAAACTCATCGCTGGACTCTTAATCGCCTGTTCGTCCTCGTCTCTCATCCTTTCCTTGTCGGCAGAACCCACTCCCTTTTGCGGATGGAGACCCTACACTGACGCGCCCCTTCGTGTGTGCAGCGCAGGAAAGTGGGCCTGCTGTTCTGCTTTCTGGCCACTGCTGTGTGTCCTCTGACTCACGCGGTATTAACGTCCCCCCACCCCACCGTGGAATTGCTGTAT